>NC_086200.1:22484763-22787794 GCF_035770615.1 Melospiza melodia melodia
TCATCTCCTTCTAGAGCAAGACCATGTCTTTCACCCACTCTTAACTAGACAACTTTCATCAGTCATGAGGGAGTCTCACGTTCAAGAGCTAGGCAGTGACAGCTGTAAATGACAAAAAGCAGACTGAAATTCTCTTGGGACTCCAGCAGAGAGCAATGAAGGAGGTTGAATTCACCTTCTTGGGAAGTTCTAAAATGCACGTTCACTTGAGCACAGGAGCTAAGCCATCGTAACCTTTGTTGAGTATGTCTGCGTAGACAGAGTTTCCATCACTGCAGAAGCAATGTTATTTAACCCACGTTATCATCTCTAGCTGCTAAGCTGCACTTATTGCAAAGTATCTGCAACGTATTTTACAGGGTGGGCTTTTATGTGTAATTCCTGAGTAACAGTGCAAAGAGAAGTACTTGGGGTGTGGGGTGGGGGGGGAGCCGCAACTCTTAGGTTTTTCAAATCATGGTTCCATTTGAAAGTCAAACAAGATGTCAAACCTTTCTTTCCTAGATGTATTACCAGCACAAACTGTACCAGAAATTTATGACCCGTAACTGTACCATGGACGCTCTTTCTCTGGACTATTCCTTAAGAAACAAAGTCCTCACTAGAAATAAAACAAAATTAGCCAAAGCATTGGCCTGGATTAGTTCCAAGGCTCTGTACTAAAGGCCAAACACATGTAATAATAGTAATAATAATAGAGTGGACTAAAAGTTAAATCAATAGAGCATTACTCAGTTCAAAGACATCTTGTGTCCTAATGTTCTCACAGAAGACTGTAAAAACCTGTCTATTTTTGTGGGTTTCTTTTATCCATTTAGCTGTACCTTCTACTTCTCTCCACTGTCTGAGAACATTGATGGTAAGGTTGGATGACCTCATGTCAACTTGTAGAAGTAAAGAAAGAGAAGCCAGTAAAGAAAGGCAAATTTGTTAATTGCAGGTGGAAAGAGGGAGGCCAACAAGAGAAAACAAAAGAACAGTAATAATGAAATGCTCCCCTGTCTTCTGTGAAAAGTAAAGGCACAGACAAGAAAGAACAAGAGCAAAATTCTCACTAGAGAAACGCACTTGATCTGACTCAAGTATTTTGCGGTACATTTCTTGCTGTTTTCTCATGCCAAACATATTAACCGTTGAAGGTATCCCTTTCCTCTTTCTGGAATCCAGCTAGGAAGATGGCTGTGTCATTGCTGACAAGCTGCTGTTCTCAGAGGTGTCCAGCTGAAAGTCCTAGATCAACTGATTTGCTCTGTCACTTTGATATGGCATGACTTACAGTTTCAGCACCTGAACTGGCCAGCCCTGCAATTCTTTGCCCCTTGAATGGTTAGATAGGCTCCTTGTCAACTGGCATTTGTAAGGACATGAAACTATGCAGAATTTGCACCGTGAGATGATGCCAAATGAGTCACGCCGGTAGATTAACTAGGGCATGCAAGGCAGAGAGAGGGAAATGAGAGCACAAGAAGAGAGTACACAAGAAGAGAGTACAATCTCCTTTTTTCTGAAACACTGTAGAGATCAAAGTGAACACAAATCCTCCTAGGGGTAGTTCTTGCAAAAGACTAAGAGTTCTTTTTGTGTTCACAGGCCTGGAATCACAGGCCTGGAAGCTTTGGATCACGGCAAAATGCAGATGACAAAACGAGGCCTTGAAGTCACATCCAGTATGAAGCAGTATGAAAGAGGAAAGAAAGCAGCTGAGAGCGTCAACCCTGCTAAGTAGTCTCAGTATTCTTCTTGACATGAGCAGAAATTTGAAATGAGTCTCTGAAAATGGCAAAGGAGGCAGAAGAAAAGGGAGCGATGACTCCTCTGGCATAGTGTTTCCTAACAGGGATCTTCAAAATGGAAAGGTTGTATCATCCTTTCAACTGAAGGAAGGTATGAAAACAACAGGAAGGAAATGGCATTAAATACTCTGGGCAGTGTACTTCTAGACAGAAAGGCCACTGATGGAAAACCAACTAAACTGGCACCAATGCAGCAGCATTGTAACTAAAGCCAGAAATGTCCAGCGCTTCGCTCTCTGCCATTCCATTCAGATGCACACAGCAGCTCTGCAACATTCCTACTGATCATCTCCTTGGCAAACTGGGAGTGAGGGTCCGTGGTGATGCAGAGTCTCCAGGCAGACGCAAAGGAGAGCTGCTTTCTTACAAAAACCAGGCTTTTGAAACACTTAGCCTTTCTCAGTTCCATAGCTTTAAGCCATAACAAACACAATTCAACCAACCACCATGCACCACGCTGTGAACACACGATGGTTCTAGAACTTGTTGATCTACCTCGAATTCAGCTGCCTCACCTTCCCACAGTCCTTTTCTACTTAGCCAAAGTAATGGGCCTCAGCCCAAGGCCTTCCTTTTGTAAGCTTCTAGCTCTATGCAGCAGCAAACCACTACTTTCTTCTGTGCCAAGACTTCAGGTAGACCATTTGCATCTGCCCTTCCAGTGAAACCTCATGGGGAGAGAAAAGCCTCTCAGAGATGTTCAGTCATTCCATTTTCTAGACAGGCCAAATCCAAAGAAAAGCAAGCTATGGGATTGTGTACTTGCTCTTACAAAACACCTGCTGCCCTCTGACAATCAACGAGCAGAAAACCAGCCAAACTGAGACTTGAGGCAAACAACCCTTGGAAGGGAATAATGATGTGATCAATAAAGACAACACTCTTCCAGGCTACCGAGATATTGGAAATGTCAGCAAAGGCTTGAGAGCAAAGGCTGAACTAATGGGGAAAGGGTAAAAGAATCGCAAGAAAAACATGACCAAAGGTTAAAAGAATTCCAAGAAAAACATAGGCAACTAACCTGTTGAAGCCTTCAGGAAATCAGTGGCCGCTGATTTACATAGGCCATTCAAGTTAATTGACCCGTGCACCTTCCACTCCTTTTTCGGCACCATAGGGTGAATTGAGACCATGGAATCACAATTCCTTGGATTCTGTTCTTAACTTTAGGAGAGAAGTACAGCAGCTGAAGTACCTGTTACTGATGTGAAACCCAAAAACACAGAGTTGACACATTTCATTCTTGGCCAGTCACAACAAGCAAGACTAAGAGGATAAGGCTGGCTTATTTTCATGACACTTTTCTTCTTTTACAGCCTGCTCTGATTCCGGTGAAACTTTTTCATTAGCTTCTCTCTAAAAGGAGAAAGTCCAGTTCAATGTCCTGCCCTACTGCTGCAAGTATACCATGTGGTTTGTCGAGCCTAAAAATAGAATGGGAAGGTACGGAGACCTCCGGAGCTAAGGGTCGCTCCCGGGCGTCTTTCGGCAGAAGCCGCGCTAAGGAGAGCACTGTGAGCGGCACAATCGTCTTTGCGCGAAGAAGCCGCTTCTTCCCCTCCAGGAGCCGGAGAGAGCGGCAGCTTCGGAAAGGTGAAGAAGGAAGCTGTACGACACTGGGATTGTGTGCGCAGCTTGCCAACTGATAGAAAACAGTACCTTACCACTCTCCTGACTTTTCCAATCACATGAACATTCGATTGGAAGCTGTTTTGGACAACTTTCCTTTTCTCCCTGCCAAACACTTGGCAGATCTCCGTGCAAACTCTAGAACACGATGGGAGATGTTTTCTGTGCTGGCAGAGTTTCTCCCTGCCAGAACTAGTGGATTTTTAGTGGTTTTTAAACCAGAAAGCCCTGAGTTCCAAGAACACAGCAGCTGCCAAGGACTACCCAAGAGGAGCGCAAAAGTACCACAACATGCCTGCCTCCACAGCTTTTTCCCTGGGACCATGCCTACCCCTAGGCTTATTTACATGCCTCCAGTTAGGGTTAGAGATAGGGTTTTTAAAGCAAGAGGCCCTGAGCTCCAGGAACACTGCAGAGCTGCGAAAGTCATCCCAAGGGGAGCTCAAAAGTGCAACAACATGCCTGCTTTCACAGCGCTTTTTCCTTGGCACCATCCCTATACCTAGGCTGATTTATCTGCCTATGTTTAGGGTTAGGGTTCACCCGAGGGCTAGGGTTTTTTTAACCAGGAAGCCCTGAGTTCCAGGCTTACTGCAGCTGCCAAAGGCATCCCAAAGGGAGCACAAAAGTGCCACACATGGCTGCTTTCACAGCTTTTTCCTTGGGAGGAACCCTAATACCAGGCTGATTTCCCTCCCTAGGGTTAGTGGTGGGCTTAGGCCTAGGGCTAGGATTTTTAAAACTAGGAAGCCCTGAGCTGCAGGCGCACTGCAGAGCTGCGAAAGGCATCCCCAGGGGAGAGCAAAAGTGGTGCAACATGGCTGCCTCCACCTCTTTTTCCTTAGGAACATCCCTATACCTAGGCTGATTTACCTGCCACCAGTGCTGGATAGGGAAAGGGTTTTTTAAATGAGTAAGCTCTGAGCTCCCGGCCCACTGCAGCTGCGAAAGACTTCCCAAGGAGAGCGCAAAAGTGACAACTCTGCAACTTCTAGAACACGATGGGTGTGGTTTTCTGTACTGGCACAGTTTTTCCTAGCCAGACATAGTGGGAAAACTTTCTGCTAAGATGTAGACTACAAAAGACGCTAAAGACGAAGGTACGATGCTCTCTGGAGCTAAGCGCCGCTCCCGGGCGTCTTTCGGCAGAAGCTGAGATCTGGAGAGCACTGTGAGCGGCACAATCGACTTTGCGCGAAGAAGGCGCTTCTTTGTATCTGAGAGCTGGAGAGAGCGGCAGCTTCGGAAAGGTGAAGAAGGAAGCTGTACAAGACTGGGATTGTGTGCGCAGCTTGCGAACTGATAGAAAACAGTACGTTACCACTCTCCTGACTTTTCCAATCACATGAACATTCGATTGGAAGCTGTTTTGTACATCTTTTCTTTTCTTCCATCCAAACACTTGGCAGACCTCTCTGCAACTTCTGGAACACGATGAGACATGTTTTCTGTGCTGGCAGAGTTTCTCCCTGCCAGACATAGTGGATTTTTAGTAGTTTTTTAACCAGAAAGCCCTGAGTTCCAAGAACAAAGCAGCTGCAATGGACTACTCAAGAAGAGCGCAAAAGTACCACAACATGGCTGCCTCCACAGCTATTTCCTTTTAACATCCCTAATTCCTGGCTGATTTGGCTTTGAGTCTTAGGGTTGGTTTTAGGCCTAGGGCTAGGATTTTTAAAATCAGGAAGCCCTGAGTTCCAGGCTTAATGCAGCTGCAAAAGGCATCCCAAATGGAGTGCAAAAGTGCCACAACATGGCAGCTTTCACAGCTTTTTCCTTGGGAAGAACCCTAACACCAGGCTGATTTACCTCCCAAGGGTTAGTGGTGGATTTAGGCCTAGGGCTAGGATTTTTAAAACTAGGAAGCCCTGAGCTCCAGGCACACTGCAGCTGCGAAAGACTTCCCAAGGAGAGCGCAAAAGTGACAACTCTGCAACTTCTAGAACACGATGGGTGTGGTTTTCTGTACTGGCACAGTTTTTCCTAGCCAGACATAGTGGGAAAACTTTCTGCTAAGATGTAGACTACAAAAGACGCTAAAGACGAAGGTACGATGCTCTCTGGAGCTAAGCGCCGCTCCCGGGCGTCTTTCGGCAGAAGCTGAGATCTGGAGAGCACTGTGAGCGGCACAATCGACTTTGCGCGAAGAAGGCGCTTCTTTGTATCTGAGAGCTGGAGAGAGCGGCAGCTTCGGAAAGGTGAAGAAGGAAGCTGTACAAGACTGGGATTGTGTGCGCAGCTTGCGAACTGATAGAAAACAGTACGTTACCACTCTCCTGACTTTTCCAATCACATGAACATTCGATTGGAAGCTGTTTTGTACATCTTTTCTTTTCTTCCATCCAAACACTTGGCAGACCTCTCTGCAACTTCTGGAACACGATGAGACATGTTTTCTGTGCTGGCAGAGTTTCTCCCTGCCAGACATAGTGGATTTTTAGTAGTTTTTTAACCAGAAAGCCCTGAGTTCCAAGAACAAAGCAGCTGCAATGGACTACTCAAGAAGAGCGCAAAAGTACCACAACATGGCTGCCTCCACAGCTATTTCCTTTTAACATCCCTAATTCCTGGCTGATTTGGCTTTGAGTCTTAGGGTTGGTTTTAGGCCTAGGGCTAGGATTTTTAAAATCAGGAAGCCCTGAGTTCCAGGCTTAATGCAGCTGCAAAAGGCATCCCAAATGGAGTGCAAAAGTGCCACAACATGGCAGCTTTCACAGCTTTTTCCTTGGGAAGAACCCTAACACCAGGCTGATTTACCTCCCAAGGGTTAGTGGTGGATTTAGGCCTAGGGCTAGGATTTTTAAAACTAGGAAGCCCTGAGCTCCAGGCACACTGCAGCTGTGAAAAGCATCCCTAGGACAGCGCAAAAGTGACACAACTTGGCTGCCTCCGCTGCTATTTCCATGAGACCCTCCCGAACCATAGGCTGATTTACCTTCCTAGGGTTAAGGTTTGAGTTACGCCTAGGGTTAGTGGTTTTTAACCAGAAAGCCCTGAGTTCCAAGAACACAGCAGCTGCGAAGGACTACCCAAGAAGAGCGCAAAAGTACCACAACATGGCTGCCTCCACAGCTTTTTCCTTGGGAGCATCCCTTATTCCTGGCTGATTTTCCTTTCTCATCTTACGGTTGGGTTTTGGTCTAGGGCTAGGATTTGTAAAACTAGGAAGCCCAGAGCTCCAGGCACACTGGAACTGTGAAAGACATTCCAAAGGGAGTGCAAAAGTGCCACATCATGGCTACCTGCACAGCTTTTTCCTAGGGAACATGCCTAATCCAAGCCTGATTTTTCTTCCTAGGGTTAGCCTTAGGGATAGTCGTAGGATTTTGATTTTTATAATGAAGAAGCCCTGATCTCCAGGCCCACTGGAGCTGCGAAAGTCATCCCAAGGGGAGCTCAAAAGTGCCACAACATGCCTGCTTTCACAGCGCTTTTTCCTTGGCTCCATCCCTATACCGAGGCTGATTTATCTGCCTAGGGCTAGGGTGAGGGTTCACCCTAGGGATAGGGTTTTTTTAACCAGGAAGCCCTGACTTCCAGGCTTACTGCAGCTGCAAAAGGCGTCCAAAAAGGAGTGCAAAAGTGCCACAACATGGCTGCTTTCACAGCTTTTTCCTTAGGAAGAACTCTAATACCAGACTGATTTACCTCCTTGGGTTACTGTTAGGCTTAGGCCTAGGATTTTAAAACAAGGAAGCCCTGTGCTCCAGGCACACTGCAGCTGTCAAAGGCATCCCAAGGGGAGCGCAAAAGTGACACAACTTGGCTGACTTCACTGCTATTTCCATGAGACCATCCCGAATCATAGGCTGATTTTCCTTCCTAGGCTTAAGGGTTGAGTTAGGCCTAGGGTTAGTGTTCTTTTAACCAGAAAGCCCTGAGTTCCAAGAACACAGCAGCTGCCAAGGACTACCCAAGAAGAGCGCAAAAGCACCACAACATGCCTGCCTCCACAGCTTTTTCCTTGGGGACATCCCTAATTCCGGGCTGATTTGCCTTTCTCGTCTTAGGGTTGGGGTTAGGCCTAGGGCTAGGATTTTTAAAATCAGGAAGTCCAGACCTCCAGGCACACTGGAGCTGTGAAAGGCGTCCAAAAAGGAGTGCAAAAGTGCCACAACATGGCTGCTTTCACGGCTTTTTCCTTGGCAAGAAGCCTGACACCAGGCTGATTTACCTTCCTAGGGTTACTGTTAGGCTTAGGCCTAGGGCTAGGATTTCTAAAACTCGGAAGCCCTTAGCTCCAGGCACACTGCAGCTGTTAAAGGCATCCCAAGAGGGCCGCAAAAGTGACACAACTGGGCTGCCTCTGCTGCTATTCTCATGAGTCCGTCCCGAACCATAGGCTGATTTTCCTTCCTAGGGTTAGGGTTAGAGTTACGCCTAGGGTTAGGGCTTTTTTAACCAGGACGCCCTGAGTTCCAAGAACACAGCAGCTGCGAAGGGCTACCCAAGAGGAGCGCAAAAGTGCCACAACATGGCTGCCTCCAGCGCTTTTTCCTTGGGGCTATCATGGACCTAAGGCTGATTTACTTGCCTCCAATTGCAGCTATGGTCACGCCAAGGGATAGGGTTTTTAAACCAGTAAACCCTGAGCTCCAGACCCAGTGCAGCTGCGAAAGGCTTCCCAAGGGCAGCCAAAAATTGCCTCAACATGCTCCCTCCAGCGCTTTTTTCCTTGGGAACATCCCTATACCTAGGCTGATTTATCTGCCTAGGGTTAGGGTTAGGGTTCAGCCTAGGGCTAGGATTTTTTCAAACAGGAAGCCCTGAGTTCCAGGGGCACTGCAGCTGCCAAAGGCATCCCAAGGGGAAAGCCAATGTGACACAACTTGGCTGTGTCCAGAGCTTTTTCCTTGGGACCATCCCGAAACGACGGCTGATTTAGAAGCCTCCAGTTAGGGCTAAAGTTGTGGTTTTTTAAACCAGGAAGCCCTGTGCTCCAAGCACACTGCAGCTGTGAAAGGCATCCCAAGGGGAGCGCAAAAGTGACACAACTTGGCTGCCTCCACAGCTTTTTCCTTGGGATAATTCCTAAACGCAGGCTGATTTAAATGACCAGTGTTAGGGTTAGGGTTAGGGTTACGCCTAGGTGTAGAGCTTTTTAAACCAGCAAGCTCTGAGCTCCAGGCACACGGCAGCTGTGAAAGGCATCCCAAAAGGAGCGCAGAAGTGCCAGAAAATGGCTGCCTCCACACGTTTTCATTGACACCATTGCTAAGCCTAGGCTGAATTACCTGCCTCCAGTCTCAGCTAGGGACATGGTTTTTTAACCAGGAAGCTCTGAGCTCCAGGCACACGGCAGCTGCAAAAGGCATCCCAAGGGGAGTACAAAAGTGCAACAACATGGCAGCTTTCACAGCTATTTCCTTGGCACCATCCCTATACCTAGGCTGATGTATCTGACTAGGGTTAGGGTTGGGGTTCAGCCTAGGGCTAGGATTTTTTGAACCAGGAAGCCCTGAGTTCCAGGCTTACTGCAGCTGCCAAAGGCATCCCAAAGGGAGCACAGAAGTGCCACAACATGGCAGCTTTCACAGCTTTTTCCTTAGGAAGAACCCTCATACCCGGCTGATTTACCTTCCTAGGGTTACTGTTAGGCTTAGGCCTAGGACTTTGAAAACCAGGAAGCCCTGTGCTCCAGGCACACTGCAGCTGTCAAAGGCATCCCAAGGGGAGCGCAAAAGTGACACAACTTGGCTGCCTCCACTGCTATTTCCATGAGACCATCCCGAATCATAGGCTGATTTTCCTTCCTAGGCTTGAGGTTTGAGTTAGGCCTAGGGTTAGTGTTCTTTTAACCAGAAAGCCCTGAGTTCCAAGAACACAGCAGCTGCGAAGGACTACCCAAGAAGAGCGCAAAAGCACCACAACATGCCTGCCTCCACAGCTTTTTCCTTGGGGACATCCCTAATTCCGGGCTGATTTGCCTTTCTCGTCTTAGGGTTGGGGTTAGGCCTAGGGCTAGGATTTTTAAAATCAGGAAGCCCAGACCTCCAGGCACACTGGAGCTGTGAAAGGCGTCCAAAAGGGAGTGCAAAAGTGCCACAACATGGCTGCTTTCACGGCTTTTTCCTTGGCAAGAAGCCTGACACCAGGCTGATTTACCTTCCTAGGGTTACTGTTAGGCTTAGGCCTAGGGCTAGGATTTCTAAAACTCGGAAGCCCTTAGCTCCAGGCACACTGCAGCTGTTAAAGGCATCCCAAGAGGGCCGCAAAAGTGACACAACTTGGCTGCCTCTGCTGCTATTCTCATGAGCCCATCCCGAACCATAGGCTGATTTTCCTTCCTAGGGTTAGGGTTAGAGTTACGCCTAGGGTTAGGGCTTTTTTAACCAGGACGCCCTGAGTTCCAAGAACACAGCAGCTGCGAAGGGCTACCCAAGAGGAGCGCAAAAGTGCCACAACATGGCTGCCTCCAGCGCTTTTTCCTTGGGGCCATCATGGACCTAAGGCTGATTTACTTGCCTCCAATTGCAGCTATGGTCACGCCAAGGGATAGGGTTTTTAAACCAGTAAACCCTGAGCTTCAGACCCAGTGCAGCTGCGAAAGGCTTCCCAAGGGCAGCCAAAAATTGCCTCAACATGCTCCCTCCAGCGCTTTTTTCCTTGGGAACATCCCTATACCTAGGCTGATTTATCTGCCTAGGGTTAGGGTTAGGGTTCAGCCTAGGGCTAGGATTTTTTCAAACAGGAAGCCCTGAGCTCCAGGGGCACTGCAGCTGCCAAAGGCATCCCAAGGGGAAAGCCAATGTGACACAACTTGGCTGTGTCCAGAGCTTTTTCCTTGGGACCATCCCGAAACGACGGCTGATTTAGAAGCCTCCAGTAAGGGCTAAAGTTGTGGTTTTTAAACCAGGAAGCCCTGTGCTCCAAGCACAGTGCAGCTGTGAAAGGCATCCCAAGGGGAGCGCAAAAGTACCACAACATGCCTGCCTCCACAGCTTTTTCCTTGGGGACATCCCTAATTCCTGGCTGATTTGCCTTTCTCGTCTTAGGGTTGGGGTTAGGCCTAGGGCTAGGATTTTTAAAATCAGGAAGCCCAGACCTCCAGGCATACTGGAGCTGTGAAAGGCGTCCAAAAAGGAGTGCAAAAGTGCCACAACATGGCTGCTTTCACTGCTTTTTCCTTAGGAAGAACCCTCATACCCGGCTGATTTACCTTCCTTTGTGGGATCTCAGCACCTCCGGACTGATGTGCAGGGCGGCCGAGACCACCCTTGGGGGGCTCGGGAGTCCTGGAATGTTGCCAGAAGTGTCTGGTGGCTGGACATTGATCCTACACGGGAGACGACACCTGTATGAGGATGGGAGGATTTCACTGGGTGAATGGTGAAGGGATAAGTTAATTAGAGTGTGAGACACAGGGTTTAGGATTTCTGTACAGGGGGGTCTAAAGAAGTAAGATGGAGGAATTGGGGCGTGTCCTGTCCTTCTTCTTCTTTTTCTTGGCCTCCATCTTCTGTGGTGATGGTGGCACTTTGGGATTGGTCATTACTAGAAGTGCACCGGTTAATAAGGGTAGAAGGTATTGGGGAAAAATTATAAATATTGTATACGTAACTTCGGGTATAAAGATAAGTGACCGCCCCGGGGGCTCTCAGTGTGCTCATGGCTGGCTTGCTGTGCAAACCTCTGTTGGGCTGAAAGAAAATCTTTTAGATAAACAATTAATAAACACCGAGACCGAGAAAAGATCTGAAGTCTCTCCTCGTCCTTTGAAGCGCCGGGCTGTCCAAGGCCACCCTGGGCCTTTCCAGGCCACCTAAACAGCCGAGAAACCGACACGTGGCGTTCGCTGCGTGGGCTACTCCCCGCCAACCCTTTCGGGGGGGGATCAGCCCTGAAGAGCTGAAGCTCAAGAGCTGAAGAGCCAAGAGGGCCGCTCCAATCTACGACGAGTTCCCAGGAGAGCACTGATAGCTCCTGAGGAGAGAAGCCTGAGGAAAAAGGCAAAAGTTCTCATTATCTATCTCTAAAATCATCTTCATCTCTGGGAGCACAGATCTTCATTTTTAGAAGCACAAGACTGTGCTCTTTCTTTGTGCAAACTTCTCATGAGATTACAGCTATTTCAACATCTGCTTACTTTAACATAGAAGCCTTTACCAAATATCAATTCAAACACTTTCATTTCCTTATAGTTTTATGTGTTATAAGGGAAAAGAGTCTTTTCTTTATAGCTTACAAGAGGATTTCAGCTCTAAAAACAAAGCATCTTCTCCCCCTCCCATCTGGGACTTACTTACCTTCTTCTTTATTACCTTTAATATCTTCATCTTGTTTTTAATATACGTGCATGTTGTTCTTTTCTCTCACTCAGAAGAAGACTGAAGCACTGAAAAAGTTAACATCACGCCTGAAGCCTACCAAACCCACCAATAACTACTAACAGAAAGCTGTGGCTCAGTTGTGTTCAGATCAGCTTTGTAGTTAGTGTTTAGTTTTCTACACCAGCCACAGAAGTCTCTGGTCTCAGCCAGGCTAAGAAGAAGAAGAAGCAGCAGCCTGACAGCGAGATCTTCGCAGCCACAGCCAGCCCTGCTCTGGCTAAAGCTCCGCAGCCTCCCCTGTCTCCTTGCCCGGCAGCTGCTGAAGCCCAGCCCGGCCAAACCAGAGCCCATGGAGAGAGAAGCCAGCAAGCAGCCCAGGAAATAGAAAAGAAGCCCAGCCTGCAGCAAGACGGCCCAGCCCAGCCCAGACACAGAGCTGAAGCCCAAACCGAAACCCAGCACCTCCCTGCCGACCAACAAAGAAAAGAAAAGTTTCTGAATTTTTTGGTCTTTACCATGTGTGTTTCACAAAGGCGTGTCTAGCTTTTCAGCAGCTCAACAGACTGTCAGATACACAAAAAACTTTGCATCACTTCCCTACATTTCCTCCCATTCCCAAACGTAACACAGGGGCCACTGGGAACAACTGGGATCAGACTGGGAGCAACTGGAGCAGCTAGGACCAAGCTGGGAGCAACTGGGATCATCATGGCATCAGAGTAGGATCATACTGGGAGGGACTGGGTCTGTGCTAGAGGCAACTGGGATCACACTGGGAGGAAATGGGGACATGCTGGGGACCAATGGGATCATACTGGGAGCAACTGGCACCACACTGAGGGTGACTGGGATCCTTCTGGAATCATACTGGAAGGGACTAGGGGCAGGCTGAGGGCAATTGGGACCATGTTGGGGCAACTGGGATATACAGGAAATGACAGGAATCATGCTGGAGGTGACTGGGAGTGGCTGTGAGCAAATGGAATCATACCGGAAGCTACTGGGAGCAACTGGGAGTGAGTGGAAACACATTAGGGACAACTGGGATGTACTGGGAGAGACCAGGAGTGACTGGAATCACAAAAGAACCATAAAGGAAGTCACTGGAATAATACTGGGAGTATCTGGGATTGACTGGAATCCTACTGGGCGTGACTGGAATCCTACTGGGTGACTTGGAGTGACTGGGACCATACTGGGGACAAATGGCACTGTACTGAGAGTGACTGGGTTCATCCTGGAATCATACTGGGAAGGACTGGAACCATACTGGGAGTGTCTGGAACTATAGTAGGGCTGAATGGGAACACCTGGGATCATACTGGGAGTGACTGGGATGATACTGGGATCACACTGAGTGTAACTGGAAGTGACTGGGACCATCCTGGGGGTGACTGGGAGACACAGGGCCCATGCTGGGAGTGACCTGGGGGGAACTGGGGGAACTGGCCCGGCTGGGGCTCAGGGTTGTTCTCCCCCTGGGCTGCCCTGGCTCCTGCTGCCACCCTGGGCCCCACAGAGCCGAGGGACAGGGGACAGCTGAGGGACAGGAGACAGGGGCAGGGACGTGGAGAGGTAGAAGGGAGTTCCAGGGGGTCCTTGAGCCCAGGAAAGGGGAGTCCAGGGTTTCCCAAAAAGGGGGGACAAGGGTGGGGACAGCAGGGATGTTCGAGAACGAGGAGTTCAGGGGGTCTCTGGTTTTGCACACAGCTGGGGCTGGGGACTGGGAAAGGCAGGAATGGGGGACCAAGGCATTCCAGGGCATCCCAGGGTCAAGCCAATGGCCAGTCTGGAGGCTGGGAGCCATGGGATGGCCGGGAAAAGGGGAGCAGAGAGCCCTGATGTCCAGGAATGGGGTGTGAAAAATGCATGTATTTTATGATTGGCTTTTCACAAATATTAAAATGAATATTATATGTGTTGTATTAGAAAGCAATGCTGTATTAATTTTCTTAAGTACTGTGTTAAATATAGTTTTAGGTTATAAAAATTGTTAAAATAGAACTATGCTATGTAAGATGCTTTGTTTAAAAGAAAGGACTTGCAGTGAGATAACTTGCAGCCACAGGACACCTAGATCTTTCAGAGAAAAAGAATTTATGGCCTTCTTATCAGAAGAAACAAACTTCTTCCCACCTTGGAGGTGCTATTAGGATTAGAGGGAAGAAGTTGACACTGGTCCGACAGAATCCTGTGTTTGAATGGAATTTATGCATCATGTATGAAGTGTATGAATATGCAACGGGCTGTTGTTTTCAAGGGTTAATCCTTTGTTACCAGGGGTCCTTTTTTGGGCCCGTGATGCCCAGAAAAAGGTACCTGGACGTCCATAACTCTTTGTTTTTATTGTCTCATATTGTCTTAATTCAATTTGTCCAAATTGTTATTACTCTAATTGTGTTACTATATAACCATCTTATTACTATTAAACTTCAAAAATTTTAAAAACAAGTGATTGGCGTTTTTCACAATTTGGTAGCAGAGGATGGTTACTAACTCCTCGCTGCCGGTGCTTTGGGAGAGCCAGAGTGGGGAAGGCGCGCCCTGCCCTCTTTGGCAGCCTCGCTCTGCTTCCCCTGAAGTGACCGACAGACGCAGGTTACGATCTGTGGACAAAAGGAGACAATAAAACAAAGAGAACGGGAAAAGGGTCCCTACAACTGCTGTAATTTGCCCCCTAAGAGTAGTAGTGCGCACGAAGAACCCGGGAAGGAAAAAGGATTGGTAAGTATTTCTCGGGGGGCAGGTACGGGGGGATGAATGTGTGTGAATGAGAGGCGGGCTGGTTGTCCCAGACCTCCCAAGTGAGTGCGGAGTCTCCCACGCTGCGTTTCCGACTTTGCGCTGGAAAAGCGGCCAGTAAAGAGACAAAGCGACTCATAAGAGAGTGAAAGAATCCCCGGGGGTGACTGGGACTGGGTCTCAGGGAGGGGTTGGACCCCTCGGTGGTGGGGAGCAAGGTTTCCTAGCCCAATCCACTAGGAAACAGGACAGGAGGGGCTCCTAAAACCTGCTGGGTTGAGGGATTTATATTCCAAGAGCATCCAAGAGCAGGGTTGAGCAGAATTCTGTCCGAGTGAGGATATGCCCGGGAACACTCAGGGTGTGACAACACAGCTAGATTGGGGGATAAAAAATGCCCAAGAACATCCAGGGTTGGACAACACAGCAGAACAAATTAAATGCCAAAGAGCATCTGTAGTTGTACCACACTGCTGGGTTGAGGGACAGAAAATGCCCAAGAGCATCTGAGGTTGAACAACACAGCTGGATTGAAGGAAAATTACCCGAGAGCATCTGGGGTTGGACAACACGACAGGATTGAGGGAAAAATTGCCCAAGAGCATTTGGGGTTGGATAACGCAGCTGGGTTGAGGGATATCCAATAGCACCGGGACTGGCCAGTAACACCTAAACTTGTAATAGGCGATGTGAAAGTAAAAGGTACCTTATTGTTGTTTTGTGGTGTGTGAGAGTGACACACACACAGAGCCAGCCTCAGCTTCCTGGGCAGGTGGGAAGGGGGAGGTGTGGAAAGAGCGAGTGACCTGCACACCAGGCTGCAGCTCCCGGCTGGGTGGGGGCTTCTGGGCCCAAGAGGAGCGAGTGACCTGCGAACCAAGCTAGCGTTCCCTGGGCGTGTGAGGGGCCGTAGCTGAAGAGTGTGAAAGACACGCAGACAGCCTCACAGGTGAACGGGCACCAGAGGCAGCCAGAGTCAGGGCCCTTCTAGGGGGCCTGGTGACACTGAGACCTGGAGGTAAACCCCAAAGCGAAAGAGGGGGCCACAAGGACCTGTGATTTCCTAGCAATAAGGATCCACTCTGTGTCTTGAGAGTGTGAAGGAATGTGTGAAAGTGAATGAGAAATAAAAGTGAGTGAATGTAGACGAATGAAAGTATAGGTAATGTCGATTGTGCATTTTAAGCCTTACCATATCTCCTTGGAGGGAGTTGGATTGTATTGAAAAGCAGTGTGAGAAAAAGGGTTTTTTTTGGGTGTAAGTAGTTGAAAGAAAAGTGGTATTTAAGTTGTTAGTAAAAAGTGAAAAACAGAAGCAGGGGACGAATAGATAGAAAACTGAAAAATGAGACAGAAATTCAGTAAGGTGGATACAGGAAAAGAAAAGCAGAAAAAAAATACCAACAGAAATACCCCAAGACAGCACTTTGGGAGTTATGTTAACAAACAGAAATACAACTCATTGCAAAATACAGGGTATGCAGAAGTTGATGAGAAAAAACATGCAAACTTGTGAATTATATACTTAAAAACAGCATTAGAAAATTTAACACAAAAGAGTTATATATTGATTCAAGGTATGCCTTTAGAGTAGCACATACCTTAAGAAAAATTTTAAAAGGGAGATTGCTTAATTAAAGAAGAAAAAGATTAGTACATGAGAAACTTATTTTCGAGGTTTTAGAGGCATTACAATTACCTAAGAGAGATAGCAATAGTACATATTAAAGGACACCAAAAGGTAAAGACCTAGAAATAAGAAGAAATAAAATAAATAACTGGCAGATCAAGAAGCTAAAGATGCAGCAGAAAATAGAGCTGAAAGAGTTAATATTAACTCCAAATGAAGAAAAAAAAAGGGGGGGGAATTAAAACAAGATTGTGGCGAACAAGATAAATCGGGGAAATAGAAACATCTTGATATGGAAGACAATTAGATAATAAAACGCTTACGAGGGAATAGCAGAGGACGTGTATCAAAAAGCCCAGTGGGATACACAGGCTAGGTGTGATCATTTTTTTAAAAGAACTATGGGTGCATTGAGACCTTTAGAGTAAAAAAACAAGTACCTGAAACATGTATAATTTGCCAAAAGATAAATAAAAGGGTGATGAGAAAAACAATATGAGAAGGTCGTCAGTTAGCTCGTCGACCATTTCAAAGCATCCAAAAAGCAAAACGGGGAAAGTACAGAGCTGAGAACAAATTACCTCATCCATTCCCGTTCGTTCCCCCACTCGTTCGCACCAGCCCTCCCAGCCCCTGTGCCGGCTCCGGCACAGTCCGTCTGTCCCGGTCCGTCTGTCCCGGTCCGTCTGTCCCGGTCCGGCCGCCTGGCCCGCGTTCTTGCCGGGGGTGGGGGTCTGTCCTGCCGTGTGCACCGTGGTCACCGCGCTGATCGCACCGAGGGGGTCCCGTCTGTCCCATCCCCGGCTGCCCTGACTCTGTCGGCTCCCGCCGCTGCAGCCGGGGTCAGTCCCGGCTTTGTCTCTGCCGGATCAGCCACCGTGAGCCGAGTGAGGGCGATCCCCGCTCCAGCTCGGTCTGCACAGGAACAGCCCCTCGGGCGATCCCAGCCACAGACCCCGCCTCTGGAGCCCCCAGACCCTGAGCTGTGCCGATCCCCTCGGGCGATCCCAGCCACAGACCCCGCCTTTGGAGCCCCCAGACCCTGAGCTGTGCCGATCCCCTCGGGCCATCCCAGCCACAGACCCCGCCTCTGGAGCCCCCAGACCCTGAGCTGTGCCGATCCCCTCGGGCCATCCCGGCTGCAGACCCCGCCTCTGGAGCCCCCAGACCCTGAGCTGTGCCGATCCCCTCGGGCCATCCCAGCCACAGACCCCGCCTCTGGAGCCCCCAGACCCTGAGCTGTGCCGATCCCCTCGGGGGATCCCAACCACAGACCCCGCCTTTGGAGCCCCCAGACCCTGAGCTGGGCCGATCCCCTCGGGCCATCCCGGCTGCAGACCCCGCCTTTGGAGCCCCCAGACCCTGAGCTGTGCCGATCCCCTCGGGCCATCCCAGCCACAGACCCCGCCTTTGGAGCCCCCAGACCCTGAGCTGTGCCGATCCCCTCGGGCCATCCCGGCTGCAGACCCCGCCTCTGGAGCCCCCAGACCCTGAGCTGTGCCGAGCCTCCCCGTCCTGCCCTGAGCTCCATTCCCTTGGTAACCACAGCTCCGGCTGCTTAAGGAAACTCTCTAAAGGAATCACTTTATTGAAACACTAAAAAATCAGTTAGAAGAAAGCCCTCTCCTGATTCTTCCTAAAAATACGTGAGAAAGGCTGTAGAAGATAAAAATCCAAAAAGAATGGGATAAAGAGATTGGTCTATTTCCATTAAGAGAGGTTCTCAAAGGAGGGTGATGGATCAGAGTTTGTAAATGCTTCTTTGAATTTGTCTGAGGTCTGAAATTTTAAGAAATAAATAAAAGAGACATTTGGAGAATCCCATAGGCATAGCTGAACAATCAGACCAACTTTTAGGTCCAAACATGTATACTTGAGAACAGATGTGGTTGGTAATGAAAATAATATTTTTCTCAGGAAGAAAAGCAATTAATCAGAGCAACTGAAATAAAAGCTTAAGAAAAAGATAATCTGCAGGGACCCCCAGAGAAGACAAAATGCCAACTGTACCTCCTGAATGGGGTTAAAATAATGAGGAGGGGAGTAAACACATGAACAGTTATTGTAATTACATAACCAAGAGAATAAATGAGACGGCATATCAAAGGCGAAATGTGAAAACAAAAGATTTTTGAGAGACAGCTTTTAGAGGGGAAAGAAAAAACTGCAACTAAATAGATAAACAAACTTTAGAGAAAAAGGAAAATGGTCCTAAGTAAGCAGAAGATCTGAAAATCTTTAAAGAAATGGGCCCATTAAAAAAAAAAAAAAAAGTCATAGGCTTTAATTTTTTTGGGGGGGAACAAATACCATGAGGAGCCTGTGATAACTTTAAAAGTGGGTCCCCAAGAAGAAGAATTGGAATTTGTTATAGACACAGGGGCAGAGAAAACCTGCCTGTTAAACGTTCCAAAAGGTTATAGTGTGAGCAAACATATAGTGAAAGTAACAGGGGCAAAAAGAGGAAGTTTTACATTTCTGGTCATTAAAGATGTGGTAATTGAGGGAAGAAACTAAAATTTAGGTGGGAGATGTGTTATTGGTCCCAGGGGCAGGTAGCAATTTATTGGGAAGAGTCTTACAAGTGCAATTAAAAGTAAGAGTTATATCAGAAAATAAGAAAATGACAGCTAGAGTTTTGAAATTAAGCCAAGAGGATGAAGAAAAAAAAATCAACAAAGAAGTTTGGGCTGGAGAAAGAAATAGGGGAAGAATAAATATCGACCCCATAAGGGTTACAACTGAGAGAGGAGAAAGAGAGAAGTTGAAGTAGAGAAGTAGTTAGGAAACTCTGAGATGTTAGAATGTGAAGTGATGACATCTTGGTGCTAGAAGAGAGCAGAAGTGTGAATGCAAGTTTTTTGCATGAAAGGCAGACAAGTATCTTAACACACGGTTGTTAAGAGGTTTTTCAATGCCACACTGGGGTCCGGAAAAGCCTTAGCAGAACGGGCCCTCCTTGAAGAGAAAAGAGGATAAGTTGACGAGAGAAAGAGAAAGAATGTCAGGAGCACCTGGGCACGCCAGGTTTGGGGTTGTCAAGGTTGGGAGGTGTCTGAGCGCTCCCTGCGATCGGCGGGGTCTCGGGGGCCGCGGCAGGGACCGATCCATGGAGGTGCCCCGGGCGGGGCTGGCAGCAGAGGACACAGGTTTGCGGCCAGGAGCGGGCTGGCTCCGGGGCAGAGCTGCCGGGGGGCTCCCAGACTGTCGGGGTGCCGAGCCCAGGATGGCAGCGTCAGCCTGGAAGTAGGCCGAGAGAGAGAAGGGGAGAGAGAGAGAGAGAGAGAGGGAGAGGGCAAAAGAGACCCAGGGCAGCCCCAGGGTCCCCATGCCCGGGGCTGCTCTCCCCTGCCCCGGCCCTGCAGCCAAAGGGCCGCACCGGGGGAAGGGCCAAGAACAGCACTGACAGCAGGGCTGTGAAAAGAGGGGCAGGGAGGACTAGCACTAAAAGATAAAATCAAAGCAGAGATTGCTGACTCTCCAAACCTCACAAAGCGGTTTGTTTTTCTGAAGTAAGAAGTTTTTTGGTTTTTTTTTCTTTTGTGTGTTTTGTTTGCCGTTAACGAGAAGGCTTTTTTCCTGAAGAAGAGGCTGCTGTAGAGAAAGCTTTTAGCTAAACCCAGAAAGTTTAGAAGGAAAGCGAATCGTAAAAGTTAATGCAGTATTATCTTTCTTTTATTATCTATGCTATTAAGAAGTCCTTTCCAGGTACTACTGAAGCAACAATCAAAATCACGGAAAGAGAGTGAATTCATGCCAGCAGAATCAAAGGACTTGTGAAGAAACTTGAGGAACGGACTATCATATTTAAACCGGGTGATACTGAACTGACTTTCCAATGGGGACTGAGTGGTAATGGTTTGAGAAAACCCAAATGATCCAAGAAATGTACAAAGAATAACACTGAATTAAGAAATAAGATAATGCTTATATCACTGGATTTGAGCACTGCCTGAATAAAACATCTCCTTGGGGGAGGAATACCTCAGATAGAAAGATCAAGAACGTTTTTGTATTCTGACCTTAGCCCTAGAATTGTACAAGGGAGAAGGGGAATTACTATTTCCATTAGTAAACTTTACTTGATTCATTCCAATACTGGACATGCTAGGTGGGTTATAAGTAAATGCTTAAATTGTAAGAGTAATTAGTGTTGTGATTCGCAAAATTTATGCTCTTATTGCAAAAAGTGTTAAAGTACTGACTTGGTTTTGTGGATGGGAATTATTAGTGCCTGTTAAATGAGAGATACCTGAGGAACAGTAAGAGACCACAGTTAAAGAGTGTCAAAAACAATTTGCCTAGCAATTAGTTAAGAGAAAGTGACAAGAAAATAGAGGGCAAGACCAGATTGGCCTCTGTATTTCACCACCAAGAAGATCAAATAAACCTGCTGTGGGTTGCAACCTCACAGGCATGGGAGGTGGGAGTATAAGCCATACTGGACCTCTGTTATTCCTGTTTCTGGCACTCATTTGTTGTCTTTTCCCTTTCGGGATACCAGCAGGATTGTGTCACAAATGCTACAGAAAGCATCACATAGAAAGAAACCAAAGTTCCTCCTTTATTACACACACCTATGTCAACAGCCACTGTTATAACCCATCCAAATTAAGAACTTGTAGGCAAAACAGAGTAAATTATTAGATTACAAGAAACTTAAGAAAAAGTGGCAATAGATTTAGAACTGAATGTCCAAAAGGAGAGAGATGGATTTGTTTTAAATTTAATCTGAAGATGCGGTTCAAGATTTGGAAAAAAACCCCCAAATAATAAAGGAAAAGGTAAAACCAGCACAGCAATCTAACTCTGTATTGACTCCAAATTATCTGTTGAATTGTATTACAAGACTCCAAGCAGTTACAGAAATGATAGCAAATAAGGCTGCCCAGGCATTAGAGTTAACACTAGGTCAGCTAAGCCAAACAAAAACTGTAGGGTATCAGAAAGGTTCGCTTTAGACTGTTTATTGGCCAAAGAAGGGGGTGTTTGTGGAAAGTTCAATATATCAGATCGTTGAAAATTGATGACCACAGAAAAGTCATTCTAGCAAAAGCAAAAGAAATCAAAAAGAAAAATATATACGCATATAACAACCCAGGTACCAGTCCAAAAATTAGAAAACAATGTTAAAATCTAGCTGGTGGGGTAATGTATTAGAAGAAATTAAGATATTTCATTTGTGTTACAACTGTTTTTATATTTCTTTCTTGTGTAATCCCGTGTTTTATTTTACCAGCATAGTCCAGAAGATATAAGTAGAAAAAAAATATTGCTCAAGCCAAATGATTTACAAAGAATAAGAGTGGGGATTGTGAAAAATGCATGTATTTTATGATTGGCTTTTCGCAAATATTAAAATGAATATTATATGTGTTGTGTTAGAAAGCAATGCTGTATTAATTTTCTTAAGCACTGTGTTAAATATAGTTTTAGGTTATAAAAATAGAAACTATGCTATGTAAGATGCTTTGTTTAACAGAAAGGGCTTGCAGCGAGATAGCAGCCACAGGACATCTAAATCTTTCAGAGAAAGGGAATTTATTGCCTTCTTATCAGAAAAAATGAACTTCTTCTCACCTTGGAGGCACTGTTAGGATTAGAAGGAAAGAAGTTGACAATGACCAGACAGAATCCTGTATTTGAATGGAATTTATGCATCATGTATGAAGTATATGAATATGCAACAGGCTATTGTTCTTAAGGGTTAATCCTTTGTTAATGGGTGTCCTTTTTCAGGCTCCTGATGCCCAGAAAAAGGTACCCGGACATCCGTAACTCTTTGTTTTTATTGTCTCATATTGTCTTAATTCAATTTATCCAAATTGTTATTACTCTAATTGTGTTACTATTTTTAGAACTATTTTATTACTATGAAACTTTTTAACATTTTAAAAACAAGTGATTGGCGTTTTTCACACTGACTGTTCACCGCTGCCAATGCTCACAGTATTCTCCTGACACACTTGAGCTTCCTGTCTTTCAGTGAGAGAAAGATTCAGCTAAAGTCAAGGAAAGAGGGCAGGGGAGATGGAAACCTTCCCTTGAGATGCTTTTAGGAAGGCCTGAAGGGACCCTGCCTTTCCTTGGAACAGAGGTGGTCACCATGCATGGTGTTGCCTGACCTGCCCTAGGTGCTCCTCTATTCCAGAAGGACTTTTGCCCACTTCATCACTTGTCTGTCCCTCCAATTCCAGGGCCTCAAACCTGCTCTGTGAGATACTAAACCTGTAAGTCAGCTGTAAGTTTTCAGAATATGGCACTGACCATGGCTCTAAGTAAGTTTTTTTAATCAGGCTTACAATATATTTTGAGAAGAAGAAGGAACAGAAGGGGTAGATACCACACAAGAATCCAGCAGAGTCTTCCCAGCTTTTTTGTCTGGGTTCTATGAAGCACAATGCCCAGTGCTTGCATTATGCTGTCTTTTCATGTGTTCTGGTGACCAGAACCATCCCATGGCCAGGCCCAGGATAATTTGGGTGCCAAAGTCCCATTGCCTGCAAACATCACACTCTTTTTTACCCAGCTGGTGCTCAGCTCAGCATATTTGCTGAGACAACTTTAGGACTGTTTTCCTTAACTTGGCAGTTCTAGCAGATGTCCTTATGGCCCCTAAATTCTGCATCCTTTGTGTCCACTATCAATGGGCATCCTTCTTCCCAAGCTTTGTCAACCTCCCTCTGGGTCTGAGATCAGTGAAACGGGCCCAGCCCTGAGTCTTAAAGACAATTCTAGCAACAACTACTTTGCTTTTCTAATACCTGGCCATCACTTCGAGCTTGTAGGCTGCTATGTGTGTCACAGGTTAAATGTCTCTTCCTGTTGATCAGGCTTGGAAGCGTGCACAGGCCAGGCATGACAGGATATGTTTTCTTCAGGAAATGGGACGTAGGGCCCAGCTTGCAACAGGTCCAGGCCCGCGCCTTCCAGAGCGCCAGAAGGTTCGCGGCGCCATTGCAGGGCTCAGGGCGCCTCCTTGTGGGCAAGAGTCGCCTCGACAGCGCGGGCGTCGCGCGGCGGGGCCAGAGGGCGGGAAAGGGCGGGCGGGTGTGAGGGGCGGGGCGGTTCGTGCCTAGAGCCGAGCCCGCGCTGTACCTCGGCGCCTTCCCGGCTCGGTGTTGGGAGCGAGCCGCCGCTGCTCGGGCTCTGGGAGAAGCGTGCGGCCGCTGCGGAGTCCCAGCCCGCAGATCTGGCTGCTGGCCGAGGCTGCAGTGCAGAGCTGCCATGCCAGAGCTGCCGTGCGCCGTGGCACTGCCAGAGCCCCTGGCAGAGCCGGGCTGGAAGTGCCGACAGCTGAGGGAAGCCCTGCCATGGCAGCGCCCCAAGCTCTTGTTTATCCCACAGAAAGAGAGGATCAGCACCTGGAGGTGACTGCGTCATTCCTGGAAAGGGACTATCTGCTTACAGTTGCGATGTCTGGCAGCAAGCAGGACGGCGCTGGTGCCAGGGCGCCAAGTGAGGGCAAAGCAGCCCTGTGACAGCCTGGCCCAGGGGCTCTTGTGGCAGCAGGCAGCGTGGGGATCAGAACAGAGGCAGGGGGAGGCAGGAGCTGCTCGGCCATGCCAGGGCTGGGAGCCTCCTTCCTGCCCAAGTGGGGCCCAGCTGGGCCAGGGGGCAGCTCCTGGGACAGCCGTGCCCGCAATGGCCCCTGCTCTGCAAGGCCTCCAGCACTGCCCATCAGCCAGGCAGGGACAGAGCAGCCTTGGGGCCGATGCTGCTGCAGGCTCAGAGCCCCGCACAGCTGCTCATGCCCGGTGCAATTGGCTCTGTCCCCTGCAGCCTGCATGCTGTGTCACCGTGCAGAGGCTGAGCCCTGTGCCTCCCCTGGCCCTGGCAACTGCTCCTGTGCTGCTCCTGCACTGCCCAGGGCACCCACGGGCCCTGCTTGGGCCGCACGCAGACCAGAACCAGCTGGGGCTGTGACAGCTCTGCTGCTCTGGGCCCAGCCCTTGGGCAAAGCACCCGCCTGTCCCTGGGCTGAGGGCAGTGCCCAGGCTGGGCTTGGCAGAGCCCGTCCGCTCCTGGAGGGCTGGGGGCACTGCTCTGGCCTGGCCTGGCCCGGCCCTGGGGTCCCTTGGCATTCCTGCTTGCCCTTGCATCCACCAGGGATGGGCTGCAGCTCAATGGCCCCGGCCTGGCTGCACACTCAGGCCTGGAGCCTTCCCATGGCTCCCCAGGGCACGAGAGCCTCAGCCCCAGCTCCCAAACACGACCTAACAGGGTTTGCTGATACTGATCCCTGTTAGACCTTTGAAAGCATGTTGAAAGTAACCTTGTTTGGCAACTCCTTCAAGGAACAAACGTGATTCGCTTCTAATCAGTAAAAACTTTATTGGTTTGCTTGCACTTCCTATAGGGTATCCTAATGCTTCCTTTGGCGTTCCAGAAAATAATGAAAATCTAACAAATTCTAAAGAGAAGTTCTTGAATCCACTATGAGGAGAAGTCTCTACTTTCACTATCCTTACATACACTTAAGTAGCTGCTCCTGTAACACACAAAGATGTAGTGGTTTACCTGACTGGACCACACAACAGGATGTTATACACACCGCTACACTAAAAAACTTCTCTTCCCTGTTCATCACAAATTTAAAGCTCTTCTCGAGGTCCTGACTTAATTTTACATGCACATTCATACCTGCAATCCCTCCCCATGCTCAGTTTTCACCTAGACTTACCAGGGAACAGATGTTCCATACTCACCTCAAGCAATAATCTACGTCTGTCTTCCTAACCCTCTTTTTCTTCACTGACTTCTACTAATCTACAAAATAACTTGGACCCTCTGCACAAAAGAAACATCCAATTAATAGCCTTAAACACTTGTGATTGTGCTGCTACTTCTAACAATCTTGACCACCACAGCACTAAAATCAGAAATCAATTCTTCACATCCTTCCTGTTCTCCTGCCCCCACCACGCCTTGGCTCCAGCAGAAATGTTCCCTACTGCAGCCTGGTGTGCTAAGAACAATCAAAGGCAGCAGCACTTTTCCTCAACATGCTGCAATCTGAATTGCAGTGAAATTGCAGCTGTTGCATTAGAAGCTCAGCACCAGCACCCCACATCTTCCCCCAGAACTGAGGCCTGCTGAGGCCTGAGCTCTCCATTTCAACACACCCTGTAAATCAGGCTGCCTGGAAGATTGCAGGCTGGTAACTGTGTGAACACAGCAGTGCATTTCAGCAGAGTTATGGAATCAGTCTCATGGAAGGCACATCCTTTAAGCTTAAGACTCTATTCTACAAAATCTAGCCAGCAATTGTTTTGGTGGCCTGTGCAGGTTTTGGGGACTGTGCATGTTTCCTTTGGATGTTGTTTTCTTTGTTTCTAAATACAAAATTCACTGCATTCAGAAGCAAAACCCCAGATTCATTAGAACAAAGAACCACAGGGACATATGTGGCTGACAAGAACACTCCTCATTTCTAATAGTAACACCAGAAAGAGAGGAAAAAGATAAAGATGATTTAAATACCCGAAAGGATCCGAAATGTCTACATAAGCTGTCAAGTGACTAAGTTTTTGGTAAACTCTAAAAGTCCAGATTCCTATTCGGTAATTGTCTGAAAGAAAAGAAAGCCAGAAAATCTGGTTGACCTTTATTTTGCCAGGACTTTCTCACGGGATTCTACCACAACTTGGATCACAAGTGAGGGTGGCAAATTTTGACTAGAAAACTTTGATAACTAGGCAGCATTTTTTCCTCCTCACTGAATTACAGGAAGGGTTTAAAAGGAAAAAAAAATATAAAAGAGCGTAAAGAAATTCTATCATACCTCTTAGGCGTTCATCATCTTTGGAGAACAAAAAAAAAAACTCTAGCACTTCCTGTGCATGGTAAAGAAAGAAACCTAGAAAAGGACAAAGGGATTTGAGCATCCTAAATTGTACTATCAAATTTCATGAACACAAGTTAATCCTGTAGTGCTTCAGAGAAATGCCATACATTGAAAAGCTTTATTCCCTAGAAACCAAATAAATCTTTTTATTTTCCAAATCCTCTTTTAAAGAGAAAACTGACTGTGTCTTTGGCTTTTGGCCAAACTCAGTTTGGAGTTGGTCAAACCAAAATGACCCAGTTAATTTCCTGTGCTCTGCTCTTTCTTTCCATATTCCCATTCACATCCAATGGGTTGCTGGGAGTTTTGACTCTGTGCAGCACAAACGGTTTTCTAAGATGACTTTCATTGCTCAGAGGTGTGCAATGTCAGTTTCCCATTCCCTGAGTGCTGCTATTAATATTCCCACAGCATCCAACTACTACAGCCAAGTAGACAACAAAGAGAAATGGAACTTGCATTTCTTGGTCCTGTTCAATTTCTGACATCTCAGGCTCATCGTCACCCTCAGAACTGCTGTCCTGGAAACGTGGATCCTCTTGCCATGTGGCTTTTACTGGCTTTATTGTCCCAAGCGCGTGAGGCTCTGCAATGACAGCACCAATAGAGAAAAAAAGCCAAAACCAGATTATTCCTCTAATCATCAGGAAGAATTCCTCCTTTCACGTGAAATACTTACAGTGGAGAAGAGAGATTTAGGAAGGACAGAATCTGACCCTGCCAGATTTTCTAAGCTACATTTCTGCTCCACTTTGTATTTTCCACTTTGTTCCAGGGATCCCTTATGTATTCTTAAACATTTCTCATTGCATTCAGAAGACACTGAATACCTTTTCAGTTCAGCACAAGTCTGGGGGGCTCATTGCTTTGTGCAGTTGCGTTGGGTTTTTTAATATTTTGGGTAACTTCACGGGGTTTCTTTTCTCTCCTACATGACTGGGACTTGAGTTAATGTTGTTTCATCTTCATTTAAGACGGCCTCATTTTATCTAAGGTTAGGACACCCCAATGATCATGTGTCATTCCATTTCCTTTTTCTAAAGGTCCAAGAGTAGAATTCAGTAACAAACAGAATGTTCATGGATCTTGGGGCCAGCTCTCGGACTTTGTTCCTCCCTCTACATTAACGCACATTTCCTTAAAAGCCTTGTGAGTTCCTATGAAACTTGATATGACTGGTGTGTCACCTTTTTCCCTGTTTGAGGAATTCAGGGCATGAGAACAAGCTTTTTCACCACTCAGCAAAAACCCCCAATGCCTTCTCAAAGCATGCCTTTCAGAATTCCTGAGATGCAAGCATGAGGCACCTCTCAATAATCTACCACAACCCTAGCAAGCAGAAATGAAGATCAAAATGCTTCTGCCTAATTACTGACTTCTGTTGCTGAAAATCCCCTGCATCCTGACCTTTATTACACCATGTTGCCCTACAGTGCCTGCCAGAAGCTCTTCCTTAGCAATGGCACTGTTAGAAGGGTTCTGCTGTTACCTTCTTTGATGCCCAACTCCTCTGTGCCTCCAAAGAAAGAAAACTTGAAGTAACTCGTCTCCTGAGCTGCATCATCCTCAGGCAAAGGTCCCAAATGGTCATCTGGGGCAGAGTCCTGTGCATCCTCTTTGTCCCAGGGTATTTCCTCAGTCTGGTTTGCTCTTTGAAGGTCTTTCAAAGAATAAACCAGAATAGACGGAGGAAATACCGTCTATTCTGGTTTGTTCTTTGAAAGGCCTCTTTCAAATCCGCAGCAATGGTGTAGGAGTTGTCTTCAGACAGTGAGGCAGTGTCTCATCTCTTTCTTCTCTTTTTGGCTTTACTGAAATGAGATTGTTCAAGGATAGCAACACAGCACACGTCCTTTTCGGACACAGCTTCCCTAAGAGCCACCTTGCTCTGAATGTCTCCCTAAGCATATCCAAGCCCATTAAGGAGTGGTTCATTATCAAGGGTAAGCAGTGGGGAAACATCTGAGGTTGAAGTCTAAAGGCAGGAACAAGAGTCCTTTTTAATTAGCCACATCCTTAAGTGACTTTTCACTGAATACACAGTTACACAGAAATCAAGGTATTTAGCCCAGACTTCTTCCTGCCAGTAGAAACATCAAGAGCTAATAGGGTTTGCCCACAGAGCTGCACATCTCAGGGTCCCTGCACTGACCGTTCTCACCTTCACTTCTGGCAAGGAACACACGGCCTAGAAAGAAAAGATGACGGCGCTAGGTGCTGCTGTTGGAGGTCCCAGTTGAGGTCCGACGTCGCTGGTGGGAGCGGCTGCTCCTGCGCGATGTCCCCGACCATGTCCCCCTACGCCTGGGCCTCTCAGCACTCGCTGCTGTCCTCCGGCTCCTGTCCTGGCGACTCCTGGACCGCACAGTTTGAGTCGAGGCCCGGCGCTGCTGGCGGGAGCGGCTGCGTCTGGGGGATGGCCCTGACCATGTCTCCCTTCGCCTGGGCCTCTCAGCCCTTGTCCCTGTCCCACTGCTCCTGTCACAGCAGCTCCTGGAGCGGACAGGTGGACTCCGGGCCCAGCCTTGATGGCGGGAGCGCCTGCGTCTGGGGGATGGCCCGGACCATGTCTCCCTTCGCCTGGGCCTCTCAGCCCTTGTCCCTGTCCCACTGCTCCTGTCACAGCAGCTCCTGGAGCGGACAGGTGGACTCTGGGCCCAGCCTTGCTGGCGGGAGCGCCTGCGTCTGGGGGATGGCCCTGACCATGTCTCCCTTCGCCTGGGCCTCTCAGTCCTGGGCCCTGTCCCTCTGTTCCTATCATGGCAACTCCTGGAGCGGACAGGTGGACTCTGGGCACGACCTTGCTGGCGGGAGCGCCTGCGTCTGGGGGATGTCCGTGATGGTGTCTCCCTTTGCTTGGGCCTCTCAGCCCTTGGCCCTGTCCTACTGTTCCTGTCATGGCAACTCCTGGAGCGGACAGGTGGACTCTGGGCGCGACTTTGCCGGCGAGAGGAGCTTCGCCTGCGGCTGGGCCCAGCACGTCTGGAATGGACCCTGTCCTCAGGGTCAGGGGACGTGCTGCGTGTTGCCCTTGATCTGCTGATGCTGCTGGTGTCCAGTGAGGAAGATGGCAGCGCCTGCTGCCATGCTGCGTGTTGGGGCCTGCTGTGGCTGCCCGTCTCTGGAGATGGAGGTGGGGAAACCAGCACCAATGGCACAGGGCTGTGGGAGCTGGGGCTGATGGCCTCAGATTCTGACCAGCCACGAGCAGATTGTAGTCCTGACTGTCTGGCTGGCCTGGGGCCATTGAGCTCTGTCTCATCCCTGGAGGCTGTAAGGGCAAGCAGGAATGTCAAAGATCACCCAGGCCCCGGCCAGGCCAGGCCAGAGCAGTGCCTCCAGCCCTCCAGCAGTGGATGCTGCGCTCTGCCAAGCCCGGCCTGGGCACTGCCCTAGCCCAGGGACACCGGGGACTTTGACTCATACATGTTCCGAGCCCAGCACAGCTGTCACACTCCCATCTCTGTGTGCTGTTCCTCAGGCCAGAGCAGCGCCTGTGGGTGCCCTCAGCAGCACAGGAGGAGCACAGGAGCAATTGCCAGGGCCTGGGGAGGCAAACAAGCTCATAGCACTGAGAACAAAAAGTGTACCAGCACGTGGTTGTCTAGCCAAGCGCTTCTGCTTCTTCCTGCTTTGAGCCCTTGTCGAGACACAGGTTCCCTGCAGAGCCCCAGGTGCAGCTTCCCAACTTACCCCTGTTCCTCTGCCTCCTCCCTGCCCCCAGGGTAAAGGCAATCCCTGGCATTGCATTGGCCATGCCTCACTCCTAGATCTGCGAAGGCATCGTTGTCCTCCCACGTTGGCTGTCTGATGGAGAAAGGAAGAGATGATGAATTTCTGCTGCTCTCCCTCACGGAGGTCCAGGGTGTCCCAGCTCTTTCTCCAGTGCTTTTCTAAGTTGGGGGTGAAGCTGAAGCCCAGACTCACAGGACAGGGCAGGGCCAGGGCTCCTGGGGCAGGGCCTGGCACAGCACAGCACTTGCACCCTCCTGGCTGGTGGGCCAGGCAGAAGGACACCAACCTGAAGGGGACTCGGATCCCCAAGATGAACATTTCAACAGGGAATTCCCCACTGTCTCTGCACAGGGGGCACTGGAAATAGAAAGCACCAGCGCGCAAGGCCTGTCCCTGCAGGGCAAACACAGGCAGGGTGAGCGAGGCCCTGCTGCTGCTGCTGCTGCTGCTGCTGAGCACCTGCTGTGCCCCAGGGCTCAGGGGAGGGTTCCTACCTGGATGCAGTCCCTGTGGAACCAGGCCTTTTTGCACGCTGGGCACACCAATGTTGTGAAGGTCTTTCTGTCCTCCACAGGTTCCATGCAGATGGGGCAAACGGTGTCCGGCTCAGGAGTCGCATCCACCTCCTGCTCTGGACGGTGCTCAGGGCAGAAAGAGCTGGGGGCAAAGGGATGGGGAAAGTGAGAAATGCTGGATCATTCCCCAGGGGTGGCCATAAAGAGAGATGAGGTACCTGAACGGAGTAACGTATAGATTGACACAGCCGCCCTCCTTGGTACAGGGCAAGTGGAACCATCTGTCACAGTTCTCCCTGCAGCACATGATGGTTGCCCCGCTCTGGCCGCAGACGCAGCAGCGCTGGAAAGAGACAAGCAGCTGCATCAGCAGCAGCAGCAGCAGCAGCAGCCTCGAGGCCTCCCCAGGCAGCCCCAGGGCTAAGGGCAGGGCGCAGGACGTGGCCGCTGCCGGCTCCCAGCCCACAGAGCCGCCAGCTGGAGGAGGGAGGCTGCTGTGCCAGGGCCTCTGTGCCAGAGCTGCTGGGAGCCAGACTTTGTCCCGACTGTTGGGCCGGCCTTTCTTTCCTGCAGTCTGGGCTAAGCTCTGGCAAACCTCGCCAGGCACAAATCTCCCTGCTCTTGTCAGGCTCTCACCTTCTGTGCCGCCCGCCGCACTGCAATTAGGAGATCTCGAGGGAGAAAGTCCATGAGTCCCCCGCGGTCCGTCTCTTGCCGAAATAGTAGAGTGGCGAAGAACTGCAGCCAAGGGGAGAAGCTGATGAGGAGGGGGCGGGAGGAGCTGCCCATTGCAAAGGTGGAGGGAGCGCCCGGAGCCACTCACCATGCAGAACACGTGGGCACAGAGCCCACCCTTCTGCAGTTTGTCACCGCACATGTCCGGGTCAGCCTCGGCACGGCGACACAGCATGCAGGCTGCAGGGGACAGAGCCAATGGCACCGGGCATGAGCAGCTGTGCGGGGCTCTGAGCCTGCAGCAGCATCGGCCCCAAGGCTGCTCTGTCCCTGCCTGGCTGATGGGCAGCGCTGGAGGCCTTGCAGAGCGGGGGCCATTGTGGGCACGGCTGTCCCAGGAGCTGCCCCCTGGCCCAGCTGGGCCCCACTTGGGCAGGAAGGAGGCTCCCAGCCCTGGCATGGCCGAACAGCTCCTGCCTCCCCCTGCCTCTGTTCTGATCCCCACGCTGCCTGCTACCACAAGAGCCCCTGGGCCAAGCTATCAGAGAGCTGCTTTGCCTTCACCTGGCTCCCTGGCACCAGGACCCTCCTGCTTTCTGTCAGACATGGTGGCTGTCTACGCTGAGTCTATCTCCTCGAAGGACGTGGTCACTTCGAGGTGCTGTTCCTCTCTGTCTATGGGAGAAAGAAGGGGGCGGGGGGGAGTTTGCAGAACAGGCCCAGAACCACGAGGCTCTACTCCCTGCTCAGCCCTGCGTGAGCCCTGCTCCTGTCTGTTTCTCCTCCCGTCGTCGCCTTGAGTAACACTGCAGTGTCCTCTGGCTGTTCCTCTGCTGATTCTGTGATTTTGGGAAGGGAGAGGCAGGTGAGCCTGCAGCACAGGCCCAGAGCCCCGAGGTGTGGGGCCCCTCTGGTCCCTGGGCAGCCACATCCCCGCCCTACCTTCTCCTCCCGTTGTCAGGTTGCACTGACACTCGGCTTGAGCCCCGCGTTCCCTTTTGTGGCCTTGGTGGCACAGGTCACAATGGCCACTCTGACATCAGCACCGTGTACCCAAAATCGGGGCAGCCATGGCCCCAGGTCCCTGGCAACCACTTGTGGCGGCCCCCTTGGGCACCGAGCTTCTAAAATGGTCCGAGCGTTTGCTCAGGGTGGAAGCAGGGCCAGGACTCCTGCAGCAAGTGCAGCGTCAAATGCCAGGCCCTGGGGCAGCCAGCCAGGGTGGCACTGTAGGCAGGGAGGTGCTGTTCAGGCACTGCCACACTGGGGCTCCGGCCCCGGCCAAGGGAAATTTCTGCTCCTGCCCCTGGCAGGCGGTGGCCCAGAGAGCCCGTGCGGAGTCAGCTGCACTACAGGGATTCAAACCCTGCTCTAGGTGAACTGATGTTTTCATCAAGACCTGTCTGCAGAAAACTAAGATGAACCTGATTTGATGCTGCTGCTGATCACCATTGGGTACAGGAGATAAACCTGGACACCACCACAGCTGCCTCCGTTATCCTGCCATCATATGAACTAACAACTTTGACTTTCCATATAAATGGAAAAATTAGTATTAAGCTTCTGAGAAACGTCATCTTTTATACTGACTCAGCAGAAAGACAGAAAATTCACTGAGAATTTTCTGTGTACATTTGACGGGAGAGCTTGCAACTGTCCTCAACTCAAGTCAAATACAGGAGGATGGTTTTCCTACATTATAGGAACTTTGCCAGTTTGGTCCATGCTTTCCTACTAGAAAATATATTGGAAAAAATTAGGAAGAGAAGCACAAACGATTCTTGTCAATTTTTCTCTTTCGTGTCTTTGCAAACATGCTCCTGGAAATGCAGATCCATGACTTGTGGAACAATCAGTGGCATCTCTGGGAAGCAGGGCAGGGACTGACAGGCAAGGACACACTGCACCTGCCTGATGCTGGGGCAGCAGGAGTTTGCCCATTTTCCTGTCTCCATGGGAGAGCCACCTTGGCTGGGAAACGATCCCTTCACTGCTCTAGGAGGGAGGCACAGCCAGTGCAATGCCAGGGAGTGCCTTTACCCTGGAGGCAGGGAGGAGGCAGAGGAAGAGGGGGGAAGTTAGGAAGCTGCACCCGGGGCTCTGCAGGGCTCCTGGCTAAGTCTCGAAGCACAAGGAGCCAGAAGAGCTTGGCCGGACAATCCCGAGCTCTGGACACCTTGTCCTCAGCACCAGGAACCCGTTTGCTTCTGCAGGCCCTGGGCACTGCTCCCGTGCTGCTCATGCAAGTTACACACAGACACAGAGCTACCTGCTCTGTCTCAACCCTCTTCAGCACTGAACAGCACAACACAGTAACATGTTCTCTTCAGTACATGGTCTAATTATTAATAGTCCTGCAAAGACTCACATTCAAAGCACACACAAAAACCCCAAACCCTGGTACAAACCTTGCATCAACACAAAATGCATGTTGCTGTTCAGAAACACAGGGCAGCACTTTTGGCCAATGCTTTTTCCTATAAGATCTTTCAAAGGATTGCAAAAGTGACATTGTTTGGCAACTTCTTCAAGGAACAGACAGGAGAGGCTTCTGAGTTTTTAAAGATTTATTGGTTTGCTTTCACTTTCCTTTTGGCATCCTTACACTTCACCCAGCATTCCAGAAAATCGTGAAAATCCAAAATAATATCAGGGGAAGTTTCTGAATTCATTCATGTTTCTCCCAAAGACTTTCTTGACATACATACAAGTGACTGGTCCTATGACATACAGAGACGCAGTGGTTTCCCTGACTGGACATTACAAGACAACGTTATAGACTCCACTATACTAAAACACTTCTGTTGCCTGGTAATTACAAAGCCTGAAGCTCTTCTAGAGGCTTTTCCCAGTGCAACTTCATTAGGTTCCTCTCTGCCCAACTCTCGAGCCTCTCCAGGTCTCACTGAAGGGCAGCAGAGCCTTGTGGTGCCTCAGGCCCTGCTCCCAGTTCTGTCCCATCAGCAAACACTGAGGGAACACTCTGTCTTTCTGCCAGGACCCTGGGGAATAAGGCAAACAAGGCTGGGCCCAGCATGGCGCCCTGAGCTCGTAGCTACTTGAGTTTGGAGCTCCCCTGTCCACTTCTCTGCCCCACTGTCCCTCAGCTGCCTCAGGGGCCTGTTATGGGAGGCAGGGACAAAGCCTTGCTGAAGTCCCAGCTGGCAACAACCACTGCTCTCCCCTCACAAGCCCAGCCAGTCACTGCAGCACAGGTGGCTATGGGATTGGTCAAGCATGGTTTCCATTCCTGTTATTCCACAGGCTTAGAGATGGCATCCAAGAGGAGCTGTTCTGTCACCTTTCTGGGGATGGAGCTGAGGCTGATGGCCCTGCAGTTTCCTGGCTCTTTCTTGGTGCCCTTTTGCAAGACTGCAGTGATGTTGGCTTTCCTCCACTGCTCATGCCTCTCTCCAGGGCTGTCTCCTTCCCTGATCTGCTGGCAGAGCACCCTGTGCCAGAGGCAGGAGCAGACATTTCCCTTGACCCCAAAAGGGAACACTGGGCTCAGGCCGAGTGTCAGTGTGACCTGACAACGGGAGGAGAAGGCATGAAGGAGCAGAGCTCACACAGGGCTGAGCAGGCGGTAGAGCCCTCGTGGCTCTGGGCTTGCTCTGCAAGCTCCTTGGCCTCTACTTTCTCCACAGAGAGAGAGGAACAGCACCTCAAAGTGACCAGGAAACCCGGCCATGGAGCGAGGCTGGGGCTGTGACACCTCAGGGAAACCGGACACGGAGCGGGACTGGGGATGTCAGCCCTCAGGGAAACTGGCAATGGAGCGGGGCTGGGGCTGAGACACCTCAGGGAAACCGGCCATGGAGTGGGGCTGGGGCTGAGACACCTCAGGGAAACCGGCCATGGAGTGGGGCTGGGGCTGTGACACCTCAGGGAAACTGGCCATGGAGCGGGACTGGGGCTGTGACACCTCAGGAAACCGGCCATGGAGTGGGACTGGGACTGTGACACCTCAGGGAAACTGGCCATGGAGTGGGACTGGGACTGTGACACCTCAGGGAAACTGGCCATGGAGCGGAACTGGGGCTGTCAGCCCTCAGGGAAACTGGCCATGGAGTGGGACTGGGGCTGTGACACCTCAGGAAACCGGCCATGGAGCGAGACTGGGACTGCCAGCCCTCAGGAAACCCGGCCATGGGGCTGGGGCTGCGGCTGTGACACCCCAGGGAAAGCAGCCATGGGTGTGGCTTGGCCTTTGACACCTCAGGGAACTCACCATGGCAGCCACCTCCAGGGGTTTTGAAGTACTTGTTTCTTGGTTTAATGCCCTTCCAAGATCAATTATTCTGATCCTTATCCATGTTTTGGACAAGTATTGCCTCCTGAACAGGCCACCTCCTGGATGTGCAATGATTCCATCTGATCCAGCTGTGCCTCTTCCTTTCTCAAGGGATGGACAGAGGGGCTCTATTGAAGGTGGCATTTCCTGCAGGAAGGGAGGCGATGCCAGACACAGCCACAGGAGGTAGTTGCTGTGCTTCTGGGCCTGAGCCCTGCTGAGGCTTGAGCTGCCCTCTCTGCTGCTTGGCACTGCGGGCACAGCCCGGATAAGATGGGCACAGCCCAGAGGAATTGTCCCGAGCAGGCTCAGGGCACTCGGGTACTGAGCTGTCCTGCTGGGCTCCCTCCGTGGGAGACATGTCCCGAAACCTGGGAGCGGCTGCACAGGGTGCCCGTGGTGGGGAAAGGGCAGAGGGGGAGAGCAAGGCTCCAGTGTGTCCTGAGAGGGCCTGGCTATGTGCCCGTGGGCTGTGGGAGCTGTTCCATGGGCAGGTGGGCAAGCAGGAGGGAGGGACGGAGGTTGGGAGTGACAGCTGTGGCACTGCAGATTTCCCCAAGCATTTAGTGAGGGTTTCCTGTGTGGCAGGGAGAGAGCCCCAGGGCCCTGGGCTGCTCCAGCTGCCCCTCCAGGCATGTTGCACAGGACCTGCAAAGAGCGTGGAGAGTGACCAGGAGCCACAGGCTCCCACAGCCTTACCCCACCCCCTTGCAGTCCCCAATTCCCCAAGGGAGAAGGGGATCCCAGCACACCATGGAAATGGTTCTGTAGCATCTGTGATCCCTCCTCGACTGGGATCATGACTTGGATTACTTGGAAATGCTGGTGAATGGTGCTTTGAAGACCTTGTCAGATGTTGGAGGCATGTTCTGAATGTACCTTTCCTGACAGAATAATCTGTGTCAGTATGCCAAGAGCTTACCATGAGCCAGTTCCCTTAAATTTCACTGAAGGTAGATCAGTTCTGGAAACCTTACCCTGCTCCCTTCTGGAGCCTTGAGGGATCCCACAGGATCACTGTCAGTGGGAGGAAGGAGCGTTTAGCTGTCCATCCTCCTCCCGTGTGCAATGCCACTGTGTCCTTCTGTGTGCTCTGTGCAGCCACAGAGAAGAGCAGAGAGGGAAGAGGCTGGGCCCAGGGCTGTGCCTGGGGGCTGAGCCTTTCTCAGCTCCTTTGCAGCCCCCAGGGAGCCCGAGCTGCTTCTGCTGCCACTGCTAAGCCCTGGCCCTGCCTGGGGCTGGGTTTGGAGCTGCTGGCTGCTCCAGGGAGTCCTTTCTGCCCCGACTGCCCCGCAAGGGGCTCCTTCCATCCCAGTGTGGGGCCACTGCAGGCACGAGGTCCCCCTGGCCCTGCTCCTGAGTGGAAGGCAGAGCCAAGGGAGTGCCTTGGAGGGCACCAATCACCCAGATGCCCTCACTGCCACTCGGGCCTGAAGGAGAATCTTCAGCAGTGCCATTGGAGCTGTTGTGTCCTGCCTTTCTTTGCAGCTGAGCCTGTTGCTAAAGGTGATATGGCTTCCCAGCCCACGTTCAGGATTGAGCCTCTGGGAGATGGTGAGGGTACGTCAAGGCCTTTCTCCTGTGAGACCTGCCAGCTCAGAGCCCAAAGCTCGGCCAGGGGGGCATCGCTGCAGGAGCCAGGACAGAGCCATGCATGTGTGTGCCCTCACCCTGCACGATCCACTCACAACTTCTGCTCAGCACTGGCAGGTGTTTGAAGGACGGTGGGCCATGGCCCAGCTGAAAAAGCCCAGATGATTTGTTGATTTTATCCGATTTTGCATAAGCATGACGTTCTGAACATGCCATTAAAGAAATGGAGAATTTCTCCATCTTTTAAGGTGTACTTTTTGTTTCTCAAGTGATGGGCCAAAAGTTAGGACAGAAGGAGGTGTTTCCCCAACAAAGCAGAGGCCGATTGGCAGCCCCTGCTGCAGGAAGGAAGTCCAAGCCAAACACAGGCATGGGCACAGGCACAGAAGGTAATTGCTGTGCCAGGCTCAGCAGGGCTCAGCCATTGGCAGAGCTGTGTGGCTGCAGCTCTTCTTCTTCTACCAGGGCCTCCCTTGCACAGCCCGGCAAAGCTGGAGGTGCCTTTGGAGCTCGTTCAGAGCCCTGGGAAAAGGGGACTCGTGCACCAACGTCCCTCCCGCTGCAGCTGCTCTGGAGCTGGCCCTGAGTGCCCAGAGGCCCAAGGCACAGGAGCAGCCCCGAGCGGGAGCCCTGCCGCGAGCCCAGGGCCAGAGCCAGCCTTGGCTCCTGACTGGGCAGGGGCTGCACTGGGTCCTGACAGGGCCTGACTCTGTGCCCTGGGGTGGGGGGAGCTGTCACGGGGCAGGGAGGGCCAGGGCTGGCAGGGGCTGCTCAGGGATGGGTGTGGCCCGTGTCCCTCCAAGCAGCGACTGCCCAAGAAGCTGCGCTGCGCCCGGGCTCTCCTCTCGGCCTGCTGGGCTTTGTTGGGTGGCACAGCCTGTGCCACGGGGTGGCAAGGTCCCTGCAGGCCCCAGCTCTGGGGGAAACGGAGAACGTCCTGCCCGCATCCACCGTGCTGCCAGCTCAGCAGTGCAGCACAGCACGGGCTGACGCTCCCCATTGCTCCCAGAGGTGCAGCTGGAACCACAGCACATGTTCCTGATTCCCAGAAGGGCCTTGGAAGGGGTTTCTGTCAGGGAACAGGCTTCTCGCTAGGGTTACTGGCAGGCCTGCTTGTCTTGGAGCTTATCTTCATCTTATGCTGTGTCCGAATTTGGACTTGCTGGAAGAGAAAAGGGTGAGTGTTTAGTTCACCTTTCCCTCAAACAGCTTCTTTTGAAAGTCTACGTCAGACAGAAAACATTCCCAGTGAGGTTGCAGTGTAGGGGTGGCCAGTCCTTGATTGTTCAAAGAACTCTGCTGAGGCTTTTGCTGCTGCCCAGAGCTTTCATTGGCCTCCTAATTGCTGGGCCCTGTCCTGGGGGGGCCCACTGGGGCTGCAGCCAGTGCTGGCTCCCACTGAGGCTGCCTGGCCAAGAGCAGCCCCAGGGGCACTGGGCAGAGGCAAAGCATGGTGGGGAGGAGAAAGAGCAGGGACAAGATTGCCCTTGAAAGGCAGAGGCGCTCTGGGGCCCGCTCCTGGCCAGGGAGCCTGCCCAGAGCTGTGCCCTGCTGGCCGGGGCCTTGAGGGACAGCTGTGCAGCTGGGCCAAGCTGTGCCAGCAGCTCCAGCCGTGCTGGGGAGCCTTGCCAGCTCTGGGCCCGGCTGTGCAGGAGGCTCCCTGTGTGCCACTGGCAGCTGGGGCCCCAGCCACCCCTTCTTTCCACAGTTCCACCTCTGGACAGGAGTTTTAAGATGGTGGCTGCATGTCACACCCAAACAGCAGGAGCAGCTCCTCCAGCAGTTAGAAGGGCCTGGGCAGCCCTGTCATGAGTTCTGAGAAGAAGACTGCAGAACAGCCATCGACAAGGAAATCTCCTATTCTCCTGGATATCCCACTGCCACCTCCTCTCCCCATGTATATCCCCAAGCTACTTCCATCTCTTTTTTAATCCTCCTCTGTCCTGTCCCGACTTCTTCTATAGACCCCAGGAGCAGCCCAGCACCCTCCTGCCCCTCCTGAGTCCAACATGTCCCTTCCTCTGCCCCTGAGCCCCCTGGGCCTGCCCTCTAAACAACACTGAAGTTATCCCCGCTCTCTGCCAGGCTAGGTGATGGCCCTTTCTTTAGTTGCACTAAAGGGAAGGTGCCGTCACCCCAGTGTTTGGGTGGCAGCAGCAGCAAAGCCCAGCCGGCAGCACCACTGGCTGAGCTCCATGGCCAGGAGCAGCCGTGGATGCCCACGGTGTGGGCAGGCAGGAGCCAGGCAGGGGCTGCTGTGACCAGCGGCGGGGTCCCGAAGGCTGGGGGAGCCCAGTGGGCAGGCAGCAGCATGGGGCTCCTGAGAAAAAGCAACCCCATTTTCTTAATTTTTCACTTTTAGATATTAGAAATTTGTAGAAATATTTCAAAATATTTTTTCTGTAGACAGACACCCCCAAATATTTCTTCCCAATTCCTATAGTACTTAAAGATTTTTTAAAGTAGTTTTAGAATCCAAAAAAATGACCTCATTTTGTCTTCACTTTTCATTTTTAAAAATATTTAGAAATATCTCTTGTGTAGAGAAATCCTCATATGTATCATTCCTTTTTCCACAACACATCTGTATTTTTGAAACTGGTTTTAGAGGTCTGGAAAATATTTTCCCCTTATACAATAAAAAATAAAATTGCATTTCAGTGGTAATCTTTATTCTAGGAAGAAGTAAGACCCCTTCAGCCAGCCAGCCTGCTGCAGAGGCTCTTTTCCCACAGGAGCTTTGTACCTAGTCACAACCAACATACATAAAACCTTTTCCCAGATATTTCCTGGGATTTTTGACAAGCTCACGTCTTAGTCTTCTCAGACAAATTTTGAGCACAGTGGGAATGTCTTCAAATTACCATCTTTGTTTGCTTCTGGTGGAACTCCCTCCGTTCTAGAGCAGGGCCTTCTCTCAGCTTCCTGCTGCGCCCGGGCTCTCCTCCAGGCCTGCTGGGCTTTGTTGGGTGGCACAGCCTGTGCCAAGGGGCAGTAAGGTGCCTGCAGGCCCCAGCTCTGGGGGAAACGGAGAACGTCCTGCCCGCATCCACCGTGCTGCCAGCTCAGCAGAGCAGCACAGCACGGGCTGACGCTCCCCATTGCTCCCAGAGGTGCAGCTGGAACCACAGCACATGTTCCTGATTCCCAGAAGGGCCTTGGAAGGGGTTTCTGTCAGGGAACAGGCTTCTGGCTAGGGTTACTGGCAGGCCTGCTTGTTTTGCAGCTTATCTTCATCTTATGCTGTGTCCAAATTTGGACTTGCTGGAAGAGAAAAGGGTGAGTGTTTAGTTCACCTTTCCCTCAAACAGCTTCTTTTGAAAGTCTACTTCAGACAGAAAACATTCCCAGTGAGGTTGCAGTGTAGGGGTGGCCAGTCCTTGATTGTCCAAAGAACTCTGCTGAGGGTTCTGCTGCTGCCCAGAGCTTTCATTGGCCTCCTAATTGCTGGGCCTTGTCCTGGGGGCCCACTGGGGCTGCAGCCAGTGCTGGCTCCCACTGAGGCTGCCTGGCCAAGACCAGCCCCTGGGGCACTGGGCAGAGGCAAAGCACGGTGGGGAGGAGAAAGAGCAGGGACGAGATTGCCCTTGAAAGGCAGGGGAAGGGAGAATGTTGCTTATCGGAAGAAGCCCCAAAGAGCGGCTGGAAGGGGTGCTGCCTGATCAAGGACCCCCGAGGAGCGGAGGGAGGGCGTATCGGCTGATGAGGTGTCCCGAGGAGCGGCTGGGAGAGTGGGGGTGTCCCTTAGTGAGGAGGAGCAGCCGGAGCACTTGCACAGTCCGGTGGTGGGGAGGCCGGCGGGGCAGTCGGAGTAGGCTCAGCCCGGCCGGTGGGCACGGCTAACCCCGCCCGCCCGCAGGACCACGGCGCAGTTCCTGTTGGAGGCAGACCTGCACGGGCTGCTGAAGCTGGACACGCTGATCCCGAACGCACCGCCTGCGCCATGGCAGCGCAAGGCCAAGGAGAGCGGCCCTGGGCCCAGCCCTGTCGGCGTGTCCCCCATAAAGCCGGCATGTCGCTCCCACAGCCCCAGCAAGACGCCGTCCAAGACACCCGGTGAGCGCCGGCCACCGGCGGCAGAGGTTGAGTGCGGGAGCCTGGCCCAGGCTGCTTGTCCGTAGCCATGGGGCCCTGGGCTCCCTGCCACGCTGCCCTACCGGCTGCTGCTCAGGCAGGAGGAGGTGGGCTGTGCTCTTGACAGCCACCCACCTCCTTGCCAGCATGAGGGGCAGAGCTCTGAGCACTGGGGCTGGCGAGCTGCTGTTCGGCCAGCTGAGCCTTGCTGGCACAGCTGTATGCTAGGACGAGTGTGGGCAGGACTGTCAGCTGACAGCTTTACATCCTGTGAGCGTTTTTGTATCTTCCCCTTATCTCTGGACTCTGGAATTGTTGCACTAGACCCAAGGAGTTGCACCACACAGTCCCTAACCAACTTGGTGGCAGGGAGGAAAATATAAGTTAGTTGGGACTGGGTGGCATGAGACCTCAGAGTCCTACTTGTCTGGTGGGTGTGATGTGGAAGAGTGTTGGGTTTGCTCCTGTGAAAGCTCTAATACAGGCTGTTAAATAGCTGTAAGACAATATTTTCATATGTGAATGCAGGTAAATCTGGATCCAAAATTCAAAGCACCCCCACAAAGGCTGGGGGGGATCGCTACATTCCCAAACGCAGCACTATGCAGATGGAGATGGCAAATTTCCTCCTAACCAAAGAGAATGACCCTGCTGAGGATTCCCCTACCAAGAAGGTGAGCATGTTGCTAAGTTACAATTACTTCAATAACCGCTACGCCTTCCTGCCCCTTTACAGAGCAGTGAACAATAGGTTCTATCAAGGGGGCGCACGGGACTGACAAGTCCCAGCCATCACTACTTGCAGCTCTGGGCTTCAGGAGCCTAGGATGAGACTGAAGCTGTAGAGACTGCCATGCACTCTAAGCCTATGCTGCTTCTGGTAGCAAAATTTAGCTTTTGACTAATGAGGCTTTAAAATGTAGCAGGCAACAAAAACACAAAGCTCTAAGCCTATGCAAAGTGAAACTGCTGGTGGTAGCTATTCTAGGACAAGGTCTCCACAGGGAACACTTCTGGAATGTTTTACACTGTGTTCTGAAATCTGTTTATGAAGCATTTGGTCGCTTTGTGGCTGTGGCTTTTCCCTCTGGCAATGACACTGAATTTGCCATTGTTTGAAAATGTGAGCAGGACAATGTATGAAAGTCTGAGGAAAACTGCTTTGACCTGCCTCTGTGTGACTGACCCTTGCAGCACAGGCAAACATCTTCAGATTCTAAGAGAAGGGGACTTAGATGTCTGTTTAAATTGTAGTGTGGGAATTGTTTTAAATGCATTGCACTGAGGGTGATTTGTCTCTGTAGGAGCAACAGAAAGCCTGGGCAGTGAATCTGAATGGTTTTGATGTGGAAGAGGCAAAGATCCTCCACCTCAGAGGAAAACCACAGAATGCTCCAGAAGGTATGATACAGGCTCTGTGTGAGCTGAATCAGCAGGAGGGATCAGGTCAGGGGAACAGCAACACAGAGGCTCTGTGTGTGGTCACAGGAGAAATCAACTGGTTTCTGAGAGCTGTACAGGCTGGAGTCTCCTTTCTTAAGGTTCCTGAGGTCGAGGGAGGGCATAACAGTTAAAGTGAATTTATTTAGGAGAGTTGCTATGACTGCCAGCTGGTCACCTGTTACAGGGCTTGCAAGGGTCTTCAGGGTGAAGAGAGAGATGAGAATCTTGACCTCATGTTCAGAAGGCTTGATTTATTATTTTATGATATATATTACATTATTACTATACTAAAAGAAATAGAAGGAAAGTTCTCAGAAGCTAGCTAAGCTAAGAATAGAAAAAGAATGAATAAACAAAGGGCTGTGTCTCAGCAGAGAGCGAGACCTAGCTCTGCCTTGAGTGGTCAGTAAATCCAAATATCCACCCGAGACCAATCACACATCCACCTGTTGCATTCCACAGCAGCAGATAACCATTGTTTACATTTTGTTGCTGAGGCCACAGCTTCTCAGAAGGGGGGAAAATCCTAAAGAAAGGATTTTTTTGAAAAGATGTCGGTGACATTTCACCTGTACTGCAGGTTCCAAACCTTCATGAGGTCTGTAACAGCATCAAACCCTCTGCTGTGCACTTTCTAGCTTAAACTGCAACTAAATATAATGGGATTCAAAAACCCAAGTGTTTGTCAAATTTGTTTCCATGAATGAGGAAATTGTAGCTCACCCCTGTTCAGCAGTTCATACTGGCAGTGATTTTAGTGCACTGCAGGCTTGTGAGTGTTTCTCTTAGGAGTTTATTTTCACTCCAAGGGATTCCTAGTTGGGTGAGCAGCACTCAGCTGGGAGGAAACTAACTCAGGTTAACAAACCTGTTCCCCTGCACACAGGCTGTCAGAATAACCTGAAAGTGCTCTACAGTCAGAAAATGGCACCTGGATCCAGCAGGAAGAATAGCAGATATATTCCCTCAAAGCCAGAACAGGTCTTGGATGCACCAGCGATCCACAACAACTACTGTAAGTAGGCTACAGGGTTGAGTGCTGGGCATCCAGAACATTCTGCACTGGATTGCTGTTCCTAGGACAGTGTAACTGGGCTATCTGTATTATTTGGTGTACCCAGGCTAGCCACAGACCCCTTCTGGAGTGTCCTTGTGTGGCCTTACCGGGACAGTGGTCTAGGGCACTGTGTAGGTGCCTTGGAGCAGGGTACCTGGCCCCAGCAGCTGGGCATAGTGGCACTCAGAAGGCTGCCCCTCACCTGTACATGTATGTGTGCACATGTGCACCCACACCTGCTGCATCAGCACGGGTGAGGGGCAGGGCTCTCTAGCCAAGCATGGTGCATTTCTCTTTCAAAGTGTAGATCTGAATCTTGTAGACTGGAGCTCCCAGAACTTCCTGGCAGTGGCTCTGGACAACACTGTTTATCTGTGGAATCACGCTTCTAGGGAGATTATCCCACTGCTGCAGACGGAGCATCCAGATGTTTACATTTCCTCTGTGTCATGGATTAAAGAAGGAGACTACCTTGCTGTTGGCACAAGTAGTGCTGAGGTTCAGGTGAATGCAGGAGTAAAACTAGAGACATTTTCAAGGGATTGACAGAACTGTGGGGCCTGGGGACAAAACCTTGGTTGGCAGAGGAAGGATGCCATGCACCTGACTTGTCTTCCCTGGTGTGGGGTGGAACTGCCCAGTGTGCAAGGCAGGGTTTGCTTTGGGGGTTTTCTGATAAGCAGCGTTACCTTCTGTGCTATAGTCATGAGATACACATTTTCTCTGTTCCCTTACTGAGAAAGCTGAGAGAGCCTATGCAGTGAGGTTCCTAGGGTATAGAAACAGGATTGGGTTTCTTCTGAAGAACTTTTTGCTTTGCCTTTCCAGCTATTGTTGCATTTATATTGTTGTATATCATATTTCTAGGCTCTCATACCTTCTGGGTGGTTTTCTCACAGCAGCTCTTCACAGCAGTGTTGTTGTTGCTTCTCAGCCAGGGCTCCTCTCCAGCTCTCCCTGAATGCCTCACCCCCTTTTATCCCAGCCACCTCCACGGGCTGCAGCTGCTGCCCAATCAAGAACATTGCAACTGCAGCCCATTTACAATAACTAGAATCAGGGCAGGATCACTTATACAATACAGAGATCTTTTACTGCAATACATATATTTACTCAGGCCCCTATAAGCTATGGGACGTTGAGCAGCAGAAACGTCTCTGAACCATGACCAGCCATTGTGGCCGTGTGGGAACCCTCAGCTGGAATAGCTGCATCCTCTCCAGGTAAAGCAGTGGGTCAAGGGCAGTTTCCAGTTGTTGCAAACTCCTATCCATCAATCTATGTGTGGCTTGGGTTAGGGATGGCAGAGAGAAGTTTGTCCTGGCTTGGGATTCTTACTCAGCCTTATCTGTTGGGGCTGTGAGGAGAAGGCCTCTTTCCTGTATTGCAATTTGTACTGAAGTTGTAAAGAGCTTGTGTGGGTGTTTCACTCATACCAACAGACCTGTGTTGCTGGTAACACTGGTTGAAACCCAGTGGCAGCTATAGCAGTCTTGCAACAACAAAAATGGATTTGGGTGAAAATGTGCAGCCTGACCCTACAAGCCTTCTCTTCTCTCCGCAGTGGTGCACGGACTGGGCACATCCATCACCACGATGTCCGAGTGGCTGAGCATCACGTAGCTGCCCTTGCTGGCCACACACACGAGGTGTGCGGACTCAGATGGTCTCTGGATGGCTGCTACCTGGCCAGTGGTGGCAATGACAATCTGGCGAACATCTGGCCATGCACCCAAGGTGGGGGTGGCAACTTTGCTCCTGTACAGACCTTCACTCAGCACCAGGGTGCTGTCAAAGTGAGCACAGAGCTGCCACAGGCAGATATGTGTGTGCAAGGCAGGTATGCAGCACTGGCTGGGTGCAGGTTGTCTCTTGTATGTTTTAAAATGAACTCTCCTCTCTCAGGCTGTGGCGTGGTGCCCATGGCAGATGAATGTTCCAGCCACTGGAGGTGGCACTAGAGACAGACATATCCGCATCCGGAACGTGTGTTCTGGCGCCTGCCTCAGTGCTGTTGATACCCGTTCCCAGGTGAGAGATGAACATCAGCTTGGAGACAAACACCTTCTGGCAGCACACCTACACAGAGCTGCTGGCTCCTCAGGCCCAGATGCACAGGGAAGGAGGGGGACCATGCTCGCCTTCGAGTGGTGAGCATCAGCACATGCACCTCGCCTCACCTGTGTTACTGCCTCTTTGCAGGTTACTTCTATCCTATGGTCCACAAACTATAAGCAGCTCATTTCAGCCCATGGCTTTGCACAGAATCAGCTGGGTTTATGGAAGTATCCAATAATGACCAAGGTTGCAGAGCTGCAAGGTAGGTGGATGTTATCTTGTTGTTGCATTTCCAAAGTCCCATACTGTCACAATCATATTTCTAAAGTCTCGTACCTTCTCGGTGATACTTCTTGGGGGGCAGTTCTTCACAGCTCTGACTTCTTCTCCTGCTTGTTGCTCCTTCTTCGTCAGGGCTCCTTGTCAGCTCAGCTTGACTGGCCAAGCCCAGCCCCTTTTATCCCAGTTATCTTCACAAGCTACAGATGCAGCCCAATTAAGGACATTGCAGCTGCAGCCCATCAAAAACAACCAGGGCTTATCAGGGCAAGACCTATATACAGATATTCAATATACAATACAGAACAGGACAAAATGAAATTGCTAGACAGGAACTGATGCATCAGAAATTAGGTGTATAATTTCTGATACATCTGCATGCATTTGCAAGCAAAAACAGAAAAAGAAGGGCAGAGATAATAAGGAACGAAGATTTTAAAATTGCACTGTGCAGAAGAGACACACGAACCACCAGTGTGAACACAGCTGGGAGATTCAGCTTGGAGATGGATTTGAGTGGAATCCATTCACTGAAGGTCTCTGGTGCACATGAGTGCAAAGGCTGAGGAGAAAAGGAAAAAAGTTCAATTTCTGAAAGCTATTTAGATTGCTGGAAGCATTGTCTATAGAGATCTAAAAATCTAAAGCCTCAGAGAATCTGAACCTAAAACATCCCCAAATGGACTGATAAGGTATGATGTGCACATTTCTGGTGTTTTCAGAGTCAATGAAATTGACAATGAGTGTCTGGAAATTAGGAATGCCCACCCAGATTTTATCTCCATTACTTTAAGAATGCCTTAATAAGGCACTTCAGGAACTGAACACTGACATTCTCACCCTGCTCTATTTACTTTACATTTGAATACAGGCTGGTAGAAGGAGAAATTGGGCTTTAATTTCTCTCCAAATTACCTGTTGCACTTTCAGGTTAGGAGTAGATGTAAAATTCAGCTAAACACTCTCTCTATCCATGAATATTCCACTAGTGAACTGACATACAGAACATCCTTTTTCTCTTTTGTACCTTCCTAAATGGTGCCAAATGAACAGGACACTTGCATAAATCTCACAGAAAATCACCAAAATTGCTGAAATTAACTCTCAATTCCACAGTGAAAGCTTCTGAGAAAAGGCTTGACAGGATCACTGAACAAACTGAAACTTGGAGGAGAAACAGCATTTCAACACTGATCAAGGGGAAAGAAAAAGAAATGCTGTAGAAATTCCAAGTGGAACGTAGGGAGAAAGACAGGAAGCAGAGAAAGAACAAGATCCTGTCAGATGACCTGTGCAAGGTACCTTTGTGCCCCAGCACTGTTAGAGGACATTCCCTGTCATTGGTGCAAGCAGCTGGAGACATAACTGCTGATTGATTTGGGGGCAACAGTCTTGATAGGTGCAGAGGTGGTTCAATAACCTGACATGAGGGAGTTCCCTCAGAGCAACTGGGATGCCAGAAAGAAGTGAACAGCTCACCGCAGCCTGGCCCACTCAGCTGCTTTTCCTTCTGACCCTCCTGGGGAGGCTCTGACATTTCCTCTGCCCTGATGGAAGCGCAGCTGCTGCCAAGGGAAACGTCCCCACCCTCACTCAGTGTTCCCTGTGCTTGCCAGATGTCCCATCTGCTGTCCCTGCCCAGGAGAGCTGCTCTGCTCGGGAGGAGGAGCCCGAGGGAGAGCCTGGGAACATCGGCGGCTGCAATCCCTCCTGATCTGGCGCTGTTTATGGATGTGTAGCTAGATTTGGATAGTTACAAGTATAGGGATATTTACATACACTGACTGATATTTGTATAGGGATATTATGTATGTATATTGTTATATTGATGCGTGTATATGCATCTGTTTACATACTTGTACAGCTCTGTAGCTGTGCATTTCTATTGCTGGGGTTGTATGGATTTTTTTATTGGTCCATTGATATTTGTGTATTTATAGACAGGTTTGTTATGTTTGTATTATATTGTCATGTTATATGTCATGAAATATGTAATGCATGTTTACATCTCTAAATTGTTATGCTTATATATGTATTTACTTCTATTTATTATGTATGGAGTTGTATAGTTATAAAATTCTATTTATTTAGTTCTGGATCTGAGTTCCTTTAGAGAGGGATATTGATGTTTCTGTATTTGTATATGGGCTGTACGGTTGTAGTAATATGTAATAAATTTGATTGTGAAACATCAATTCAGTAACTTCAATATTTGTGTACAGTGAGTTGTTGCAGAGGGTTGCAATAAAGTAATTTTTTTTTCAATGAAGTTGATATCTGTATATATTTACATAGCACAATTCTCACAGTAAATTAGATTTTAATAATAAATTGATATTTCTGTGTTTCTATATTGGTAACACAGCTGTTGTAATTTAAAATAAATTTCATTTTTAAACATGAATTAATGTTTGTGTATTTGTACATTAGTAGTGCGGGTGTAACTATCTGCAATAAATGCAATGTTTCAAGTGAAGTAAGTATAGATTTGTGCTACCCAAAGCCATGGGCAGATGTAAATGCTGGAGGATTCTGGCCGTGCTAATCTCCGGCCATGCCCAGCACATGCCCCACCTGCACTCAGGCTGGGCAGGGGAAGCGCAGATTTGGGCTGGCAGCAGAGCCCCGCGTTGGCTCAGAACTCGCTGCAGAGGCAGCTGAGAAAACTCCGGGGCTCCACTGAGAGTACAACTCCAAGCAGGAGCCACCCGGGGAGGACAAATCCCTCATCCCACGGGCAGCTCTTTAGGAAAGTGCTCCAAGTGTCCCCCTGAAGCTCATCCCAGAGACCAGAAGCCAGCAGGGATCCTGAGCCAGCCCTGCTGCCTTTGGCAGCACTTTGGCAAATGAGCTGCAGCAAGGGGGAGGCAGCAGCGACTGTGACTGCTGCAGGCTGGGGATGAAGGGAGGGCCATGGACACAAGTGCTGAGATGCCCCAAAATCCAGAGGGAGGCTGGAGAGCTGGGAATCAACTTGGCATTTCAGTGCCAAGCTCTCACAGGCACTGAAATGATGGAATCCCTTTGTGTGAAGTTACCTGGAAGAACTGACAGGGAGTTGCTGCTAGGATCAGCAGTAGCAGAAAGCAAAAATGTACAAACACTAGGAGATCATCTAATATCCCCCACAAGCAATGGCTTCAAAAATGATCTCATGTATATATTATATTATATTATATTACATTATATTATGTTATGTTAAGATATAATTGTATTAATCAAAATATATAATATAAATTATGCATGGAATTTAATGCACATGTATTTTTGGAAAATTTTATTTTTTGATATATATTTTTATTTAAGATATATATTTGAAATAATCTTTCAGCTTGGGAGAGTGTAGTTTTACAACAGTGCAAAACCATCTGCCCACACAGCAGTCAGCCCCCGGGTGCGTGCATGCACACCCACCCACTGTGCTTGCTCTTCTCAGCATCTCAGGGCTGCTGTTTGCACACAATTGGGATCAATTTAACTCGACAGAGCCATGAGTGGTGTGTCCAACTTGTCATGAACACTCATGTGGCAACGAACAACAGTGAGCTCTCAAATCACATTATCACAGGTCATTTCATTCCTGCTAGGCACTGCGGAACTCTTAAAAGACACAGAAAAGGGGTGGAAAACATTGGCATCATGCTACTGCTGGTGTCCTCCTGGAGGAAAATCTCTTGGGTTTCTTAAGGTGGTAGCTTTCCAAAACCTAGGAAAACAGCTCAATAGTGGTAGCCAAATTGTGAATGGTTTTCTTGACTTGGCAAAGGCTGGGGTGTAAACAATGGACTCTGTCCTTGGTCCAAATCACCTGCCCTCACCTGCAGACAAAAGCACCACCACCACCACCAGCTACATCAGTCAGTTTTCTCAAAAAGCTGTGTTAAATGTGGGAGAGGAAAGGAAAACACATCACACACTGTGGATTATTGACAAGACTCTGAGGAACAGTTCCAAAGCAAAGGGCAGCAGCTTCTCTCTGGGGCACTCCTTGTGCTCCAAGGCAGCCGGGCTGCCCTGGCTGCCCAGGACCCTGCGCCCCGCGGGCTCTGCAGAGCTGCACAGCGGGGAGGCAGCTTCGGGCACCTCAGCCCCTGGGCAGGAGGGGCTGCTTGCTCTGCAGGGCTGCCTGTGGGCAAAGCAGGGTGCTGGCCTTCTGCTCCTGGCGCCAGCCTGGCCTTGCAGGGCTAATGCTGTTCCTGTCTCAAATGTGCTAAAGACAGACTTGTTTGTTTGCAGCTGTGCACAGGTGTGATTTGCACCACAAAATACTGAAGGGCTAAGGCCTGAACCACAGACCCTGACTGAAGCCTCAACAACAGAACCTGACCAAAGCTGCCCTCTAGATCACCTTCCCAACCCAATGTTCTATGTATCTGCTCCTTAACCAAGTGTTATTATCAAAAGGATTGTTGCATCCATTCACTGGTGAAACACGTCTTCACCTTTCTGCATGAGGAAAATGGACAAGGCCACATCTGGCCTTGGTTCCTCCTTGAGCCCTGGGCAGGCTCAGGGAGAAAACCAAGAGGAGAATGACACCAGCTGTGCCCCCAGCAGAAGCTCTGGCACATTGCTCGCCCAGCACTGTCAGAGCCGGGCTACTCTCACAGCGCACTCGGGAGCCTCGTGGCCGCCAAAGGTGGAGGCACCGCAGGATTTCCCGGTTCCTGGCCATGGCTCTGCAGGGCTGGGCTGGGACAGCTTCCCCCAGCTGATTTGCAGCTCTGCATGAAGGGGAAACCATTGGGCTACCTGGGGATAGATCTTCCTTAATCACCAGAGGCACCCTTTTGTAATAATGCTGAGGTGCATTGCTTAGCTTATCCTTTCCTGACTCTTTTTTGCACTTCTGCATTACAGGAAATCACACTGTTCCTTCAGCTGGTGTGTCTGCATCTCTGACTCTCCCCACCATCAAAACAAACACACAGCCAGTTCAGCATGAGACCTGCCTCTCTGCCAGCCCATCTCTTGACAAACACCCCTGGTGGCCATCTCCACAAATGAAATTCCCACTTTGCAACTTCCTTTTCTGCAGGCAGGTGAGAAAAGGAGCCACTCCCATCTCTGGACACCTCCAGAAAACAGCTGCTTTCAGCAGTCACAATCCTGAAGTATCAATTTCCTTCCTTAACCTGCCACAGAGAGCTCCCACCAAGAGGCCTTTTGTCCAAGGATACCCACAGAAGAACTGGAGAAGGGAGCAGTTTGAAACACAACTGCTTCAGAGTTTAAACCTGCCTTTATCAAATGAGCACACACCAACCTGTCCCAAAGGGAAAGCAGGCAGGAAAGAGAAGCTCCTCTCCCACAACAGCAAACTCTGTGCTTCCTTCTGTTCCAGCTGGAGAGTGGAGGCCATGGGCTGCACCTCACTTTGGGAAGGAGCCCTGGAAATTAGGCTGATCTGGGAGGGCAGCAAAAGGAATTCCCCAAAAAGTAGGAAAAGATTGTCTGGAAGGAATAGATGATGACAATATTACTGCAGAAAAGCAAAAAAAGAATAATTGTGACGAACAAACATTCCCAGACCTGAGATGGAGATCTTCGGGGCATCTTCAATTCCCCCACTGCCGGTGTGCCTTGGTGATTTTGGGGAAAAGAAGCGTTTGGCCCATTCAGCCTTTGTACTGGCAGCAGGGTGCAGGCCTGTGGCAAGGCCGAGCCTGCTTCGTGGGCTGGGCCTGGGCTGTTGGGCTCGGGTCCCTGGGCCAGGGCCATCTCCCGGCCTCCTGATGGGGTTGGGGGTTTTGCTTCCCCCTTCTGATCCTGGGCCACCGCTTTTTGGGCCAGATCTGGGGTTCCTTGTCCGTCCACATGGGCCAGGGTCCCCCAAGGCCTCTCTGGCTGCTCTGCTGCTGCTGCTCTTTCAGACAAAGACAAAAAGACAAAAAAAAAAAAAAAAAAGGAAAAAAAAAAAAAAGAAAAGGGTTGAAAGAGCTGGCAGCAGCTTAAAAGCATTTTGTTTGATGACTGTCAATGGACTTTTGATAACTATTGATGGATTTTTCTGTAGCAAGCCTGTTTCAGGACCAAAAGTGGCTTTCGGAGATGGCAAAGAGGAATATCTTCAGTCCATGGACTTTTCCTGAAACTCAGCTCCTTGGACTTGGATTTTCTTTGCATTGTTTTTGCATTTTCTTTTATTGTAAAATTGTTTTAGTGATATGATAGAATTTTATGTTCTACAGGTGAAGAAATTCCCTGTTCATTCCACAGGCGCACTTGAGTGAAGTTTGATTGGCAACAGATAACCTGTCAAGTGTTGGTCCTTTCCTCTGCATGAGCCCAGCAGAGAAAATTACAAACACTTTTCTTTTTAATTTAACTAAATAAAAAAGGTGACATGTTGCAGACATCTTTTATGAAAAATCCTTTCTTAGGATTTTTCCTCCTGAGAAGCTGCAGTTTCAGCAACAAAATGTAAACAATGATTATCTGCTGCTGTGGAATGCAACAGGTCCACCTGTGATTGGCCCATCTTGGATGTTTATAATGAATGGTCAATCAAGGACCGAGCTATCTTGGACAAAGCCCGAGAGAGCTGCCTTTTGTTATCATTCTTTCCTATTCTTAGCTTAGCTATCTTATGAGAGGAAACCTTCTTTTTCTTTTTAGTACAGTTATAATGTAATATATATATATCATAAAATAATAAATCAAGCCTTCTGAACATGGAGTCAATATTCTCGTCTCTCCCTGCACCTGAAAACCTCTGTCACCACGGTCACAGGAGGGTCTCTCTTGCCTTGGTGAGCCCTCAGCCCTCTGGGATTCATCTCACCTCAATGCACACTTCAGGTGCTTTGTTGTTTTCTTTTCCTTCCTCCAAAACACCAAGAGATCAAAATTCTTGGTAAAAACAGGACTTCTTCTTTCAGGAAAAGCCAAAAAGAAGCTTTGCAGGGCTTCTTCCTAGATACAGATAAAATAATCTGGTGATCTTATCACATCCTGTTCTCAAACTTTTGGCACCAGCTTCTACTCTGGAACACCATGACTTCCTTGTAATCTGAAAGAGGGAACAAATCAAACCTCAAGAACAGGTCCTACCTTTAAAACCAGTGTCCCTCCCACCAGAAACTTCTTTTCCTGTTGTGACAGTTGAGTCATGTGATGATTGACTCTCACAATTAATAGAGAAAGATAATGTGTGTGAAAAACGCATATTATATGGCTCTATGCAGATATTTACCATATGTATTTTGATGTATTGATTAGTAGTGCTGTATTAACATTTTAATAATATGATAAATGTAGTCTTGTAATTAAAAGGTAGCTTTTGTAGTTAAAATAAGAACTATGTCAGTGGGAGTTTTTTAAGGAAGGAATGAGGCACTCGCACCAGATAGCAGCCACAGGATACCTGAATCTTTCAGAGAAAAAGAATTTATTGCTCTCTTATCAGAAGAAACGAACTTTTTCCTGGCTCGAAGGCACTGTAAGGATTAGAAGGAAGAAGTTGATGATGACCAGACAGAATCCTGTATTTGAATGGAATTTATGCATCATGTGTGAAGTGTATGAATATGCAATGGGTTATTGTTTTTAAGGGTTAATCCTTCGTTAACGGGGGTCCTTTTTCAGGCTCCTGCTGCCCAGAAAAAGGTACCTGGACATCCATAACTCTTTGTCTCTATTGTCTCATATTGTCCTAATTCAACTTGTCCAAATTATTCTAATTGCATTACTATTTTTAGAACCATTTTATTACTATTAAACTTTTAAAATTTTAAAAACAAGTGATTGGCATTTTTCACAATGTATATAGGTTAAGAAAAGTTTATAGATTTATAGTTGTGCTGTACCGCTCACGTGGTTATCAAGGGACAGCTGGGGTTGGGACATCTGGGAGGGCTGGCGTGTCGCTACGGCCACACCTGACCCCCAGTCAGGATTTGAGGAAGAGATCTCCACCAGTGGACAGCGAAGAAGGGGTTGATGGACAGAACTTCAGGAGGGGTTAAAGGGTTAAAAAGGGAAAACCTCCATTGTGAGGGGGCTGAGCACATGGCGAGGAAAATTGTTTGCTCCTGGTGCTGTAACCTTTTTTCTTCATTCAATCTTCTGTTGTATTTTTGATAAGCTTTAATAAACCTTCCTAAACTAGGAAAAGTGGGTAGCTATTTCTCACACTGTGGTCTGCAACCCTCACTCTTTATTACAATAAAATGCTTTTGTTTATTAGGTTTACATCAGTTCCAGATGCTTTTATGAGTTTTTATGAGCTTTTATGCCTTTTCATCTATATATGTTTAATACCACTATCTGCTAATTGCAACATTCCAGGAATCCCTTTTGACTCTTCTCTCCATATTCCTGCAGAAGGTCAGGTCACTATGGGTTTTACACCAATAAAAATCCAGGCTGTTCAGATCCTAGGTGTTGGCAAATTTAGCTGACTAGAGACTGGAAAAGTACAAAGCCGTGGCTAATTCCAAGTTCTGCACCTGCTAGATAGTGTGTCCTTGGGCCTAGCTGTAGTAGGATAACAAATAGTGAAAGAGACATGAGAAAAGAGAGATGTAACCCCTAAGGAATGAGGAAGAGTTAATGGTATAGTTTAACCAATAGATTGCTTGGCTTACAGAATATTCATAAGCTTATTATTTGCTGTATAAGTGTTTGATGCTTTCTTCAATAAACTGGACCTGTGATGAACCATCTTGTGTCCTGGTCTCCTTCCTTCGACACCTAGGTGTGATGGGCAGGCACAATTTCCCTGCTGACACAGGGACTGAAGACAAACCCCTCTGTTGTCACTGAAAACAAAAGAAAGGAGGAAGTTTCTGCCCATTGGAAAGTCTCCGTTTGCCCTGAAGGACTCTGCCTCTTCTTTCTCAGCAGAAGCTCAGCAGCCGGATGCCAAGAAGGACAATAGAGGGAGAGGTGGTTGATTTGTGTGACAATCTAACAGCCCTTGCAAACAAGAGCTGAGTCTGTCAGTAACATCTCTGCAGAGGCAAGTCCTTGCTGAGGATGCAGAGCTGTGTCACTTGTGTTTAGTTTGCATCGAGTTAATGGCACGTGGGTTTTCATGCTGCAGGTGTGGCCCCTGTGACAGCAGCCTGTTTATCCTTCAGGGGGTTTGCACCCACAGGGACAGTGCTGCTCCTGCCAGCACACCACAGTTTGTCCTCATGCCAAAAAGTCCAGGCAGAACTTCTTAAAGGAACATTTTCCTTTTGCTCTCAAACCAAAGATTTAGATGTAATGGTATAACAGAAACAAATCTCTTTCCCTATTGTCTGTTGGGACAGGAGGAACATCCTATCACATCCAGATAGCAAGGCGCTGATTGCACTTCCACTCTGGAAATGATTTGCAGGAGCAAGTAAATAAAATTCTCGGCTAGAACAGTGAAGTCCTGCCAGTCTAAATCAGTGTGGTGCCTGAAGGGTTTTGTAGCAGAGTTGCACCTAAGTTGATGCTCAAGAAGTTTATAAGGTCCAACATAGACCTAAGGTTTGCACAGCAGAGTTTAGGCTGACAGCTAAGGGAGCGTAAATTAAATGGTCTTTCCAACCCAGAAGGCTGATGAGAATTGTTGGTATTTGTGCTCTCCTTCCTTGTTTAAAGGATAGCAACATATTTGATGAGATTTTGGAATTGCAGCTAAAAGTCATGGCCGGATTTAGTCACCTAAGTGGTTGTTGTGCATTTCTAATTGTGGAGGTCAATATCAGTGTAACTGCTTCTGGTAATACAAAAAGCTCTTTCAAGACACTTCTTAAGAGAAAGGTCCTTTTCCTTTTCACTCTTAACTGCAAAGCCCCTCCAGGATGTACAGCAAACAGGTTATCTAGATTGTCCTTTCTTAATAACAGGAAACTTCCCCTTTAATCAGCCTGAATTGCACAATTCTCATCTGTATGAAGGAATTTCATTTAGTCTCTGCTGTAAAGAAGTGATTTCTATGCAACAGGGCTGATAAAGGGCAGACCCAAATGAACAAGAGGGGTATTTGTAGGAGCTGCCATTACTCATCACACACTTTAAACAACCCATACCACCTAGCCCAAAGCTAATATGGCTCTGTGTTAAACATTTCTGATGGATTACACATCCTTGTGTGAAGATGGAATTAGGATTTAAAGCCAGTATTTTTGCATAAACAAGCATTGTGCAAGAATATTGCATCTTCAAAATGGAAACCAAATATCACCAGCGTACAGGGTAAACGCTGCAATAACATGAATACACTTCTCCCATCAGGTTCACAGGCCGCTTAACCAATTCTGTGCTTGCAGATAATCTGTTCTGGCATCTTTTGGGGCCCTGAACCAGGAAAGTCACACTGAAATACTGTGGGACCATGAAAATTTCTCCAGATCCAAACCAGTCTCCAGGTGACACAAGTGACTGCAGCAACCTCCAATAATGCAGTGGAGGCCAGATTTGCTGTGTTCTCTTTGTCATTGTGGGTTTGTAATTCAGACTCACAGAGGAGCTTGAGTTGGAAGGGGCCTTAAAGACCCTCTAGATCCAACCCCTCTGCGATGGGCAGGGACACCTTCCACTAGACCAGGTGGCTCAGAGCCCCTGCGAGGTTTGGCAAATACCCAAGGACACCTTTTCCTCTGTTTTGCAAGGTCAGATTTCCATGCTCACTTTCACAGATGGCTCCAGTCTGGCACAGGGCATTGCTGATTGGTCACTCTTATCTCCACAGCCCAGCAGAGATCCTGTTTTGGATGGCTCTCACTGCTCCTAAGGCACCAGGGATCAGCCACTGCCTCTCCTCCTTCTGCTTTCCCTTCCAGGATCAGAGATTTCCTGCTGCTTCCTCCACGTCTGAGACAACTGGAGGAGATGAGGGGCTGAAGATGTGGCTTCTGACAGAGAGTTGATAACGCTCAGCTGAGTATTTTATTCTCCTGCCACTAAGCTGTCAGGCTGCTGCTGAAATTCCTCCTGCTTGGAAAGGGCTGGTGTGAGCAGCAGGAATTGTTGCTGGCTGGAACTTTTCCAAGAGCTGGACAAAAGAAGCATTTTGTGGAAGGCCACCAGCTGCCCTTGGTCAGCAGCACAAGGTGTGAGGTCCCCTTTGAAGGCCATCCCTGCACAAGGACAGCCTGGCTTTCTCCAGTGCCCAGAGCACCTTCTTCCAGGCTTTCGGGCTGGCCTCATCCCTCACCCTGGAGAAGCAGGTTGCTGTTGGAACTCTCATATCCACAGTTTCTGGCTGGATTGCCATGTAGTACCACAGACAGCCCTGGAGACACAAGTGCAGACTTCATCTGCAATAAAAGGGGACTTTGTTCCAGCTTTTCCCTTGGACCAGCGTGCAGCAAGCCCACCTGGGCCTCATTCAGGTCTGTCTGGGTGGTAGTCAGCTTCTGCTGGGAATTTAAAGCTTTCACCCTACTTTCCACAGCAAATAGTGGAGCAAACCCAGCTGCACCAACCCCCAAATTTCACTCTAAAAACCACAATTTTCATTTTCCTCTATTCAAGCCTTGAAAAAAAACAAACTTTTCTTGAGTGAGCTGGAGGCACAGTGTTCTCCAAGATCATTCTTGAGTAGGACAATATTGCAGGGGAAGACTGGCAAACCAAGAGTTTACTGGTGCTTAGGAAGCTTTGCAAAACCTTCCCACGTGCGGTGCTCTTGCACCCTCCTGAGCTCCTGGAGCCCTCACTCAGCTCAGGCACAGTTTGGACAGAAGGAGATGGTTCCGTCTGTCACATGTGGGGACAGGGGGAGGGAAGACTTTGCAAACACTGCCACGAGGGCAGGGCTGTTTTCATTGATGGTGCCAAGGTAGTACATCATCTTTGATTAAATGTGAGGTGCTGAAGGGCAAAAATTCTCAGTGATAAGGAGAGAGTGTCTCCACTCACACAGCAAGGTAAGTGAAGGGGAAAGAGCAATCTGTATTTCATGGGAGGTGTTCAGTTTTTCAAAAAACCTTTCTGCAGAAGACGTACCTAGGCAGGGGTGATTTAGAGCATTTTATCAGCCTCACAGAGTATCCCCACATCTGCTTTGCCACATTTTCTCTCTTTTTTTCATTGTGAATGATTTCTCCTGCCAGGGTTGCTCCTGCTTGGAGTTGTACTCTCAGTGGAGCCCCGGAGTTTTCTCAGCTGCCTCTGCAGTGAGTTCTGAGCCAACGTGGGGCTCTGCTGCCAGCCCAAATCTGCCCTTCCCCTGCCCAGCCTGAGTGCAGGTGGGGCATGTGCTGGGCATGGCCAGAGATTTGCATGGCCAAAATCCTCCAGCATTCACACTGCTCATGGCTTTGGGTAGCACAGATCACAGAACACCCATCACAGCTGACAAATGGCATTTCTTGCAGATTGCTACAGCCACGCTGCTGATCCACAAATACACAAGAATCAATTTCAGCTGAAAAATGTCATTTATTACAAATTGCTGCACTCACGCTGACAATATAGAACTATACAAATCTCAATTTAACTTAAAACCAGTAATTTATTAGATTATTACAACCAGTCTGTGTAAAAATATACAAATACTAATTCAGTAAACAAAACTAAATTTATTGCCAACCTCTACAACAACTCACTATACACAAAGATTAGGCATTTAACAACTTAATTTATTACATATAACTACAAATGAATAAATAGCAACACAACTGTATATAGGAAACAGAACTAAACAGATACAATAACATCCATGTATACTTAGATAGAAATATACATAGATGTAATTACAAACAAATATGTATATATACACGTACATATATACAGAGGGTACATCCCTAAAGACCACACATACAAAAATAGTCCTATACAAATAGCAACCCACAAATGTGCATATCCAAATTATATCTTTAGACATTTCTACATAACAGATATGTCTAGAGATGGACAGACATGTCTATCCAAATGGACAATGCAATTCTAGACATGTCTACACAGAACTCAAAGCAGAGGGATCCCAGCTGCCCCATCTTCAAAGCCTCTCGCTTGGTCTCCTCCTCCCGTGCAGAGTAGCTCCCCTGGGCAGGGACAGCAGATGGGACATCTGGGAAGCAAAGGGAACACTGAGTGAGTATGGGGATGTTTCCCTTGGCAGCAGCTGCACTTCCATCAGGGCAGAGGAAATGTCAGAGCCTCCCCAGGGGGTCAGAAAGAGAAAGCAGCCGGGCGGGCCAGGCTGTGGTGAGCGCAGCCGCTGCGGGACTGTCCCGCAGCCCCGGCAGCCCGGCAGAGCCGGCACAGCTCCCGGGCCCTGCAGCACAGCTGCCTTGCCCTAGGACAGCCCCTGTGCCAGCCGGGGCAGCTGCGCTGAGCAGCCCCAGCACGGGCAGGGCCCGCTCCTGCCCTGCTGGGCAGTGCCCACGGCCACAGCCCACGGCAGCCTCAGCCCCACCTGCCTCCCCGGGCCTGTGGCCTCAGCCGGGCTCTCTCCAGGCTGGCAGCAGCAGGGCCCCGTTCACTTCTCTCGCTGCCGGCCTTCAGCTCCTCCCTGCTGGCTCCTCTCAGTCTCCGGCTGTCCTCAAGGTCTTCATGGCAGCTGTGGCAAAAGCAGAGCCTCTGGAATTGCTTCCAAGGCCTGGCAGAGCTGCAGTCCTGGAGCCCTCTGTGCTCCCTGCTGGCCCCCTCCATCCCCTCAGCCCCACTATGCTCTCGGTGAAGCCCCAGCCGCCTTCAGTTTCTTCAGCCCCTCACAGTCCTCTCACACCCCTCAGTCCCTTCTGAGCCATCCCGTCCCCTGAGACCCACCACCCTGCCAGCCTGTGCCACTTCCCTGTCACCTCAGTGCCACCAAGGCCCTCGGCTGCCCCACAGCCCTCAGCCCCAGCAGCAGCTCAGGGTCACTGTCCCTTCAGCGCCACGGCCCCCTCAGCCCCCTCAGTCTCACTGTCCTTCAGCAGCTCCTCAGGGACAGTGCCTGGGGCCAGCGGCAGCTCCCACCGCTCCAGGGACAGCCGGGGCTGGAAGTGCTGCTCCGCCTGGCCCGGCCGCCAGCTCGGACCCAGCACAGGGACAGGGGACACAGGGGGAAAAGCAAGAGGTGAAAAAGGCAGCTGAGGGGGGAAAGAGGTACAAATGCAGCCTAGGCCTACACAAACAGCAATCTATTCATGAACCTCTCCATCTAAACATTCCTGTTCCTCCTACTATATAACTATACATGTTTATAAATGTAACTTCATAAATATATATATATGTATATAAGTATTTTACTCCACACATATAAGAATCTAACTCTGAAAATATTAAAATGTAAATATATAATAAAATATATCACATCTATAACTATATACATATCCACATTTAACTACACAGACCTATCAATATATGTCCATAGAAATAGAACATTATCCTCTATAAATGGAACTATATCCACTAATAATTAAAACCATAGAAATCTATAAACATATCTACAAACAGAGGAGTTCTACCTGCCCAGTGGTCACAGGCTCTCCCCTGTCTCTTCCTGCCATGCCGGGCAGCCCTCCTGGAGATGTTGGTCAGATGGCATCTGGGAAGCAAAGGGAACGCTCAGTCAATATTGGCCCTTGTGCACCTTTCCCTTGGGCAGCAATTGTCCTTCTACGAGGGGCTGTCAAAGATTATCTGAAATGCAGACTCTCACTTAGCAATTTGAAGCAATCTGCCCTTAAAAGAACAGGGACCATCCCAAGGGTTCAAAAGTGTGCTTCAAAGCATTAAATTATCTTGATAAAGTCTCAGCCCCCGCAGTGCAAAGGGCACCCAGGAGAGCTTGAAACACAGACAGCCCCAGCTGCCACAAGGAAGCCCAGCCTTGATCTTTCTCTGAGCTGACAGAGACACCTCAGTCCTCACTGAAATGGCTGAAGCTGAAGGTGCTGGGAGCTGAGTCCTGAACCAGCTCCATTACCTGCCATCTACAAACTGCCCTCTGCAGGGAGCAGCAGCTGCTCCAACTTGATCATCAGCTCTGGCAGGAAGGGCTGGGAGGGACAGAGCTTCCTACGAGGTCTGCAGGCTGCACCAGCTTGGCTAAGGGATGGATCCACAGTGCTCCTTCTCTCCTCTTAGGCCTCCCTAATCAGGGGTCATTCAAGCTTTTCCTTCTGATACTGGAGTTACCGTGATTTTTCAATTGGTTGGCCTCTGATGTTGTACTCCTTGTTTTTCTTGTGGGTCGGGACCACTGGAAAAGTGATTTGGACTTCTACCCTGACTTTTTGCTCTTTTTTTCCCCTGTTCCTTCAAGAGTCGCTCAGCCTAGCCTTCCCTGGCACCCTGCAGCAAATTTATCCACCAACTTCAGCACAAAACTGGGACACACAGCTTGGTGACACAACTCGCACAAGGTCAGGTTTATTCCCTGCTCTCTGCCCCAGCAGAGGACTCCGTGTCAGAGCCTCTGGAGAAATGTGGAGGGCAGGGCTCAGAGAGGTTGTGCCAGTGCAGGATTTGAACTCAAGGCACCAGGAAGCACCAACCCTGCTCAGAGCAGCCATCTCACAGCTCTCTAAACCAGTGTGGGCTCTGTCCTTACCAGGCTCCTCGGGCTCCTGGGAACTGTTCCTGCAGCTCTCGGTGCCAGATGAAGCTTCCTCTGCTGCAGCTCTGTTCACAGGCTCCCCTCCTGAAGAATCAGGGGCAACACCAACATTGCCCTGAACAGAAAAACAGAAAGAAAGGAACCTTGCAAAGAACACTCACTATTTTGCTGGAATCATATCAGAGATACAATAACTGCCCTTCTCCACTCCCAAAGGACATGGAGCACAGAGGAGGGAACACTGCTCACATAGTTCACATGACAAGCCTTTTAAACTCAGGATTCAGGGGGCCAAGGCGAAACTGAAGCTCTTACAAAATGACCTTTGAGACAAAACAAGAACACAGAAAACCAGAAGACACCAAGTGAGGGGACATGCCCCCACGCTCTGACCCTGCCTTATCCCAGAGCTGTGAGAGATCAGCCAGCACAAAGCCAGGGGCTCTCCTTGCTGCCAGCACAGCTGCCAGCCCTGCCCAGGGCTGTGTGCTGCAAACCCACAGGCAAAGCACACATTTCTGCCTGGCAGTCTCAGCACCCCCAGCCAAGCGCTCACACAACCCATCACAAGGTGCTGCTTCTCCGAGCCCTCTGCTGCTGCCCCGCGTGTGTCATCCAAGCAAACACTGATGCACCCAGGCTATTTCCAGGATCACATTTGTGATCAGTGGCAAAAATCTGTAAATCGTTAGGGTGAGGAAAAAAACCAACCCAAAAGACAGGAAAAGCCAGACAACCAAGTAGTGTTTCTGTTCCACTGAGGAAGCAAATGTCCACAATGAAGCAAATTACCTTTGGACACAAAGATATTCTCCCTATGACCAGTTCCAGAATATTCATCTCTTCTGCCATAGCCTGTCCATCAGAACCCTAAAGATTCTGAAGATGGTTCCAAGCCTGCAATGTTTCCTTTTATTATGGAATAAAATGCTTCTCTAAACTGCTATGTGTGACTTTACAGAAGACAAAAGTCATGCCACTTGAGAATAAGGCATTGGCAAATCCAAAAAATCCCACTCTCCCCCTTGAGTCATAATCACAAATGTACTGCAGGCAATGGGTCAGCACATCAACAGAAAGACAGACATTCTTTGGCCAACAGTGTAATAATCTGCAAAGGACAGAGAGCTGCAGCTGCAGCCCAGCCCCAGGCACGGCTCTGGGAGTGCCCACACGCTCGGCAGGGCTCACACAGCAGCAGCAGCTGCAGCCCAGCCCTTGCTTTGCCTTGGCCTTCCCACCCAAAAGAGGCACAGCCCACATCTGCTGCAGCTGGGGCAGAGGCACCTCTGGCATGCCCCTCCCTGCACGGAACATTTGGCCTTCAGTGTCCCTTCTCCAAACACTCTTCTCCTCTTTCCCAGCAAGTAAAACCTCTTCTTCATTTCTTCTTCATCCCCTCTTTTAGAAATCCATGAAGAATTCAATACCAAAAATAATTCAATAACTAAATAATAATGAAGTAAGCTCAATTAAAGAAGCCTTTGCTTCTCAACTGTGTAACAACATTCAAAAGCTCTCAGTCCAGCCCTTTTATCCCCATCCAATGGAATTACCTGCACAGAGGGAGATCTTTCAGAGAGGGACCTCCTGATCTCCCGAATCATTTTCTCTACGGCAAGGCCCAGATCTGCTGGTGGCCATTCCTCCTCCCCAGGTGCGTTCTGTGCTGAGCTGGAGGCCGTCCATGCTGCACAAGCTGCACTGCCGGGTGGAGCGCTGGGCCCTGAAGTTCCCGGGGTGGCTGCAAGAATCCAAACACATTGGTCAGGCTCCACAACGTGGCTGTGGGACACAGAGCTCTAGTGCTGCTGTGGATCAAACATCACAGGAAGCACACAGCAAAACCAGGCAGAGAATCTTTTGGCCTCCTAGGTGCCCCTTCCTAGTAGGCTTGACAACTTCTGGCCTAGAATGACAGAGCCTTGCGGCAAAATACTTCAAACGGTCACTTTTCAGGACCTTTTGGAAAAACAAGGCTACAACTCTTTTCCTACCTCGTGCGTCGTAGGCTGGGGGCTGCTGCTCCCTGTGGAGCTGCTGGAAGCTGCAGGGCTGGATGGCGAGCACCTCCCGCTCGGCCGGAGGCAGCGGCTCCCTGTGGAGCTCCTGCGAGCGGCTGCGGGGCCCCTCCCGCCCGAGCGGCTGCGGCTCCCCGTGGAGCCCGAGCAAGTGGCAGGGCGGGATGCCGAGCACCTCCCGCTCGGCGGGCGGCGGCCGCTCCCCGTAGAGCTCCTGGAAGCGGCTCGGCCCCTCCCGCCGGGCCGGCAGCGGCCGCTCCCTGTGCAGCAGGTGGAAGCCGCAGGGCGGGCGCCGGGCGAGCAGCGGCCGCTCCCCGGGGTGCTGCTGGAGGCGGCCGGGCCGGGGGCTGCGCAGCTCCCTCCCGTCCGGCAGCGCCCGCTCCCTGTGCAGCAGGAGGAAGCCGCTGGGCGGGCGCCCGGCCGGCAGCGGCGGCCGCTCCCTGGGCAGCGGCGTGAAGCGAGCGTGCCCGAGTCGCCCGTCCGGCAGCGGCCGCGCCCCGGGGAGCTGCTGGGAGCCGTGGGGTGGGCGCCTGCGGCCATCCCGGCCTGCCGCCAGCCGCTGCCTGTTGGCCGCGCTCCGGCGCTTGATGCGGAGCAGGAGGTCGGGGCGGTCGCGGCGAAAGCAGGGGTTGCTGTAGTGGAGCCAGGCCCCGGCATCGCCCGGCGCGGCCGAGCCGAGCCAGCCCGGCACCTTGCGGAAGCCGTAGCGGTAGAGCTGCCGCACGAAGCTGCGGAACTGCGTGGCCCTGAAGGTGAGCGGCACCGGGGGCGGCCCATGGCCACGGCCCCTGTGGGCGCGGCCCGAGCTGAGCAGCTCCCGCTCCAAGAGGGAGCGGTCGATGAGCAGCCCCTGGGCGCGGCTGTCCCAGCGCACGGAGCGGACGCGGGGGCTGTTCACCAGGCGCCAGAGCTTGGCGGGGAAGGTGCGGGCGCTGAGCCCGGCGGGCAGCGGCAGCTCCGCCATGGCGTCCATCGCCAACTGTGGCCACAACGCCCGCAGCGCAACGGCCGCGGCTGCGCCAGCGGCGCGCGGCCTGAGGGGAGCACTGCGCTCGGGCCCGCGGGGACGCGCGCGGCAGAGCCGGGGCTGCGGGCACAGCGCGGGCGGGGCGGCTCCGGGGCTGGCCGGGCTCGGCTCGGCTCGGCTCGGCTCGGCTCGGCACGGCACGGCACAGCACAGCAGGTTATCCCCACTCTGCATCCCGTGCCTGGGTCACCATCAGGGACAGAGAGGAAGGACATTGCTCTGTTTTGGCTGAGAAAAGGATGAAAAGGGGGAGTTAGAAAACATTCATTTGGTCTCCTTTTCAGCAGACTAGCTGTTTTTATCTCACTGTGTCTGTCTGTCTTTGACAGAGTTGGCACATTTCTCGTGATTTGGAGTCAGCTACAGCAGCAGAAAGGGGCAGCCATTTTGTCAGAATTGATATCAAAGCCAAAGTGCTGCCCCATGGATGGATGTTGCTTTCTTCAAAGGATTTTTGGCCTAGAGTTGTAGCAAACTCACACTGGTGTCTTCCCAAACGTGTGCCTTTTTATTTCCACAGGAATCACCTCTTCTTTTTCTTCCCCCAGTCTGGGGAGGGTTCCCATGCAAATGCCTCCTGCAGCCAACTCTTGTCACTGTAGACTGACAAAGGAGATCTTGCAGTGGGGAGAGACTCCCTAGAGCTGCTGTGGAGAGCTGAAGGGGGAAGCTTTGTCCCGAAGTCTTGTTGGGGAGCTGCTCGTGCTCTGGGGGACGGACACCAATGATGTTTATCCAAGCCTTGCAGATTCATTCCTGTAAAGAAAGAAAGTATACGGACGCCAGATAGAGAAACAAGGTGTATGGGAGAGAGACGGGGAAAAGGAGAGGGGTAATAGAGAAAGGAGCCCTCCAGAGGCAGAGATCAATCTTCATGGAGGTAATGATCAATGCTCAGTGTGATAAATAGGTATGATTCGTGCTGATAGAAATTGAAACAGTAATCAATATTAATACAGTAATTAATATTAGAGAATAATAAAATAGTTAATAGCTAAAAGTTGTAATGCCAAAGAAGAGAGGGAAAGGAGGGGCTGCAATCCCCCCTTCCCAGCAGATGTTCTCAAGGACCACAGGAAAGAAGCTGCAGATACAGTTGCTAAAAATGACCAAAGAACCTGGTTGGGTCCAAGAAAATGTTAATTATAAGGGACTTATTGCTTTGATATGTAGATGCAGTGATACGTTAGTCTTGGCTTACATTGTACTGGCTTGGTGCGCATGTGTAACCCAAAGGTGAATTGAAGGACAACGAAGAAGACTACAGGGCCTTCATCAGTGACGACCCCCAAAGACTTGTGCGACCACCAGACTGAGTGATGGCGCATGCGTGGTAAAGGTGGTGATGAAGGCGGAGACAGAAAAGTGACAAACCGAAAATAGGAGGAGATGGCGTTTACACATGGCATATAAGGGGTGACTTTCAATTGGCAAGCTTGTACGTGAAGTAGCAAGGGTCATTAAACTCTGCCCTCTGTACCCCGCGGTTGTTTTTACTTATGCGCTGTTATTTGAACCAAATTATCCCTTGTTTATATATTTTCTAAACTATTTAATTAAAATTGTTATTATTTTCAATATTGTTTGGCCTTTTTTTGATGGGATAATTGGGCAAACATAACATCAGTTTATTGCAAATCTCAGAGTACATTTATATGGTAATGCAGGATTCAGCAACAGGAGAATACATATAAGTGGTTACAAAGTGTTATGTATAGGACAAAGACCAACATATTTTTGGTCACGTACATAGATTGGCAAAAGTGTCAGCAGAACATTCTGCCCCATATCTTCTCTTCACATCCTTAGAATATCTTGCTTCACATCTCTTTTCCTGGGGTACGTCTTGGCAAATTTCTTTATATTGTTTGCCCAAGGGCAGCATGTTTCTGCTCTAAGGCACGTATGCAGGGTTGTGCAGCTTGCTTCTCTCCAGTGTCTGCTCAAAATGCTCTCTACATTCCTGAGCTTCCTGACACACAACAGAGACTTTGGGGTTGTCGTATTGGCAAACAAATTTCAGTCAGGGAACTCTTTGAAATACTTCATTTACTCTTTTTATTGCTTTCCTCAAGAAATACTGTCATAATCTAATGCTTCCAGAGAACCTTTTCTTACTTTTTGGGGAATTCCTTTTGCTGCCCTCCCAGACCAGGCCAATTCCCAGGGCTCCTCCCCAAAGTGAGGTGCAGCCCATGGCCTCCACTCTCGAGCTGGAACAGAAGGAAGCACAGAGTTTGCTGTTGTGGGAGAGGAGCTTCTCTTTCCTGCCTGCTTTCCCTTTGGGACAGGTTGGTGTGTGCTCATTTGATAAAGGCAGGTTTAAACTCTGAAGCAGCTGTGTTTCAAACTGCTCCCTTCTCCAGCTCTTCTGTGGGTATCCTTGGACAAAAGGCCTCTTGGTGGGAGCTCTCTGTGGCAGGTTAAGGAAGGAGGTTGATATTTCAGGGTTATGAATGCTGAAAGCAGCTGTTTTCTGGAGGTGTCCAGAACTGGGAGTGGCTCCTTTTCTCACCTGCCTGCAGAAAAGGAAGTTGCAAAGTGGGAATTTCATTTGTGGAGATGGCCACCAGGGGTGTTTGTCAAGAGATGGGCTGGCAGAGAGGCAGGTCTCATGCTGAACTGGCTGTGTGTTTGTTTTGATGGTGGGGAGGGTCAGAGATGCAGACACACCAGCTGAAGGAACAGTGTGATTTCCTGTAATGCAGAAGTGCAAAAAAGAGTCAGGAAAGGATAAGCTAAGCAATGCACCTCAGCATTATTACAAAAGGGTGCCTCTGGTGATTAAGGAAGATCTATCACCAGGTAGCCCAATGGTTTCCCCTTCATGCAGAGCTGCAAATCAGCTGGGGGAAGCTGTCCCAGCCCAGCCCTGCAGAGCCATGGCCGGGAACCGGGAAATCCTGCGGTGCCTCCACCTTTGGCGGCCACGAGGCTCCCGAGTGCGCTGTGAGAGTAGCCCGGCTCTGACAGTGCTGGGCGAGCAATGTGCCAGAGCTTCTGCTGGGGGCACAGCTGGTGTCATTCTCCTCTTGGTTTTCTCCCTGAGCCTGCCCAGGGCTCAAGGAGGAACCAAGGCCAGGTGTGGCCTTGTCCATTTTCCTCATGCAGAAAGGTGAAGACGTGTTTCACCAGTGAATGGATGCAACAATCCTTTTGATAATAACACTTGGTTAAGGAGCAGATACATAGAACATTGGGTTGGGAAGGTGATCTAGAGGGCAGCTTTGGTCAGGTTCTGTTGTTGAGGCTTCAGTCAGGGTCTGTGGTTCAGGCCTTAGCCCTTCAGTATTTTGTGGTGCAAATCACACCTGTGCACAGCTGCAAACAAACAAGTCTGTCTTTAGCACATTTGAGACAGGAACAGCATTAGCCCTGCAAGGCCAGGCTGGCGCCAGGAGCAGAAGGCCAGCACCCTGCTTTGCCCACAGGCAGCCCTGCAGAGCAAGCAGCCCCTCCTGCCCAGGGGCTGAGGTGCCCGAAGCTGCCTCCCCGCTGTGCAGCTCTGCAGAGCCCGCGGGGCGCAGGGTCCTGGGCAGCCAGGGCAGCCCGGCTGCCTTGGAGCACAAGGAGTGCCCCAGAGAGAAGCTGCTGCCCTTTGCTTTGGAACTGTTCCTCAGAGTCTTGTCAATAATCCACAGTGTGTGATGTGTTTTCCTTTCCTCTCCCACATTTAACACAGCTTTTTGAGAAAACTGACTGATGTAGCTGGTGGTGGTGGTGGTGCTTTTGTCTGCAGGTAAGGGCAGGTGATTTGGACCAAGGACAGAGTCCATTGTTTACACCCCAGCTTTGCCAAGTCAAGAAAACAATTCACAATTGGGCTACCAGTGCTGAGCAGTTTTCCTAGGCTTTGGAAATCTATCACCATAAGAAACCCAAGAGATTTTCCTCCAGGAGGATACCAGCAGTAGCGTGATGCCAATGTTTTCCACCCCTTTTCTGTGTCTTTTAAGAGTTCCTCAGTGCCCAGCAGGAATGAAATGACCTGTGATAATGTGGTTTGAGAGCTCTGTGTTGTTCGTTGCCACATGAGTGTTCATGACAAGCTGGACACCCCACTTGTGGCTCTGTCGAGTTAAATTCATCCCAATTGTGTGCAAACAGCAGCCCCAAAGAGCAAGCACAGTGGGTGAGTGTGCATGCACACACCTGGGGGCGGACTGCTGAGTGGGCAGAAGGTTTTGCACTGCGGTAAATCATCACAATCCGAAGCTGGAGGAAGAAAACAAATCTATATGAAATGAAAAGATATAAATCTATATGAAATGAAAAGATATCAAAATGAATGAAATAATACATAATAATTTATCACAGATGTAATTTAACACATATATACTCTTGCCAGCTGGGGGTCTGTGTACAAATCACGAACGGGACGGGGCTGCTGAGGAACGCGCCTCGAGCTGCTTGTTTTCCAGCATCAGTCTCATTACATGGCTATGACCATGGGAAGATGCCAGCAGCTCACATCGCTGGCAGCAGGCAATGAACTTAATGGTACAACTTACTTTAAAAGTTTTTTGACCAATCACACAAAGCAAAAGCATTTTGACAGTAGTTCTATCCAATCACTATAAGCACAGGTACCTTTTGTTAAAACACTGCTTGCTTATTTTGAATACAATACCTGCTTGTAAGCCTTAAAACACAATGGACAGAGCTCCATTATTAAGCTTAGAAGTTCCTAATATCTTGCTAGAGATACTTTTTTGAAGCTTAGGGAGTCATTCTAGCCAAGCATTAATACACAGACCATTGTTCTATTTGTCCTTATTTTTCTACTACTTATATAACTTTTCTGCTGACAAGTCTTATGGCTGCTGCTTAGCTCTAATTGCAGTTCTGCTGTCTCTGAGGCCTGCCTTTTGCAGCTTTCCCAAAACCCTCTGATTTGAAGGATTCCCACAATTCTCTCTCTCGGTACAACTAAAAAGAAACCTTTGTAACCATGTTGTTTGTTAACTACCTTGCATTTCATACTTTTACTATAGCATACCTGCTTATTACTTGCTTAAACCATCCTTTTTGCTAGCATTAAGCCTTGCTATATTCCAAGACAGCAATTTTAATGCTGTGAAAGTCCAGTCAGTTCAAAGGGCATAAGTCATGTCTGACAGCAATTACAAGTCATTGTCCAAAAAAGTTTAGCCTGTTCCAAGGTCTTAATTCAAAACCTTCCTCCATGTCTATACCTTCACCCACCATCTCTGTGAGATTTCAAGAACTCTCTGTGAGTTCTTGAATCCATTTCCTCCCTCTCTCTCTTGTATGATAAAAACTTTTTGATAGTTTTGTCCATCATTTATTACACACACCAAAGTATGCAAGGTATTACTACTACTATCACTACCAAAACCCCCAATACATATAGAGACCTATTCTACAAAGTTCCCTTGGCCAAGGTGCAAAGCTCCATCCTTGGAACAAATCATCTAACCATGACCCACCACCTTCTTTAACTGGAGCTGTCAAATCTTTCAGCTTTTGTATGCTTTTGTGGATGGATTCAGTAAGTGATCAGACAGGTTCATGCAACACAATCCTTCAAATTCCTCACAGCGATGCCCATGTGCCTGTAAAAGAAAATCAATTGCTGCTCTGTTCTGTAAGGTTGCATGTCTGACAGAACTAACATCAGTCATCGTGTCACTAATTGCAATGGAAGTTGCACTGTCTTCTTTCTTCAGCCAACACCCCAATCGGTGTAATGGTTTCAATGCCTCGCCCGAGGCAAGTTGATGGAGAAATAAATTCGATGTACCTCATTTTGCAGGGCCCTAGGGTCTGAAATTGCTATTTCAGTTTTCTTTATAATGATGGGCACATCTTTTTGCTCTGTTTTCTCTTGATGGCTTATTTAACGCTAGGTACTATCACAGTGAGTTGTCTGATGCTACATGGGCCACCTTTAATTTTGGAGGGAATGTCCTGCCAGGCTCTATCTCCACAAATGAGCCAATATTCTGTTGCTAATTGGCTTGAGGACTCATCTAGGTCATCTAATCATCAGCAGTTTCACCCTTAGGGAGCACTGGGGTAGTACAATTGCACCACAAACTTGAGTATCTGTCCTCAGGATGATGGGGAGTAACATTCAACTGTGGATCTCCCTGGTACTGAAACTCAGCACAAAATTCCATCACCAATGAACCAAGAATTCCAATTCTTGAGGTTCAGAAGGTGCTTTAAGAAGATCAGGGGCCCAGTGATGCCAGCTGTTATGGGATTGGTCTCGTTGGCAGCCTCACACCAATATTTGTCACGATTGGGTATTGGTTGCTCCTTGGCTGGCACAGGCACACCAACCAGATGGGTTGCAAAGGATTTGTCTGGGCTCAAATTGGTCAAACACATGGTGACTGAGCCTGCTGACTTGGCTAAAGCAAGGCAAACATTCATTTTTGGTTGATCTACAGGCATGTATGCATGCAAAAGCAAGCAAGCAGAACTAACAGGTGCCAGTATATCATTTGATCAAACTCCGTGTTCCTTTTCAGCTGGTTTTTGGCAAAAGTTTCCTCATCTATTTCAGTTTTCAAGCAAATCTTTTAGCATTTGTTCAGGGACTGGCCAACTATAGGGCACTAAACTGTCCCTCTAACCTTCATTTTTTACAAATCTGGATATCTTAGAATTCTTTTGAACACAATGGGCACCATGCTTTTGCTGAAAGAGCTCTATGATACAAACCATGTTCACAGTCCAAAAATCAACAATCAATCTCAAGATTTGTAGCTTTCACAGGTTGAACGGGGAACGTCTGGCATGCACCGTAGCTTCTCCGTGTGGCTCACGTCTGCGTGCTCATTTCCCTGCTGGTGGAATTGTCGGTGCGCTCTTGTGTATGAGACGGTTTCACATCCTTCACGGGGACCCACTTAGGTCCGGCACCTGTGCAAATACAAGCATACCCTTTGCCCCAAGTGATTAGTGCAAATGGTCCTTCAGTTTGTCCTAACTCAAGGTTTCTGATCAAAACTGCAGGATTTTCTTTCAATTTTTCCTGTGTGCTGTTTGAAAAGTGCCTAAAAATTGGAGGATTAGGTCCTGCAAATGCGCTATTCAAAACATAAAGACATATAAAGCTTTGCTCAGCCTCATCTGAGGTGTTGCTTGGGCCACTCCCCCTTTTGCTGATCTAGAATGGGATTTAGAGTGTGGTGCATCCTTTCAACAATTGCCTCACCTGTGTGGGAATAGGGAATTCCAAAAATGTGGCGAACACCCCAGTCCATCAAAAATGTGGCCAATTTTTGAGCTGTGTATGTGGGGCCATTTGTTGGTTTTCATCTCGTGGGGGATAAGTTTGGCGAGCTGTGGACCCAGTGACACTGACAAGGACAAAAGCAAAAGACGAGAGGCACTCTCTCTTCCCAGGACCAAAGTCCCACAGCTTTAATGGAGAACAGCTCCAGGAGAGAAAGGGAGTGTCCAAGAAAGGAAAGAGGATGTCCAGGGGAGGAAAGAGAGCATCCACCTCGTGGCAGGAGACTTTAAATGCTCAGAGAGGGGGGCAGTAGAAAGGAACTACCATAGTTTAACATAATAAATCACCACACTGTAGTTTTCTGCATAAATTGCTGCACTTGTTGAAAACAAAATCCTGAAGTCTCCCCAAACACAACCGTGCAGTCCCAAATGACCACAATGCAGGAGAAAAACCACTCAACCCCCTGTATTCCCAAGGACCAGGTGTCACAGGGAGTACCAATCCCTGCAATACAAAGTCCACACACACAGGCTCACCGGGAAGGGAATATCTCTTTATGAGGGCACAGAGAGCTCACTTTTCTCAACACAACACACACCATCCACCACATCAGCATCCACCCACATCATCTTCCTCAAACATTCACACACTGAAAACACAGCCACAATTACAACACACAGGAAAAACAGCAGCAATAAAACAGGATTTGCTCAATTCTCCCCCAGAATTGCTATCAGGCTCTTATTGACACAGCAAATCCTTTCTGCCAGCAGCCAGACCCAAGCCCAAACTGCACAGGCGTACGTTGTGCACAGGACATCTCTGTGTGACTTGTGAACAGCCCTTCCCCTGCATACGCCTTACGGGTTACTTTATACAGAGTTAAACGTTCCTTTCTCCACAGTGCCAGCAGTCTTGTCTGTCCCCCACGAGGAGCAGCCGAGAGCGGAGGTGCCTCCAGGAAAGGAATGTCCTGGCAGCGCCCAGAGACGTCCAGAGCCCGGTTGTTCTTGCTGGAGCAGGGAAGCGTTCCTGCCGCGGTCAGAAAATGAGGTGTGGAATAGAACTCCCCACAGTTAAAGGTAGGAGGTAGTGTGTTTATTACAGCCAGGCACATGAGGAGTTGTCTCCTGAAGACATGTGTGAAGAAGCACTGTCTCTCTACTGATCTAAAAAAATCTTACATATTCATATAATTCCCAAAACAACTAATACATATTCATTAGGTAACCCCACCTACCCCCTTTGTATTCAAATGTATTATAACTGAGTTCAAAGTTCCTTCACATTTGCGGATTCTTTCACATCACATGGGTGAGTGGGTTTTAAAGTGGGGAATGGTCTCCTTCTGATGAAGGCCAAGACGTTTTGCTCCATTTGACCTTTTTCCTTACGACCTGTTGGCAGGCTTTCACACCCCTTGGCTATAGCTGAAGTTTAAGGGCCCAGGTGCAGGCTACAGTCCTCTTCTTTGTCACAAAGAAATCCGCATCCCATCCTGCTTCTTTAAACATAGTAAAGACAGGCAAGTGATATATTACCCCAACCTTAACTACCTTATCTGCTAAAAATTAACTATCCCCTATTATTTCTACTCTTCTTGCTATACTCTTTCCCCCTAACTAAATCTTGCTAAAATTTTAACTCTTCCAGTTCTTTTAAATCCTGGATTCATTGGCCTCATCTCATACGCCAGGCATGTGTGAGCCAATGCTGTAACTGGGAAATTCCACTCCTGAGCAGGAGATACCAGGCCTGGTTCTGAGCTGGAAGGGTGAGAAGGATGAGATGCACAGCGTTTTGATCCAGGGGATGTCCTGAAAGTGCACTGCCTACCTGCCCCTGCTGCTGAGCACCACACTCCACCTCCTTCTCCTGCTCAGCAGATTTTTAGGAATCCAGGGCTTGGTATGTATTATTTGCTACTGCAACAAATAGAATGAATTTGCTTTGCGAGCCCAGTTTTGTCCTGGGTTATTTTGTGCATGGGTCTGTCTCCTCCTGAACCTGTGTCAAAGACCGGCAGGGACCTACAGGACACTCCTATTCTCATGTCAGTAAATTCGGAGAAGTGATTTAAGTGTCAATAAGTATCAATCAGTAAATCAAATAATTTAGGGGAATGTGATGATGGTCACAAGGGTTGCAGGATGAAGAGAGAGGCGAGAATGTTGACCTCATGTTCAGAAGACTTGATTTATTATTTTATGATATATATTACATTATAACTATACTAAAAGAAATAGAAGGAAAAGTTGTCAGAAGGCTAGCTAAGCTAAGAATATAAAAGGAATGAATACCAAAGGTCTGTCTCCTGGCAGAGAGCGAGACCCAGCTCTGCCATGAGTGGTCAGTAAATCCAAACATCCACAGGAGACCAATCATGCATCCACCTGTTACATTCCACAGCAGTAGATAACCATTGTTTACACTTTGTTGCTGAAACTTCTCAGCTTCAGCAGGAAAAATCCTAACGAAAGGATTTTAATGAAAAGATGTCTGTGATAGGGGAATATTTAGCCTGTGAGTTTAAGCAAAGTATTGAATATGTCTTATATTGATGGACACAAAGTAGTAAGTGAGATTGCTGGGTGTGCACGTATTAGGGAAGTGATTCCCCACACACCCAGTGCTGAGATCAAGGATTGCCTCTCTTCTAACCCTGAGCTGGCAGCAGGGATCGGGCCCTGCTTGGAAACGTTCATTTTGAAGACTTCTGTTGAGCAGGTAAGAATGGTCAAAATGAAATCTTTTCCACCTGTTTTCCTTTGGTTTACCTGTTTGAGGGTTAAAATTGTGTGCTGCAGGTGTGCTGGGTGTGTGCAGAGCAGTGCAGCCCCAGAAACCCCTTGGCTTGCCCACAGGTTGTCATGCCTTGTTGCCAGGTGTGCCCAGCTGTGGCAGGAGAAGGAGCCCGCAGCGCAGTGGGCACCGTGCCCTGCCCAGCCGGGGCTCCCTGGCACAGAGCAGCAGCAGCGCCAGCACCGTTCAACCCGCTCCTGCCTTGGCTCCCCCTGGCACACAGAAGCCTCTGGAAATCAGCACCACCAGTGGCGTTCCCAGCTGGGAGCAGCTGCTGCTGGCGGGCAGATGCTGCCATTTCAACTGCTGCCAAAGGGGAAGAAAGGCAGAGATGTACCCGCACCGGAGCCCTGGGCATGTCCAATAAAGGTGCAAATATGTGGGGAGATTTGTTAGGAAACATTTCAGCTGTGATGCCAACAGTGGCCTCTCTCCTGGTTCTGTGTGTTCTGGACGAGTAATGCAATGGTTGGCTCTGACAATTAAGAAGTAGATGTTATGTGGATGTTCAAATGTCTAGTGATGGTATTGTAATATATCCTCCCATAATCCTCTTTCCCGTCCCCCTTGTAATAGCCTTGGTAGTCAGGGCATTTGGGGAGGGCTGGCTTGTGACCAGCAGGCAGGGTGTAACAACGCCTGACCTCCAGTCGGGATGCAGGAAAGTAATCTCCACCAATAGACAGCAGAGAAAGAGTTGACTGACAAAACTTTTGGAGGGCTAAGGGTATAAAAGGCAGAGCATCGTTTTTGTAGATGAGAACGTGGCTGCTAGTCACAGAGACTCCCTATACTGCAATTTTTCCTTATTCAGTCCTTTGTTAAGGTTTACTACACCTTTACAATGTTAAAAGTGAGAGTCATTTCTCACATGTGCAATGCTGTGGGCCATTGTCTTGGTCTGGTTTCTTTTGCTTGGGTCACATCTGAGTGCTCAGCTGGGGTACAGGCTGTAGGTGCTTGAGGCACTCTTGGAGTTCCTCTTAGATCCCCTGAACCATGAGGGGAATTTGTGCTTCTTTGTGACAGAGAAGAACTTCCCAGGCTCTTTTGTGTTTGCTGTACGGAAGGTTGGTTATTGCTTTGCATAAATTCACAGACTAACGTGCTTTGTGATGCTTTTCTTTGTCATACTTTGCTTTGTGATGTCACGGCATGGTTGCCACATCGTTGTGGTGACATCAGAAGGTTGCCTTGGGGTACAGAAGGCCTGAGTGTCAGAGCAGCCTTGCTCACATCAGGAGAACCCTCCTGGTTGGAGCATTGGTCAGTGGGTAGTTGCACTCTGAGAGGCCATTTGTTTTTCTAGTGTTGGAGAAGACTGGCACAGCTCTGGGAATATGATCCACCATCTGGCCACAGCAGCTTTTGCTGCTTATGGTGTTTGTTTTTCTGCGTATTATGTTACACACTTTGCACGTAAGTAGAGTTTTCCATTCTACTTAGGTTAGGGTGTATCCTAACCTGGCTTTTGTATGTCTTCCTGCTCATTCTTGGTGGCTGAGTTTCTGATTTTGAAAGAGAAAGAGCATTAGGATGCCACTGGTTTGGTAAAGCTCCTGTCAAGGCATTCAGCTAAAAAGGGGGTGTCTGTAGCCACAGGGGCAGCATTTGCAGGGGAACCTGCAGGGCTTCCGTTCCCTCCAGGGGAGAGTCTGTGGCAGCAGTGTCTGCCATTTCCTCAGTTTGCTGGGACAAGCAAGACACCTTTGAGATTTTAGACTGGCAGAGCTTCTTGGAAGGCCTTCTAAAAACTCTGCAGTTGTTCCCGGAATTCAGAGAAAGCTTATTTCTTTTTAAATTTTGTCGTGAAAGGATTTGACTGTCTAACTTGACCTTTTTCAAAGTACTAAAATAGTGATTCCCTTTGCAAGGAAATGCAAACTCCAAAGTAGTGAGTGTCTGCCACAGCTCAGAGGGATTTTAGGGAAGCTTTTCTGAGCAACTGTTTCAAGCAAGTTAATGAGAACCGGTGCATGCAACTGATTAAAGAAAAAAAAATGAACCTCAAGGAGAGGATTTCAGAAGCTGTTTTATGTCTTTGGTAGAACAGGAACACTGAGTGTTAAAGAACAGTTTGCATTTTCTTGGTCATATTTGTATTCATTTAGTGGCAAAACAGCCCAAATTGTACACACAATCAAGAATATTGTCCTGATCCCTTGCTGGCTGTGTGAATGAAATGTGTCTGCTGGAGGGATGTTGTGAAACGGGAAATCATCTCTGTTTGGGTTGACTTGTTCTGTGGGATTCAGCAGCCCAGGCAGTTTTCTGACAGCATCTGGTTCATTTTCCCTTCCCACTACAGGTCACCTGAAGTGTGTATTCAGCAGTGCTGAAGATCCTGAGGTGAGTGAGAAAGGAACATTTCAAGTTCCTGGTGTTTAAGAATTGTAGAACATGATGTGAGCTGGGCCAGTAGCAGTAGAGTGTAGAGGGCCAGCTAGGAAGGCCAAAAGAAAATCGATTTTCACGCCTGAAGAAAAATAACAAAGTGCGAAATAGTTATTTTAAATTTCTGTATCAGAGCTTTGAAGAACTACAAACCTAGTTTTGAAGAGAGAACCTTGCTTGCTGACGGCAGATAGGGTGGAGTATTTACATAGGAGCAATTTCCTGTACAGTTGAATTAGACCATTTTAATTTAGTCAGAGTCCCTTAGAATTCTATTCCGATCAAACTTTATGATATCTACTTAGAAGGTATCGTTGTAGAACAGGAAGGCCATCTTGCAATGGTGCCTGCAGTATCTGAAGTGCAATGAGCACCTTTGTGGCTGGGGAGCTGCGTGGGCCCAAAGGACGCAGGGCTGGCGGCCGTGAGCAGCTGAAGATGAGGCAGCGTGGGCCAGGGGGCCAAGAAGGCCAAGGGCACGGTGGCTGTGCCAGCAGCAGTGGGGCAGCAGGAGCAGGGCAGGGAGCGTGGCCTGTGCTGGGCAGCGCTGCGGCCACAGCTGGAGTGCTGTGTGCAGCTGTGGGCCCTGGGAAGCAGAAAGTCATGGAGGGGCTGCAGCGTGGGCACAGAGGGACAGGGGAGCTGGGCAAGGGGTGCAGCACAAGGCCAGGCAGGAGGGGCTGAGGGAGCTTTAGCCTGGACAATGGGGGCTCATGAGGGACCTTCAGGCAGACTGCCATTGATCCCTGCCTTGGATCCATAGAGCCAATGCTCAGCACAAGGGTTGTTTCCCTGCCAAACATCCCTTCACTGCATCCAAGTGCTTTAGACACTGGAATGGGTAACACTTTCATATTTTGTTTGTTCATTTGTTTGTTTGTTTGCTAGAAGGAGAAGCTTTGTGTAATTTCTCCTTCTCCAGGGAGCTTTTTCTCAGTCTTTTCTGCCCTTTTCCAGCACTGGAAGAAACACATCACTTTCAGGTTAACAGCTCCTGTGTCTTTTGGCAGCCCAGGGAATCAGTGTGTGTTGTGTTTGAGAATTGAGCAGGAAATCAATGCCCTTGCATTCCAGCTGGTGCTCAGAGATTAGAGGAGCTGGGAGGGGCTGGGCTGCATTTCTGATTCCAGCCACTTTAGCACCATCAGTGTGGTCGAGTCCAAGAGAAGAACTTGCCCAAGCACAGATGCACAAAGAGTGCAGTTCCCAGTGCAATGCTCTGGGTCTGATTGCATTCCATAAGGACCCACACGCTCCAGATTCCCCAAGAGTGTGGGTTACTGAAGCAACAGGAGAGCAAGTTCAGGATGGCTGCTGATTGGGGCACTGCTACCGAGTGCTGACGTGTGTGCAGCGACAGAAAGGACAGGATTGATTCAGGGTGACCCCCACGTGGTGAATAATGTGCTTTGACTCTATGATTTAGAAGGTTAAACAAATGCTTTCTTAAGCTATGTTATATTACACTAGTACTATATTAAAACTATACTATAGAGATACTATACTAAAAAGCTACTAAAGAAAAATTCGTGACTGTCTCCAGACAGTCACAACACAGATTTTATCTAATTAGCTAATCAAGCTAAACAACTATCACTAAAATCCAATTAACAAATCTTTTTCAGTAAACAATCACTATAACACATTCTACATGTACTAAACAAAAAGAACAGCCAGTAGAGATAATTGTTTTCTCTTCTTCTCTAAGTTTCTCACTACCTTCCCTTAAAAAAAACCTAGGAGAGAGAGAGGAACTATATCTCTCTGTATTCAAAGAATGTAAATGCCACAGCACAGTAAAGAGAGATTAAAAAAGTGAGATCTGTCTATCTATCTGTCTATTGAATCTTCCTGGCTCAGCACCAAACCAGTGGAAGATGCAAAGCTCACCTAAAGGCATCCCTTCAGGAAAGGAGTAGAGACAAGTTCCATTGACTGATCCTGAGCAGGCAGAGATGTTTCCCCCTCCAGAGATGGTTGTTTTTTCCCCTCATGTTTTCCTCCTCCAGCCTCTTGTGCCCTGAAGCCTTCTTTTTATTCTTTAAATTTTTGCATGTCCTGAGGAAGTAGAATTATCCCATGCTTTAGCTGGGGTCTGGTGACTTTGCTCATACATGACACATGGTTTGCATTACATGACACATGGTTTCCTTCGCTGGCATCCCCAGGGCTGTGTAAGTGCATTCGTTAATGGGGCCTTATGAGAAACTCTGTTAGTGCTGGTCAGAATTCTCAGTTGACAAAAGAGGGAGAAGAAACACCTTGGTCCTCCTCCATATACTGAGGTGGCCATAGGGGTTCTCTGACTTCCATCAGAGATCTTTGCGTGCATCCTTATCTCCTGAATGACCCGGTTTTCTAACGAGTGTGTGGATGTCAGGAGGGAGGAATGCTGGTGCAGGCCTGAAGAGAAGGTAAACTCCAGAAGTGTCTCTCACAAGGAGTGAGCTCAGCCAGGAAGCCCCTGCAGAGCCAGGATGGAGCTGTGGGACAGGGCGGGGTGTCAGTCACTACTGAAAGACAAACAGGACATGGCAGAAGCAGAGGGAGGCTCTCACCAGACCCTTGAGAAATGCCACCCCTTCCCTGTCAGCTGCCTGAGAGGCTGCTGGAGCTTCAGTCCCAGATGGCTCCTGATTGTAGGGCCAGGGTCACTTTGGAATCTGTGCCTCCCCTCGGGCAGAGAACAACCCAGGAGAGCAGCAGCACAGTGCTTTGGGAGCCTGTGAGCCCAGCAGTCTGTGAGTCTTGGCCCACAAAGGGCGTATGGGAAGTTGAAACCCATCTTCTCTTGCTTTCTGTGCAGGTGCTTCTAGAGAAAGAGCAGGAGCACACTGCCTCATCTGAGATGCCATGCCAGACTCAGGGAGAGCTGTTCCCTGCCCGAGAGCAGGAAGAGCAGCTCAGGCAGCAGGTGGAAGAGCCACAGGAGAATGGCCAGGTAAGCCTGACTGGCCAGGTGACAGAGGGAAGGGCAGGAAGAGGGGCACAAACCAGAGCTCTTGGGACTGAGGAGGCCAGGAGTCCCACAGGCACTGGAAGCACAGAGCCTTGGAATCTGCAGAGATCAGCATCAGGACAGGAAGGTTACAGTGGAAGCAGAGCTGAGTGGAAAAGCAGAAAGAAGGGGCTGAATAAATGTGATTTTGAGGCTAAAAGAGGGAAAAGCTGAGCTTGATGGCAGCTCTCAGTCACTTGCTCTGCTTTTGTGTGCACAGAACATCAAGGCAGAGCCACAAGCAGAGCTGCCTGAAGCTCAGAGTGCCATCATGGCAGTGAAGAGGAGGAATGAAGACATCCAAGAGGAGAAGAATCTCCCTATGCAGAGGGGCAATCAACAAAAACAGGTGAATGAAGGAATGGCAGCCACTCCACTCATGAAAGAGAGTCCTTTCCATTGTTGTTTACAGAAAATTGACGAACAGATGGAGGCACAGCTGCAAGAAACTGAGACTAGGATAAAGGCAAGGAAGAAGAGGCTAGATGAAAAAATTAAAATCATCAAAGAGAAAATGAATCACCTCCTTCAGGAGCAAAAGGCTCTAGAAAAGCGAGTGAAATAGCACTAGGCACTGCAGTCACCCAAGGGGTGGTTCTGCCTGCCCTGCCTTTCCAGTGCAGAGCAGCAGCAGGGGGTGGGTGATGCCTCTGAGTGCCATCCTGATGAGACCTCTGTCAGAGCTGCTCTCAGGGACACTTCTTGCTCTGCTGGATCTCAGCTGATGCTCTAGGCAGTGGCATTACTCCTCTGGCCATTTAGCCAGCAGTCATCCGGATGAACTCCTGCTGGCTTCTTCCAGGTGACCTTGTTTCTTGAGGTGTTTTTGCAGGTGAACATGGTCACTCACATAGATTTGGAATACGAGCTACAAGCTGTCTGTATCCCCTGCAAATCTGCTCCTGTACTTTACTTTCTTCCCAGTCGATGACTCCTGGCTGACAGGGACAAGCTGTAGTCTCTGACTGCTTTGTTCTGTTTGACTTGAGGTGGAAGTGTCGCCATCCTACCTGGCAGCCTGCAGAGAGTTCCAGCAAATGACGGGCAACCAAGAGCCTGGAGGCTGGCATGAGGCCCAGGAACTGAACCATCCAGAGATGCTGCAGGATAAGCACATCCCGAGGAAGGTGCAGAAAAAGAGAATTTCATGGCAGGAGGTAGAACATTAGAATGAGGAGCTGCAAATGTATCTGCAGACCTAGGAGGGGGAAAGGAGTCTTTGGGAGAAGTGGAGCGGTCATTGCTGCAGTCATCCTTCAGTACAAGAAACTGGCTATGAACTCGAGTAAAACCAGCCTTTGGTTTTGACCATTTGGTTTCACAAGTGGACATCCAAAGCAATCCAGTTGAAGAGCTCTGCATGTAGCTGACAGCAGCTTCCTAAGGGCTTGCATTTCAAATGGCAATCTCTCTTGCATTTCAGGGCAATCTCTGCCACACCTTCCTGACATCAACTCATTTCTTGTCTCAGATCTACACCGACTTTGACACTGAAGCTGCTGCAGAAGCAGCAGTGCCATCCCAAGGAGCCTTTGCTCTCCAGCTGAAGAAGTGGAGCCTGAGACCTTGGTTCACCTCCCGTGCTGACCCAGCTGCTGCTCAGCAACAGGAGATGGCGGGTGACTCCCTGGAGCAGCAGAGTACGTCTGGTATCTTTCTTATCTGAGGGACAGTGAGTTGTGTGTGCGTGTCAGCATAGCTGTACCAAAGGGTTCTGCTCAGTTTAGTGTCACAGAAGTGCTGGCATTGCTCCGAGGCAGCAAGAGAGAGCTCTGGGTGTTCCTGCTGCCTCTGAGGGCAGCTTAGACTGGCTGGAGTTTGCCTGGGCTTCCCTTCTCTCTCCCGAAGGCAGAAGCAGGGATTGTTCCTGGATCAGCAGAAGGCTGTGACTGCTTGAGTCCCAGCCACTGGCAGAAGCCCTGCTGAGACCAGTCTCTAGGAGAACACATCAAGCCCTTTGTGATTCTGCAGCACAACCCAATGAATCTGCTTCTTGCCCTTAACAGCTGCCAGTGCTGACTCTCAGATAAGATCTGGTAGGGTTGAGAACACAGCCCAGTGGATTCTGTGTCTACCATCACCTGTTGGGACAAAAAGGGCACTGATCTGCGCCTGGGTGTGGCTGATCTCAAAGCCCATCCTGTTGTGTCCTGAATGGGGGCAACAGCTTGTCCGGGGCTCAGGCTGACTCTGGCTTCTTCCCATCAGTGCCTGTCAGTGCTCATGCTTGGGCTTTGCCAGCCTTGTTGTGGTTGCTGCCCTGCCCCTGAGGGCTGTGGGAATGCAGAGGCTGGAGTCTTCCTTGGCTGGGAGGGTCCTGCTGCTGCCCGGCTGCTGCAGTGCGGAGCTGCCTGAGGCCGCAGCCCCTTCTCTGGGCCGGCTTCTGCCTCGCACGGCCTGGACTCACCAGAGGGTCAGCATCTCCTCTGGGCAGCTCTCTGTGTCACAGGGACGCCTGAGGAGCACTGCTGTCCTCTGTGCCCGTGCCCGCCGTGCCGGGTTGGGAAGATGGGGACGTGTGAGGTGCCGAGAGGGCGAGTGCAATGGGAGCGACTGATCCGCGCTGTCAGGGTGAAGAGAAGCGGTGTGGTTCTTCACGTGGGGCACGGGCAAGGGCGTCTTTGGGTTCAGCCTGCTCATAAAGGGTGAGGGTCCTGATGCTGAAAGCCCTGTGGGGATTGGTTCTAGCATGAGCTGCTCTGGTTTACAAACGCAGAGTCATTCTTCTGGCAAACTGCTGCAAGGTGGAAAAGATGGGAACACTTGGCAATATTCCTCCTGTTCTGGACTTGACATCTGTTCAGAGGAATTGATTCTACATGTCCAGGTGCATTTAATCTTAGCAAGTAGGAAACCTTTTCTAAATCTCATAGTGTTTATTCCCAAGAAAACAAAGGCACTGTTAGTTCCAGCTCTCCTTAATGTTTCTAGATGACAAACTTACTTGCCTAGGTAGGTATTCTCTTCTGGTCTCAGTCTCCTCTGAATGTATCTCCCTGTGCTTCCCTGTGTGTCTGCTGTCAAGAGGTCTGTCACTTCAAAAGATGCTGGAAATCAGTCTCTGTGCCAGCCACTTGTGCTGTGGGCCTGCTGTTCTTTTCTTGGTGTTCCAGTTGCTGTTCCTGTTGTTGTTAGCCAGCTGTCCACCAAGGGAGGCTCAGAGCTCCAGACAGTGGGGCTGCCTTTTGTATCTCCTAGAAGGTGGGATCTCTGCTTTAAAGTGAACATCTTGCATTTTATTTCCCTCAGGGAGAATGGTGAAGATGGAAAGTCCTATTCTAAAATACATTGAACTGGAAAATATTGGCAGTGGGTGAGTCCAAGCAATGTTAATGGTACAAAACTATGCATCAGGTGTTTTGCTGGTGGAAAAGGTATCAAGTGTGAAGTCAGACAAACTGCAAATGTGTTCAGGCACTGTGCTTAGATTGTCAGTGCTGATCAGAATTTCTAGGTGTGCTCAGAAGGCATTGTCAAAGACATCTTCATGCTTCCAGTGTCCTGCAGGCATTTACAGCAGAGATCTCCTGTGTGGGCTGGCTTTCACTGCAAGATCTAAATGGCTTCTCCTTTCTTTGCTTCTGTTTTGTTTCTAGGAGTTTTGGAGACGTTTATAGAGCGCTCGACACTGCCACAGGAGGAGAGGTAAATGTCAACAGCCCCTGCAGGCTCTGCTGCACTCGAGGGCTTTCCCCTCTGGTGTGAACTGTGGCTGGAGCTTTGGGCAGAGCTGTGCTGAAAAGGCACAAGAAGCACAGACTGGTGCCAGCCCACAAAACACATTTGGGACTTTGTCCTCTTCAGCTGCTGGAAGGAAGGCACGGAGGGCAGCGGTTCCTTTCAGAGAAGGACGCGCCCACTCGCTCTCCATTGCTAAAACAAAGGTGGTGCCTTCGAGCACCTCACTGCTCTTTGGGGCTACAGCTTCAGAGTCCTGAATTCTCATTTCTGGCTGCCAGAAAATCCATCTGAAAGTTACTGGCAGATCCTTAGCCACCTGCAGTGCTGCACTTGGGAACTGCACATAGGGAGAGATCTGCAAGGCGTCCCTGAAAGCCCTAAGCCCTGCCCATATCACAAGATGTATCCACAGAGTATTAAGGCATGGATTACTTCTTCTGAATCCCAAACCAAGCAGCAGAGAGTGTGGTCAGAGGTTTGTGGATGATAACTGAGACACCACTGTTACCAAGTGGTCAAGGCAAAATGTCAGTGCCCCCACATGTCCTGTAACTGGCTCCCAAGGGAGCAGAGAAATGGGCTGTTGGAATGTCAGTTCCTGATTACTGCACTGCCTGATCACAAGGCAGTTTGGCACAGCTCAGCTGTGTCATTGCAAAATCACTCGCTCCACGTGCCTTGTGGTCTCGTGCCACCAACCTCTCAAATTACTGATTTTCAATGTCATTTTAGGTGGCCATCAAGAAAATACAGCTTCAAGGACTGAGGAAGGAGGAACTAAAAGTCAACAAACTCATGGTCATGAAGGTGAATAGAAATCCCAACCTGGTTAACTGTTTAGACAGGTGAGTTGTGCTTTTGTCCCATGATTGATTGTTTACATATTGCAAACATGCAAGGTAAAATCCCACTTTGGTCAGTGGCAGAAAATAAAGCTGTAATTATTGGCTAATTACTATTGCTCTTTTCATCTCCAGTGGATGGGAAGAGATTGCATTTTGTCTGCATGAGTCTTTGCTGGCACATGGTATCTGAAAATTGTTCAAAAACCCGGATGATTTGTGTCTTACTAAATCAATGATCTCTATATTCACAGCCACCACTTTGTTTTAGAGCTTGATTTTTTTCAAGTGTCTTCTTATGTCCAGGTACACTAACAAGGATTTCCCTTGGATTGTTGCCACTGGTTTTCATTGCTATGCATGCCAGGAAGGCTAGGTGCTTTTTTCCAGAAACACCATGCATGACAGGTTTTTTACCTGGGCTGTTTCTAAACTGCACATTTTGCTTACTGCCCATCTAAGACATCTCCTTTTTTGCAGCTGTGTCTTTCTCCTTGAGACTGCACAGATGGCAAACAATGCACAGCCAAGAGGGAATGTCTATTCCTTTTTTTTGTCTTTGTCTCAAAGGGATCTGAAAAGAAGAATCAACCCTTCTTTTCCAAACAGCAACCTAGCCATGTACATTCATCTCCATGCCCTTGTTTCCTTCTTTCAGCTACCTTCTGGGTGAGGAACTGTCCCTGGTTATGGAGTACATGGATGGAGGCACTCTGAGCAATGTCATCAGCCAGACCTACCTGTCGGAAGATGAGATGGCAGCCATCAGTCGGGAGGTCAGCAATCCCATCTGTGTTTCCAGGGGCTTGGGCAGGATTGTCTGGGAAACGGGGGCTCAGAGCTGGAGTGATTTCCCGTGCCAAGCTTTGTTTCTGTGTTGCTGCTATTCTATGGGCAAGTAAAAGCATCTCAAGTGAAAGGCCTGCCATTGCCCCTTCACTCCCTGTACTCTGTGCCAGTACTCTTATCTCCTGCTGTAGTATTCTCTCTCTGTCTCTTGTATTTGTATTTTTATTTGCTGTTCTCCACCTTGCCTCTCTAAACATTTGCCTGGAGTCTGTCTTCACTGCATTCCTTGCCAGTAAAAGCAAAGGAGCTGGTGGCAGGATATGAAATGACCAGCAAAGAAAAAAGACTCATTTCTCACAGTCCTCAGCTGAAAAGGATAGTAGTGCAGCTAAAATGCTCTTTGCTTCCGGGAGGTGACTGGTGTGATACTTACACGCCTGTGCTGAGGCCAGCAAGAAAATCTATTCCATGCAGCCTCCCACCCAAAAGTGATCCACTAAACACCAAAGGGAAGCACTTTTCCTTTCAAAACCCCTCCTTTGTCCTCTGCATGGAAAAAGCACGTCCACTGTAGCAGGAGTCACCCTGGCTGGTTTGCACGGAACAGCCTACACCAGCAGGTGCTGTTGCTCTTTCAAAAGCTGACGTGCCTTTCCTCAGAAAGGTCCTGCTCTGCAAGCGTTGGAGCAGCAAGCTCTTCCTCTCAGTGGCCATTACTGTTCTGCCATTACTCCCCATTCCCCTGGAGAGGGAATCTTTTAGATTCTTTGTTTCCTTTCTTGTGTGATGAAATCACATCACTCATTTTTGCCATCCTCTTTCTGTTTTCTCTCTCAGTGCCTGCAAGGACTGGATTTTCTTCATTCAAACCACGTCATCCACCAAGATGTGAAGAGCAGCAACATCCTTCTCAGAACTGATGGTTCTGTCAAGCTGGGTCAGTATATTCTTGGTCAGGTGCAGCGTTCCAGGGATGTGGGTGTGGGGCTGCCTGGAGTGACTGCCAGCTCCCCAGAAATGGTGCTGGTGGCAGTGCAGGGACCCCTGCTGCGAGCTGAGGGCACAGTTGGAATGTGCACAAAGGTATAAGGAACCACAAGCAGTCAAGAGTGGCCTTGCTCTGTGTGTGTCCCTTCCAGACAGAGGGAGCTACAATCTAAAGCTTCAGGGGAATGAAGTCCACTGCTGTGAGCAGCGTTAAGAAACCTGGGATTTTTTGGAAAGCCCCAAGGAAATCGAGCATGGACAGGTCTCCAGGAGATCCAACAGCACATTCTTAGCCTGAGAGTGAGGAATTCAGTTGCTTGGTTTCCTAACTGGAGCTGGCTTTCATGGTTTGTTGTTTTCTCCACAGCTGACTTTGGCCTCTTTGCTCAGCTCAGCCCTGAGCAGGGCAGACGGAGCTCCGTGGCCGGCACTGCTGGGTGGCTGGCGCCTGAAGTGGTGACAGGTCAACCATGTGGCCCCAAAATGGACATATGGTCTTTGGGAATCGTGGGCATCGAAATGGTGGAACAAGAAGTTCCTTCCTGGAATGCAACTCCTGTCTTGGTAAGGTGCAAATACTCACTGATCCCACTGTCTTTCTCACCTGTCCCATGTTCTGTGTGCCATTGGACAAAATCCCATTGCCATCTTCTGGCACCACATCCACCAAGGTCCCCTTCTAAAAATGCCCCTGCAGCACAGCAGCATCTGCTGTAGCTTTGGTTGTATCAGAAAGGGAAGTGGCAGTTCAGAAACCTAACCAGTTCAGAAACATGCCATTTTGGCCTCCAGCCATGCCTGACATTTCCCACTTGTTTTTTGAACAATGTTGGAAGTCTGTTTCTGAAGGACAAGAATTTTTCAGTGGACAGGGTAGACATATGATAAATATCCTGAGAAATAGAGGTTAGACCTTTCCAGTTTAAATTTCATAGAAAACATAGGAAAAAAGGAAAAAGAAAACTAAACAAAAAAGGAAAAGAGAAAAAAACCTACTACGAAAGCAATGCCCAAGCATTTCCGCTTGCTTTTTCATTTTTTAAACGCAGCTCTTCTCTTCAATTCTTTAGCATCTTTTCTAAATCCTGTGGTCGTTGAAACTTTCAGGCTTTCAAGTCATCTGTACATTGTTCAGTCATGTGTGTGGGTGGCCTGGATAAGTGTAGGATGTGTTTTTCTCTGACTGCAGTTAGAATTGTTTGCCAAACCCTTGGCTGTTTCTTGGTACTTTAACAAGTTGATGAGCTTGCAGGCAGGTGCCTGGGCAGGGATCCACCGTGGGCAGTTGACACCGGTGCTGTGTTTCTTTACCACAGGAGCAGGGCCATCCCTGGCCTGCACAGTTCTAATGACAGGGAGGGCTCCAGCTCCCCACCATGGCCAGTGGCTGAGCTCAGCTGAGAGTCAGGATAAAACCCTCTTTGTCACCTCTGGTGATGTGGGAAAAGGACAGGAAGCTGCATCAATTATTTGTACACAAGGGGAGTGCATTGCCATTTCTGGCTTTGAAATTCTCTTTTGGATTAAAGAGGATAATAGCAAAGTCTCTTTGGTCACCATCTATTTCAGCGCCACGAGCACAGAGTTATCATGACAGTGGTGGGCATTTTTATGGAGACTCCAAGGCCTCTTGCCATTTTTATTTTTGTCTATTTGAGATGGATTCTGCAAGTTGAGGTTTGAATAGCTCCAAGTCGGTGTCTTATGTTTCTAAATACCATCTTGCAAAAGCAGAATGAGCTCTCTCCCTCTGACTTGTTAGCGTGTTAGAGCTTGGTTCCACATGAACCACACTGGATAATGATCAGCTGATGTCTTGCCAATCTACACTGTAATTCCTTGGCCTGAGGAGTATCAGAAAGACCTGCTGAGCTCCATGGACACTGTCAGCTGCATGGAAGTGAGCATCCTTGGCCTTACAGAAGAAACTGGAGCTCAGCTTAGGTTAGATGCTCTTGAGCAGGAGAAAGGCTGGAATCGTCAGGTGTTTCCAGAGGCCTGCGTGCCCAGAGGGACTGAGTTCTGGGGAGCAGCTGGATGTTTCTGCACATCATGGAAGGGGACTGCCAGACAGCTCAAGCCTCACCACAGGCAAACACTCCCCAGCTCTTCTCAGGCAACATTTGCTTTGGGTTTCAAGTTGTTCCCACTTGTCTGTCTGTGAAGATGCCCCTCAAACACAAGGCAAGCCTCTCAGAAGTGGTGTTACATTTCCAGAAATGAAGAAAAGAAGCCCAAACACGAGAAAGTTGCTAAGGCACTGGTTTTTAGAGAGGAACTTAAACCCCTGTGCAGTTTCTTCTCACTGGGAAACATGCCTGAAACCTGGGCATGAGGGTGTAAAGGCCACAGAGTCTCTTCTGCTTCTTGTGCAGTGCTGCTGAAACACTCAGTGACCGTGTTTCTCTCCTAGCCCAAGCCACATTCTGCCCGTCACCAAGCCAGAGCCTGGTGATGTGGAGAGCCTGTCAGAACCCCCCATTTGTTTCCTGGCACTTTCTGGGATGGGCCTACCATTCATGCATTGACTTGAGTAGCCAACTGAGCAGAGGGTGACCGTAGGGATGGAACCTCTCCTTCTGATTTGACCATGAAAGGTTTTTCTTTTCCATGTAAGGATAGCAGAAATTTTCAGACTGCTGAGAGACAGAGCTGCAGGTGGCTCCTGTGTGTCCAAGCAGGCGTTTTCATGCCAGTACATTTGTGCATGGATCTTAATGTGTCTGTGTTGAAGATGAGATTCCAAAGATTTGTTTCCTTACCTGAGGAATACGTGGTGGATTTCCTTTCTTTCCTTCCAATTCCCATTCTTTTCAAGAACAAAGCAAAAAGATTGATTCGTTTTGTTTTATGGCAGCTGTGCTTAAGGGACAAGAAGCACTGCAGAGATACTTTTCATATACTAACCCTTGGATAGAGTAGAGTTAGTATAGCAAAGTCCTTCTTCCAAAAAGCCTCTCAAGCTGGTATGAATCCTCAGGGAAGGAAAAGTGCTTGTGCTAATGTAGTTCCCACTAACTAGATCAGTCAATGAAATCAGCTACCAAGGCAAGATCTGTGGGATGCTGGAGAGTCTGTGGTTGCATCGGGGTTTGGGGTTTTGGTTGGTAAAGAAAAGTCATCTCTGGGTCTCTGCCAGGGCAGAAACTGCCACTGCAGAGTGGAGCTTAATCAATGGGATCTGGGAGAGCAGTGGCAGATGGGAAAGAAGCAGGTGGAGCCTGGTGTCTCCTTTTTCCCCAGCCCCAACTCCTGATAGCCACAGGAGGAAGACAAAAGCTGAAGCAGCCCAACCTATTTTCATCCTGCCTGCGTGACTTCCTGAGCTGCTGCCTGCAGAGAGACGAGGCGTGGCGCTGGTCTGCCAAGGAGCTCCTGCAGGTAAAATGTGAAGGGGCTGCAGGTGAAACAGGCTCTGAGGGATGGGCTCCTCCTCCACTCAAGTCCAAGGCATCAGATAAGCCCCCTTCCTCCTCACCTCCACTCTTGCTGCTCTTCAAATGAAAATGGTGAGGAATCCTAGACTGGGCTGGGCTGGCAGGGTCCTGTAAAGGTCCTATGGTGCAAGTGTCCTGCAATGAGCAGGGACCTATTTAAAGACATCAAGTTTCTCAGAGCCCTTTGCCACCGGAGCTGGAATGGTTGCAGGGATGGGGCTCCTACAAGCTCTTGGGGCAAGCTGTGCCAGGGTCACACCATGCTCGGAGTAAACAAGTTCTGATTAGATCCTATTTGTGTTAAAAAATATTCACCCCCATCCTATTGTAACTGGCCCTGTTAAAAAAGATGTCGCCCACTTTCTTCAAAGCCACTCTGAAGTCTTGGAAAGTGGCAATAAAGTCTCCCTGGGGCCTGTTCTTCACAAAACTGAATAACTCCAGCTCCCTCTGCATTTCCTGAGTCAGAGAGGTCCTCTGGCTGTTTCTGTCACCCTCTTTTGTAATTTGATGGGGTGTTCAGTTTTATCTAACGGCAAAAGAATTGAAGTAGAGCAATGCAGGGTTCAGAGACATGAAATGGTGGTGGAGGAGCCCAAGGAAGCCAGTCCCAGCCTAGGGGTCAGAGATTTGGCTGTGCGCAGGAGGGGCTGTGGGGGGCTCACTGTGAGTCTCTGAGGGGCCCTGGTTTGTGCCCCCCAGCCCACCCTCCGAGCTTTCTGCCATGCAAACAGGGACAGCTGGGAGGGACTTGTCCCAGCCCCATCTGCTGCCTGGCACACTCAAGCAGACGGGAACTGTGCCAGGGTTACTGCCAGGTTGTGTGGGAGAGAGGGAACTGCAGGGCCCAGTGCCACTGGGCTGGCCCTGCTGGGAAGGAAGGTGCCATCCAGCACACGAGGGGCAAGGCATGGAATGGTAGACACTGCTCTGTCTCCCTGTGGGAATCAGCACAGTGCCTGTCTTTCAAAGAGAGGGACCAGTGTGAGGCTTTGGATTTTCCTGAAAAGTTGAAACTCCAAGGACAAAGAAAGCACCATTTCTAGAGCACTGGCAGGGCAAAAATCTCAGCAAGTTGAGGACACCTGGATAAATGGATGAGTGGGATTCTGGGCCAGGTTTGCCTGTGAAGGCAAAGTCCTGCACATAAAGTTGGAGGTGTAGATGGTCCCATTGGTCCTCTTCCTGTATCCTTCTAGGAGCCAGAGGAATCCTGTGAAGCACTGAGCTTGGAAAGTCATGGTCCATTGTTTTTTGTTGATTTGTTTTTTTTCCCTTTGGGCAGCATCCATTTGTAACATTTGCTGAGCCTGCGTCCAGCCTGGTGCCGCTGATTGTTTCAGTGAAGAAGAGGAGGGAGACAAGAACGTGACAATCACATCAGGACCATTTATTCCTCAACCAGTTTAGACTAGGATTGTAGATTAGGATTAGGATTAGGATTAGGATTAGGATTAGGATTAGGATTAGGATTAGGGTTCAGGTTAGGGTTAGGGTTAGGGTTAGAGTTAGAGTTAGAGTAGGATTGCCTAATAGGACTGCAGAGTAGGATTGGAAATGAATAAAGTTTCTAAAACCACACGTCACCTTGAGAATTCCCTTCCTTCTCACTCTGCGAATAAGCTCAAAAATTCCTTCTGAATTGTCTGTTGTTTCTTAAAGGTGACACAGTGTCTTTGGCATGGTGTGAAAGTGGGGAAGGATGTTCTTCATTCATCCTCTCCAGACCACACTGCCTTTGGAATATGGCCCACTGGTCTGTTTTTGGCCAGCTTTAGTACTTCTGTTTGAGGCAGAAAGGGCAATGGCATTTGAAGGCAAAACCAAAAGAAGAATGAGGCAGCCCAAACACCCTGTGCAGATGCAGGCCTTCAGCTGTGACTGGAGAGCATTTGGGCTCCTGCCACTTGGATTTGGATCCCTAAATGCAATCATCTCTTTGTCTGGAGGAAAGCCTTGCTCAAGTGAGAAAGCAGAAAGATCAGAGAGGGTGCTCGGGAAGGTCTCCTGTGGTGCAGAGCTGTCAGCGCCTGTGAGGTGAGAGCGGGCCCGGCCTTGCCCAGGCTGGAGCCCCAGCAGAGCCACGGCAGAGGCCGGAGCAGCCTGAGCCCCGGCAGAGGCAGGCTGGAAGGAGGCCCTTGGAGCTGCAAGAGGCAGCAGCCGGGCCCTGGGTGCCTCTTGCTGGGAGCGGGCGAATCCTCCGCCCTCACAGCACAGGTGGCAGCTGGCTGCTGCCGAGGGGAAGCACAGCCGTGCTGGGCACAGCCCGGCCTGGAGGCCATGGCCGTCTGGAGTGTGCCCAGGAGCAGAGAAAGGCCAAGGGCAGCCGCGGGCCGCTGGGCTGGCTGAGGATTCCTCCTCGTCTGCTGGCTGCCCTGCACCTCCTGGCAAAGGCCAGCAGTTTGTGCAGCACTCTGGGCACCGGGGCAGGGAGCCAGGCTGCTCGGCAGGCTGGAGCACAGGGCAGCTCCTTCAGGCCCGGCACCTGAGCCAGGGGAAATGAGGCCAGCGTGAGGCAGGGAAAGCTTGGCAGGGCCCATGTCATAGGAAGGGGACCAGGACACCAGATGGTTCATCACAGGTCCAATTTATTAAAGAAAGTATTGTTATGTTTGCCCAATTATCCCATCATAAAAAGGCCAAACAGTATTAAAAGTAGTAACAATTTTAATTAAATAGTTTAGAAAATATATAAACAAGGGATAATTTGGTTCAAATAATAGCGCATAAGCAAAAACAACCGCGGGGTATGGAGGGCAGAGTTCAATGACCCTTGCCACTTCACGTACAAGCTTGCCAAGTGAAAGTCACCCCTTATATGCCATGTGCAAACGCCATCTCCTCCTATTTTCGGTTCGTCACTTTTCTGTCTCCACCTTCATTACCACCTTTACCACACATGCGCCACCACTGGGTTTGGTGGTCGCACAAGTCTTTGGGGGTCGTCACTGATGAAGGCCCTGTAGTCTTCTTCGTTGTCCTTCAATTCACCTTTGGGTTACACATGCGCACCAAGCCAGTACAATGTAAGCCAAGACTAACGTATCACTGCATCTACATATCAAAGCAATAAGTCCCTTATAATTAGCATTTTCTGGGACCCAACCAGGTTCTTTGGTCATTTTTAGCAACTATATCTTCAACTTCTTTCCTCCTGTCCTTGTGAACATCTGCTGGGAAGGGGGGGGGGGGTGGATGGAGCCCCTCCTTTCCCTCTCTTCTTTGGCATTACAACTTTTAGCTATGAACTATTTTATTATTCTCAAATATTAATTACTGTATCAATATTGATTACTGTTTCAATTTTTATCAGCACAAATCATACCTATTTATCACAGCATCAAACACTTATACAGCAAATAATAAGCTCATGAATATTCTGTAAGCCAAGCAATCTATTGGTTAAACTATTCCATGAACTCTTCCTCATTCCTTAGGGGTTACATCTGTCTTTTCTCATGTCTCTTTCACTATTTGTTATCCTACTACAGCTAGGCCCAAGGACACGCTATCTCACAGGTGCAGGACTTGGAATTAGCCACAGCTTTGTAATTTTCCAATCTCTAGCAGCTAAATTCCCAACACACCCAAAAATTACCCCCAAAAAATCCAAATTTCACCCCAAAATTTACCCCAAAATTTTCTCCAAAAATCCCAAATTTACCCCAAAATTCACCCCAAAAATCCCAAATTCACCTCCCAGCACTGACCCTGCTGTGAGTGACCCAAAACCCCCAAAATTCACCCCAAAAACCCCCAAATTCATCCAAAAATGTCCCAAATTCACCCCCATAAAACCCCAAAATTTACCAAAAAATTCACCCCAAAAATGTCATAAAACATCCCAAAATTCACCCCAAAATATCTTAAAATTCACCCCAAAATTTACCTCAAAATATCCCAAAATTCACCCCAAAATATCTAAAAATTCACCCCAAAATTTACCCCAAAATATCCCAAATTCACCCCAAAATATCCCAAATTCATCCCAAAATATCTGAAAGATCACCCCAAAATTTACCCCAAAATATCCCAAATTCACCCCCTGATGCTGAACCTGCAGGGAGTGATCCAAAAATGTCCTCAAATGACCCCCAAAACCCCAAGATTTACCCCAAAAAGTCCCAGAAATTCTCCCAAAATCCCAAATGTCCCAAAATGACCCAAACTCACCCAAATTACTGCAATGACCCCAAAAGGCCCCCAAGTTTCCCCAAAATTAACCCCAAAATGTCCCCAATGGACCCCAAAATGCCCAAAATTGACCCCAAATGTCCCCAAAATGTCCCCAAATGTCGCAAATTTGCCCCAAATGATCTCCAAAATGTCCCAAAAATGCCCCAAATTGACCCCAACAGTCCCAGAATTGGCCCCAAATTTTCCACAAAATGCCCCAAAATGTCCCCAAATTCCCTCAAAATGCCCCAAAATGCCCCAAGTTTGCCTCAAAATATCCCAGAATGGCTCCAAATATTCTGAAAATTGACCCCAAAGTTTCCCCAAAATACCCAAGAATTGTCCCCAAAATTGTCCCCAAATTGTCCCCAAATTCTGCTCCAAAATTGTCCCCAAAATGTCCCCAAATATCCTGAAAGTGCCCCCAAATTTTCCCAATAATTGTCCCAAACTGTCCCTAAAATGTCCCCAAATCCCCCAAATCCCCCCAAATTTCCTCATTTTGTTCCCAGAATTGTTCCTGAAATATCCCAAAAATGTCCCCAAAATTCTGAACCCCAAAATTGTCCTCAAAGTGTCCCCAAATGTCCCCGGATTGTCCTCAAATCCCCCAAATTCCCCCAATTTGTCCCCAAAATGTCCCAAAAATTGTCCCCCAAATGTCCCCAAATCCCCCAAATTTCCCCCAACTTTTACCCCAAAATTGGTCCTGAAATGTCCCCAATTGTCCTGAAAATGTCCCCAGATTGTCCCCAAAATTGTCCCTAAAATTCGGCGGCCATTTTGGGACATTTGGGGACACTTTGGTGACACTTTGGGGACATTGGGGGGGGTTGGTGCCACTTTGTGGCCCCTCAGTGTCACCCTGGTGCCACTCTTTGTGCCTTTGGTGCCACCTGGTGTCACTTTGGTGCCAACTTTTGTCACTCGGTGCCATCTGGTGCCATTCAGTGCCACCCGGTGCCATTTTTGTCCCTTTAGTTCCATTCAGTGCCACCTGGTGCCACTTTGGTGCCACTTATTGCCACTTTGGTGCCATTTTTGTCACTTTTATGCCACTTTGGTGCCATCTGGGTGACATTTGGTGCCATTTGATGTCACTTTAGTGCCACTCAAGTGCCACTCTAATGCCACTCAGTGCCATTTGGTGCCACTTTATGCCACTCTGATGCCACCTGGTGCCACTTTGGTGCCACTCAGGTGGCACCACTCAGTGCCACTCTGGTGCCATTTGGTGCCACCTGGTGCCACTTGATGTCCCTTTAGTGCCATCTTAGTGCCACCTGGTGCCACTTTGGTGCCATTTGATGCCACTCAGTGCCACTCTGATGCCCTTTGGTGCCACCTGGTGCCATTTGGTGCCATTTTTGTCACTTTGGTGCCACCTGGTGCCACTCTGGTGCCATTTGGTCTGCCTGATGTCCCTTTAGTGCCACTCTGTGCCATTCAGTGCCACCTGGTGCCACCTGGGTGCCATCTGATGCCCCTTTGATGCTGCTGGTGCCACTTTGGTGCCACTTTGGCGCCACTTTTTGTCACTTTGATGCCACTCAGTGCCACTCTGGTGCCATTTGGTGCCACCTGGTGCCACTTGATGCCCATTCAGTGCCACTTTTGGCCACTTCGGTGCCACTTGGTGCCACTCTGGTGCCATTCAGTGCCACCCGGTGCCACCTGGGTGCCATTTGGTGTCACTTTGGTGCCACTTGGTGCCACTTTTTGTCACTTTTGTGCCACTCAGTGCCACTTTAATGCCCTGCAGTGACACCTGGTGCCACTCTGGTGCCATTTGGTGCCATTTCGGTGCCATTTCGGCGCCATTTCGGTGCCATTTTGCCCCCGTTTGGTGCCCCTCCCCCAGCTGGGCGTGGCCCTGGTGAGGCCCCGCCCCCCGCGGCTCCAGTGCGCAGGCGCGGGGACTGGGAGGGACTGGGACAAACTGGGACAAACTGGGACAAACTGGGATGGACTGGGGGGAAAAAATCCGGGGATTTTTGGAAAATAAAAATGGGAATTTAAGGGTTAAAAGTGGTGATTTTAGGGTTAAAATGGGGATTTTGGGGTTAATAATTGGGACCTTAGAGGGGAAAACGGGACTGGGTTATACTGGTTTATACTGGGAGGGACTGGGACAAACTGGGGGGGACTGGGGGGAAAAATCTGGGGATTTTGGGGAAAAAAACCGGGAATTTAAGGGTTAAAAGTGGGAATTTCAGGGTTAAAAATGGCGGGTTTTTTCGGGTTAATAATGTGGATTTAGGGGTTAAAAATGGGACTGGTTTGTACTGGGAGGCACTGGGAGGGACTGGGTTATACTGGTTTATACTGGGAGGGACTCGGGGAAAAAACCCAGGGATTTAAGGGTTAAAAAATGGGGATTTTAGGGTTAATAATGGAGATTTAGGGGTTAAAAATCGGGGGTTTAGAGGGGAAAATGGGACTGGGTTGTACTGGGAGGGACTGGGACAAACTGGGAGGGGCTGGGAGGGAAAAGATCCGGGGGTTTAAAGGTTAAAAATTGGGCATTTTAGGGTTAAAAATGGGGATTTTAGAGGGGAAAAATTGGGATTGAAGGGTTAAAAATTGGGATTTTTTTAGGTGAAAATGGGACTGGGTTATACTGGGAGTGACTGGGACAAACTGGGAGGTGAAGATTTGGTGGTTTTAGGTCAAAATTTGGGGATTTAAGGGTTAAAAATTGGGGGTTTTATAGGGGAAAATAAGACTGGGAGGGAACTGGGTTATACTGGGACAAACTGGTTTGTACTGGGATGGACTGGGAGGGACTGGGACGGACTAAAGGGAAAAAATCCGGGGATTTTGGGGTTAAAAATGGGGATTTTAGATGGGAAAATGGGACTGGGATGGAACTGGGTTATACTGGGAGGGAACTGGGAAATGAAAATTTGGTGGTTTTAGGTCAAAAAATGGGGAAAATGGGACTGGGTTATACTGGTTTGTACTGGGAGGGACTGGGGGGAAAAACGGGGATTTTTGGGCTAAAAATGGGGATTTAAGGGTTAAAATGGGGATTTTATAGAGGAAAACGGGACTGGGTTGTACTGGGAGATACTGGGACACACTGGGAGGGACTGGGAAAATTTGGTGCTTTTAGGTCAAAATTTGGGGATTTTCGGGTTAAAAATGGGGATTTTATAGGGGAAAATAAGACTGGGTTATACTGGTTTGTACTGGGAGGGACTGGGGGGAAAAATCCGGGCATTTTAGGGTTAAAAATTGGGGATTTTAGGGTTAATAATGGAGATTTAAGGGTCAATAATCAGGGCCTTAGAGGGGAAAACGGGACTGGGTTATACTGGCAAGGACTGGGACAAACTGGGACAAACTGGGTAGGACTGGTTTGGACTGGGAGGCACTGGGAGGGACTGGGTTATACTGGGTTATACTGGGAGGGACTGGGGGGAGAATATCCGGGCATTTTAGGGTTAAAAATTGGGGATTTTCGGGTTAATAATGGAGATTTAAGGGTTAAAAATTGGGGCCTTAGAGGGGAAAACGGGACTGGGTTATACTGGGAGGGACTGGGACAAACTGGGAGGGGCTGGGGGGAAAAAATCCGGGGATTTTAGGGTTTAAATTTGGGCATTTTAGGGTTAAAAATGGGGATTTTTAAAGGGAAACAAATGGGGATCAAATGGTTAAAAATGGGGATTTTAGAGGGGGAAATAGGACTGGGTTATACTGGTTTGTACTGGGAGGGACTGAGGGGAAAAACCGGGTATTTAAGGGTTAAAATTGGGCATTTTAGGGTTAAAAATGGGGATTTTATGGGGAAAATGGAGATTTAAGGGTTAAAAATTGGGGTTTCAGAGGGGAAAACGGGACTGGGTTGTACTGGGAGGGACTGGGAGGTGAAAATTTGGTGGTTTTAGGTCAAAATTGGGGGATTTAATGGTTAAAAATTGGCGTTTTAGGGGTGGAAATGGGACTGGTTTGTACTGGGAGGGAACTGGGATGCACTGGTTTGTACTGGGGGCAGAAAATTTGGTGGTTTTGGGTCAAAAAATGGGGATTTGAGGCGTGGAAATGGGGATTGAAGGGTTAAAAATGGGGATTTTATAGGGGAAAATAGGACTGGGTTATACTGGTTTGTACTGGGATGGACTGGGGGGGAAAATCCGGGGATTGAAGGGTTAAAAATGGAGATTTAAGGGTTAAAAATTGGGATTTCAAAGGGGGAAATGGGACTGGCTTATACTGGGACAAACTGGTTTGTACGGGGTTGGGCTGGGAGGGACTGGGAGGGACTGAAGGAAAAAGTCCGGGGATTTTAGGGTTAAAAATTGGAGATTTAAGGGTCAAAAATTGGGATCTTAGAGGGGGAAATGGGAGTGGTTTGTACTGGGAGGGACTGGGGAATGAAAATTTGGTGGTTTTAAGTCAAAATTTGGAGAGTTTAGGGTTAAAAATGGGGATTGAAGGGTTAAAATGGGACTGGGTTATACTGGGAGGGACTGGGGGGGACTGGGAGGGACTAAAGGGAAAAAATCCGGGAATTTTTGGGGTAAAAATGGGGATTTAAGGGTTAAAATTGGGGATTTAAGGGTTAAAAATCAGGATGATAGAGGGGAAAACGGGACTGGGTTATACTGGGAGGGACTGGGACAAACTGGGAGGGACTGGGATGGACTGGGATGGACTGGGGGGAAATATCCGGGGATTTCTGGGGAAAAAACCGGGAATTTAAGGGTTAAAAGGGGGAAATTTAGGGTTAAAAATGGCGATTTTAGGGTTAAAATGGGGATTTTGGGGTTAATAATTGGGGCCTTAGAGGGGAAAACGGGACTGGGTTATACTGGTTTATACTGGGACAAACTGGGATGGACTGGGAGGGACTGGGGGAAAAAATCCGGGGATTTTTGGGAAAAAAAAAAGGGAATTTAAGGGTTAAAAGTGGGAATTTTAGGATTAAAAATGGCGGGGGTTTTTTTAGGGTTAATAACGTGGATTTGGGGGTTAAAAATTGGACTGGTTTGGACTGGGAGGCACTGGGAGGGACTGGGTTATACTGGTTTGTACTGGGGGGGGAAAATCCGGGGATTGAAGGGATAAAAATGGGGATTGAAGGGTTAAAATGGGGATTTTATTAGGGGGAAAAATGGGACTGGGAGGGGACTGGGTTATACTGGTTTATACTGGGAGGGACTGGGGGGAGAAAATCCGAGCATTTTAGGGTTAAAAATTGAGGATTTTAGGGTTAAAATGGGGATTTTGGGGTTAATAATTGGGGCCTTAGAGGGGAAAACGGGACTGGGTTATACTGGGAGGGACTGGGACAAACTGGGAGGGGCTGGGGGGAAAAAATCCGGGGATTTTGGGGTTAAAATTTGGGCATTTCAGGTTTAAAAATGGGGATTTTGCGGGAAAAAATGGGGATTAAATGGTTAAAAATGGGGATTTTAGGGGTGGAAATGGGACTGGGTTGTACTGGTTTGTACTGGGATGGACTGGGAGGGACTGGGGGAAAATCCGGGTATTTAAGGGTTAAAATTGGGCATTTTAGGGTTAAAAATGGGGATTTTAGGGGTTAAAATGGGACTGGGTTATACTGGGACAAACTGGGAGGGACTGGGAGGTGAAAATCTGGAGGTTTTAGGTCAAAAACTGGGGATTTTAGAGTTAAAATTTGGGATTGAAGGGTTAAAAATGGGGATTTTAAAGGGGAAAATGGGACTGGGTTATACTGGTTTGTACTGGGAGGGACTGGGGGAAAAATCCGGGGATTTTTAGGGTTAAAAATTGGAGATTTAAGGGTTAAAAATTGGAATTTTAGAAGGGGAAGTGGGACTGGGTTATACTGGGACAAACTGGGATATACTGGGATGGGCTGGGGGGGACTAAAGGGAAAAAATCCGGGGATTTTAGGGTTAAAAATTGGAGATTTTAGGGTTAAAAATCGGGGCTTTAGAGGGGAAAATGGGACTGGTTTGTACTGGGAGGGACTGGGGAATGAAAATTTGGTGGTTTTAGGTGAAAATTTGGGGATTTTAGGGTTAAAAATTGGGGGTTTAGGGGTGGAAATGGGACTGGGATGGACTGGGTTATACTGGGAGGGACTGGGGGGGAAATCTTGGTGGGTTTTGGGTAAAAAATGGGGATTTGGGGGTTAAAAATGGGGATTTTAGGGTTACAAATGGGACTGGTTTGTACTGGGGGGACAAAATTTGGTGGTTTTAGGTCAAAAAATGGAGATTTGAGGGGTGGAAATGGGGATTTAGGGGTTAAAAATGGGACTGGGTTATACTGGTTTGTACTGAGAATGACTGGGCAGGACTGGGGGGAAAATCCGGGGATTTTTGGGTTAAAAATTGGGATTTTAGGGTTAAAATGGGGATTTTAGAGGGGAAAACGGGACTGGGAGGGGCTGGGAGTGTCCCCAAATTTTCTGATTTTTCCCCCATTTTGTGTCCCCAGAGCTGCGGCCGTTCCGGACTCTCAAAAATCCCAAATTTTCCCCAAATTTCCCCAAACTGCCCCATATTGTCCCATTTTAACCAAATTTTCAATTCCCCCCCTCCCATTTTTAACCAAATTTTCTGGTTTTTCCCCCATTTTGTGTCCCCAGAGCTGTGCCCATTCCAGCCTCCCAAAAATCCCAATTTTCCCCAAATTTTCCCATTTTTAACCAAATTTTGGTGTGAAAATGTTCCAAATTTCCCCATTTTTAACCAAGTTTTCCCATTTTTGTCCCCATTTTGTGTCCCCAGAGCTGTGGCCGTTCCAGTCTCTCAGGAATCCCAAATTTCCCCAAATTTTCCCATTTTTAACCAAATTTTGGTGTGAAAAACTCCAAACTTTCTGGGTTATTTTTCCCCATTTTGTGTCCCCAGAGCTGCGCCATTCTAGGCTCTCAAAAATCCCAAATTTTCCCAAATTTCCCCAAAATTTCCCATTTTTTACCAAATTTTCCCATTTTGGACTAAATTTTCCCATTTTGGACCAAATTTCCTGCTTTTCCCCCCATTTTTAACCAAATTTTCCAATGTTAGTCCCCATTTTGTGTCCCTGGAGCTGTGGGGAAATTGGGAAAAATGGGGAAAGAATTGAAAAAAATGGAAAAAAGGGGGAAAATCGGCAAAAAAATGGAAAAAATTGGGGAAAAATGGGGAAAAAATGGGAAAAACAAAGAAAAATGAGGGGGAGGTTCCGGGCTCAGAGCGTTGTCAACGGGGAGAGAAATTGGGGGGGAAAAATGGGAAAATTTAAAAATTGGGGGAAAAAATGGGGAAAAAATGGGAAAAAATGGGGAAAAATGGGGAAATAATGGGGGGGAAAATGAGGGGAAGGTTCCAGGCTCAGAGCGTGGTCAATGATGAGAGAAATTGGGGGGAAAAATGGAGAAATAGGGGGAAAATGGGAAAAATTTAAAACTGGGGGAAAACAGGGAAAGAAATGAGAAAAAATGGGAAAATAATGGGAAAAAATGGGGAAAATGGAGAAAAACAAAGGGAAAATGAGGGGGAGGTTCCGGGCTCAGAGCGTGGTCAGTGGGGAGAGAAATTGGGGGGGGAAATGGGGAAATTGGGGAAAATGGGAAAAATTTAAAAATTGGGGGGAAAAAAACGGTAAAAAACAAAAAAGTGGGGGGAAAAAAGGAAAAAATGGGGTAAAACAAAGGAAAAATGGGGAAAAAATAGGAAAAAACCAGGGAAAAATGGGGGGAAAAAAAGGAAAAAAACAGGAAAAAAATGGGGGGAAAATGGGGAAAAAATAGGAACAAAACAGGGGAAAATGGGGGGAAAATGTGAGGAAAAATGTGGGAAATATGTGGGAAAAAATAGGAAAAAAAACAGGGAAAATGGGAAAAAAAAAAAAAAAGGAAAAAACAGGAAAAAATGTGGGAAAAATGGAGAAAAACCGGGGAAAAATGGGGGGAAATGGGGAAACAATAGGAAAAAAACAGGGGAAAATGGGGGGAAAAGCAGGAAAAAATGTGGGAAAATGGGGAAAAATAGGAAAAAAATGTGGGGAAAATGGGAGGAAAATGGGAGGAAAAAACAGGAAAAAATGTGGGGAAAATGGGGAAAATTGGGGAAAAATAGAAAAAAATGGGAAAAATGGGGGGGGAAATGGGGGAAAAATAGGAAAAAAAGGTGGAAAATGGGGAAAAAATAGGAAAAAAAAACAGGGAAAAATGGGGGGAAATTGGAGGAAAAAACCAGGGAAAACTGGGGGCAAAATGGGGGAAAAATAGGAAAAAAAAACAGGGAAAAATGGGGGGAAAATGGGAGGAAAAAACAGGAAAAATGTGGGAAAATGGGGTGGAAATGGGGAGAAATAGGAAAAAATGTGGGAAAAATGGGAAAAAATAGGAAAAAACAGGGAAAAATGGGGAAAAATAGGAAAAATGTGGGGGAAATGGGAAAAAATAGGAAAAAACAGGGAAAAATGGGGAAAATAGGAAAAAATGTGGGGAAAATGGGGGGGAAATGGGAGGAAAAAACAGGAAAAATGTGGGAAAAATGGGGGGAAATGGGGAAAAATACGAAAAAGAGAGGGAAAAATGGGGAAAAAATAGGAAAAACCCAGGGAAAAATGGAGGAAAATTGGAAAAAATGGTGAAGAAATGGAAAGAACTGCAGAGAAATGGGGAAATTTGGGGGAAACAGGGAAAAATGGGGGAAATCAGGGAAAATCGGGGGGAAAATGGAAAAATTGGGGAAACGGGAAAATCGGGGGGAAATGAGAAAAAAAATTAGGGGAAAAATGGGGGAAAAAGGGAGGGGAACAGAGGGAAAAATCGGAAAAAATGGTGAAAATGGAAAAATAGTGAAAAAATGGGGAAATTGGGTGGAAAGTGGTGAAAATATTGGGGGGAAATGGTGAAAAATGGGTTAAAAATGGTAAAAATTTGGTTAAAAATGGTGAAAAATTGTGAAAATTGTGAAAAATGGGTTAAAAATGGTGACAATGGGTGAGGGACATCAAGATGGAGCCCGAGGACACCGAGGGTGACAATGCCAGCCCAGGAAGGGTCCTGGGGACACCGAGGGTGACAATGCCAGCCCAGGAGTGGCCTTGGGGACACCGAGGGTGACAATGCCAGCCCAGGAACGGCCTTGGGGACACCGAGGGTGACAATGCCAGCCCAGGAACGGCCTTGGGGACACCAGGATGGGCTGAGGGACACCAAAGTGGCCTCGGGGAGAACGATGGCCCTGAGCTCTCCTCAGATGTCCCCAAGGTCCCCAAGGTCTCCAATGTCCTCAGATGTCCCCAAGGTCCCATCACCCCAACATCTCCAATGTCCCCAAGGTCCCCAAAGTGCCATCACCCCAACATCTCCAGGGTCCCCAGTGTCCCATCACCCCAACATCTCCAATGTTCAAACATCTCCAAGGTCCCCAAGGTTTCCAATGTCCCCAAGGTCCCATCACCCCAACATCTCCAAGGTCCCCAATGTCCCCAATGGCCCCAACACCCTCCATGTTCACAAGGTCCCCAAGGTCTCCAAGGTCCCCAACATCTCCAATGTCCCCAAGGTCTCCAATGTCCCCAGTATCCCCAAGGTCCCATCATCCCAACATCTCCAGTGTCCCCAACGTTCTCCAATGTCCCCAAGGTCCCCAAGGCCCCATCACCCCAGTGCACCTGATGTCCCCAGTGCCCCCAATGTCCCCAAGGTCCCAAAGGTCTCCAACATCTCCGATGTCCCCAAGGTCCCCAAGGTCCCCATTGCCCCAACATCTCCAATGTCCCCAGTGTTTTCCAAGGTCTCCAATGTCCCATCACCCCAACATCTCCAGTGTGCCCAAGGTCCCCATCATCCCAATGTCCCCAAGGTCTCCAATGTCCCCATCACCCCAACATCTCCAATGTCCCCAACATCTCCAATGTCCCCAAGGTCCCAAAGGTCCCCAACATCTCCAATGTGCCCAACAACCTCCATATTCCCAAAGTCCCCAACGTCCTCAAGATTCCCAAGGTCTCCAACATCTCCAACATCTCCAAGGTCCCCAGTGTCCCCAGTGTCCCCAAGGTCCCCAAGATCCCCATCACCCCAACATCTCCAACATCTCCAAGGTCTCCAAGGTCTCCTCACTCGTGTCCCCTCTCCCCCAGGCTCGTCCCCGGTGTCCTGCTACCCCGTCCTGGCGGGTGACGCGCTGCTCCTGGTGGTGGCCCAGCTGCCCCGGGTGTTCCTGTGGGGGGCCGGTGGCTTCGCACCGCACGGGGACATCCCGCACAGGGACATCCCGCACAGGGACATCCCACACATGGACATCCCGCACAGGGACATCCCACACATGGACATCCCGCACGGGGACATCCCACACAGGGACATCCCGCACGGGGACATCCCGCACATGGACATCCCGCACGGGGACATCCCGCACATGGACATCCCGCACAGGGACTTCCCGCACATGGACATCCTGCACGGGTACGTCCCACACATGGACATCCCGCACACGGACATCCCGCACAGGGACATCCCGCACAGGGACATCCTGCACGGGGACATCCCGCACAGGGACATCCCGCACAGGGACATCCCGCACATCCCACATGGGGACATCCCGCACAGGGACATGTGGTTATGGGGGTCCATCAGGGTTATGGGGTCATGTGGTTATGGGGGTCCATCAAGATCATGGCAGTAACCAGGGTCATGGTGTTATGGGGTTCCATCAGGGCCATGGGGTCATGGAGCTCCATCAAGGTCATGTGGTTATGAAGGTCTATCAGGGTCATGGGGTTATGGGGGTCCATCATGGTTATGGGCTTATGGACGTCCATCAAAGTAATGGGGTTACGGACGTCCATCAAGGCCATGTGGTTATGGGGGTCCATCATGGTTATGGGGTTATGAAGGTCTTTCAGGGTCATGTGGTTATGGAGGTCCATCAAGGTCATGGGGATTTATTGTGGTTATGGGGGTCCATCATGATTATGGGGTTATGGAGTTCCATCACGGTCATGTGGTTATGAAGGTCTATCAGGGTCATGGGGTTCCATCATGGTTATGGGATGGATCATGGGGTTATGGAGGTCCATCAAGGTCATGGGGATTTATTGGGGTTATGGGGGTCCATCATGATTATGGGGTTATGGAGTTCCATCACGGTCATGTGGTTATGAAGGTCTATCAGGGTCATGGGGTTCCATCATGGTTGTGGGATGGATCTTGGGGTTATGGGGGTCCATCAGGGTTATGAGGTTATGGAGGCCCATCAAGGCTATGGGGTTATGGGGGTCCATCAGGGTCATGGGGGTCCATCAGGGTCATGAGGGTCCATCAAGATCATGGTGGGTCAGCAGGATCATGGGGTTATGGAGTTCCATCAGGGTCATGGGGTTATGGGGATCCATAAAGGTTATGTGGTTATGGGGGTCAATCAGGGTCATGGGGGTCCATCAAGGTCCTCAGGGTCCATCAAGGTCATGGGGTTATGGGGTCCCATCAAGGCCATGTGGTTATGGGGGTCCATCAGGGTGATGTGGTTATGGAGGTCCATCAAGGTTATGGGGTTATGGAGGTCCATCACGGTCATGTGGTTATGGGGTTCTGTTGTAGGAAGGAGACCAGGACACCAGGTGGTTCATCACAGGTCCAGTTTAATGAAAAAAGCATCAAACACTTAGAAAGCAAATAATAAGCTCATGAATATTCTGTAAGCCAAGCAATCTATTGGTTAAACTATACCATGAACTCTTCCTCATTCCTTAGGGGTTACATCTCTCTTTTCTCAAGTCTCTTTCACTATTTGTTATCCTACTACAGCTAGGCCCAAGGACACGCTATCTCACAGGTGCAGGACTTGGAATTAGCCACGGTCTTGTACTTTTCCAATCTCCAGCCTCCTAAATCTCCCAACACTTCCCCTGTTTTTATTTTTTATGAAAAGCAAAATTCTATGGGCTAACTGTGTCACACTCTTTGCAACACAAAAACAGGCAATTCTAACAACTAAACAGTATTTCAAACAGTATTCTCAGCTAGCAAGGTTTCTCTCTTACAAGGGATCTAAGCCAGGGAAACAAACCAAAAAGGCTGTCACTTTTTATAGAATATGCTGTATAACAGATACAAAAAGAATTCTATGTGCTACAAGGCTCAAACCAAACTCAGGTGTGCTAATACAACTTACAAAAATAAGCTAAAGGAGTAACATGTGCGCAGGTTCCACCCATGTCACCTGTCTGGTCAGTTTGCTTTCTATTCTCAAACAGCAGATATACTTCAAACAGGAATGGCTCTACTCACAAATGCTTCTGATTGTCCTTTTTTAACTAGAGTTTCTCTGATGTTTACAACAACACTTTGCACACAAGTCATAAAAATAAACACCTATCATAAAAGGATAAATCTATCTAACATCACTTAAACTTAATAGTACCTAGACTTGAAATACTTAAACTTAAAATATTTAAATTTAATAGTTTAACATTACTTAAACTTATCTTTACTTAAACTTAACAGATTTTTAAATCAACAGAACTGACATGTAAAATCACTTAAATCTAACAAAACTTTAACAAAACTTAACTGACTTTAAATTCTACATAACTTAAACCTAATATAATTTAAACAGAATCTAGCTTTACTTAAACTTAATAACACTTAAACTTAACAGGAGATAAACTTAACAAAACTAAACCTTAACAGTATTTAACATTTAATGGCACTTAATAGATAATTTAACTTAAACTACTTAGCAACCGATAATACTTACTCTAGATATAAAATATAGCATTTACTATAACTTACTTACAGGCCTGATTCTAAAACACTAAACTAAAACAAGTTTCTTCACGTATTTGCTGCAGCATTTTTATACTTGAATGCACTTAAACATAAGAAGTTTGTTCAAGGTATACCTGTGGAAAAATTCTTTTAAATTCAGTGCTTGCTTTTACTTTTATCACATCTAAACAAAGCATGAAAAATACAAAAACCACACTCATTACATCTTACTTCTACAACCACTTTAACACATTTTTAACATTTTTAAATTTTTTCAAAATATAATTTCAGAGTTTAATGTTCTACTGACTGAGTTAGTTGGGCTTCTGATATTTAAAGTCTCTTTCACAGTCTCTGCTAGGAAAAACAAAAAGTCCTTTTAACTTAGGTGAAAAACGTCTTGACCGTAATGGTCCTTGGTGTCCTTTGTTTATTATCACTGGCTTCTTAATTGCAGTAGAAATCTTTCTTTTGTTGACAAGAGTCACATTTATTATGCTGTTAGGTCTCACACTGAAGCTTTTGCCGGCTGCGGGGCGGAGGGAGAAGCGCTCCCGCTGGAAGAAGCACTCCGGTCCCGCGGCGCTTGTGTCTGAGGGGGCGAGCCCCCCCACGGCTGCCGCCGCTGCCGCCGCTGCAGCGCAGCATTTCAGGCGGCCGCTCGCCGCGGCTGCTCCCCATGGCGGAGCGCCCATGCCGAGTTCGGAGCAGCACAGCCTCGCAGGCATCCCGAGCCGCAGCTGCTGCTGTGCGCTCAGAGACATGCTGAAGTGTATTGTGTATCACCCGCCATGGCTTGCTCGGTTTCTTTGCTGACTTATCATCTTCTAACACTGCTTCCCACAGTATATCCCCAGATTTTCTCCATTCCGAAAGTTCATGTGGGTTAAGAAAAGTTTCTTCAGCGTATCCGTAGGCTAATAACAAATCTATCCCCTTTATCCCTCGCCATTCTAGATACGTGGCGGACAACTTATATGCTGCTTGCCTTTTCATACCTCTTTCGTGAGCGCTCTTGCAGCTTTCCAGGCTTCCAGCAGCACGTATGGCTCAGGTCACCAATGTGAACCCCGAGGGTGCTTCAAAATTCTGGCACCTATGATTTAAAATATAATATGTTGTTGTCATTTACAGAATACACCCTGTGGAAAGAGGGATGGAAGTGTTTATTATGCTAATAGCAATGAGTATGCTAATAATGAGGCAAGGGCGGAACAGACAATCAACCATCTAGCTGGAAAAGGACAACACAGCCTACCAGATGATCAAGCAGCAGGTATCCTCACAGAAGTATTGGATGATATCAAACAGATTGCTTTGAAAGCTTTAATCCAGGTATTGGATGGTAAAACCCCCCATTTGGACTACCTTGGGTGGCTGCAGCTAAAGCTTTAGGACAATCAGACCATCTTGGGTGCCTGTTAAGTAAGCAAACCAATGCTACCTCCCTCACACTGAGTGGCCTGCTCTCAGACATAAAGACCATCAAACACGCCACCTTGCAGAACAGCGATAGAATTTTTATTCTGGGCACATGGGCATGGCTGTGTAGACTCTGAGGGCATGTGTTGCATGAACCTCTCCAGCCGCAGAGAGTCAATCCACAAGAGCATTCAAGTACTGAATGAAGAGTTCAAGAAGCTTCAAGTGGAAAACAAAGACTGGGTCAATAAACTCTTCCAATCCAAGGGATAAAAGGGTTGGATGATGTCTATTTAAAACAGGACATTTAATTTTCCTAGTTGTTGTTGTATTGGTAATTGTCTCATGTTTGTTTAGATGCTTTTAGAAAGTCTTACAAAATTCTTTCAGTTTTGTCTTTGTTGTAAAACAGAAAGAGGGAAGATACCCAACACAGGCTCCTCATGGACTCCTTGGAGGAGAGAACTGGAGGTCAGGATGGCACAAAAACCTCTCAGACACTCTATTTTGGAAGGAAATTCCTTAAAAGTACTTAAAAGTATACTTAAATCTAAAAAGTACCTTAAAAACCTTGAGTATCTCAAGGCATTAATGAGCCCCACTGAGTGTCAGTACAAAGCTCCCCAGGGACACATTAAAGCAGATAATTGGGGCCATGATTGTAAAACCTCTCACACAGTGTGTATCAAAAGGGAAACACCAAGCACCTTAAAATAACTGAAGTACCCTGTAGTATTAATGAGGCCCTCTGAGTGTTGTTACTGACAAAGCCTCTCCAGGGAATAATTACTGCAGATAATTGGAGGCCATGATTGCACAAACCTCTCAGAGACTCCAAGGCAAAAGCCCAACCCAAAGTTCTTTCAAAAACCTGCAGTCCCTGGGAGCATGAAGGAGCCCCCAGGGCCATTGCTGAGCAAGGCTCCCCAGGGACTCCTTCCACCAGATCCTTGAGGCCACTGGGATGTGGGCTAGGGGAGCCTGCTGAGGGCAGGACAAGGGGCTGACAGTGCCCAGCCTGGCTGGGGCTGTGCCAGGAGGCCTCAGTGCCTCAGGAAAAGGTGTCTCCTCACAGCCCTTGGTGGCACAGACCCTGCTGTGCCCCAGGGCACCAAGACTTGGCTTCTCTTTGTCCCCACCTGTCATCACTGCCTCCAGTTCTCTGCTCTGCCTGGGGCCTGGGGACACTTTCTCATTTGTACTCCTCAGTGGGACCCATTAAAAGTCCAAGAAACTTTGGAGTTGGATTCTGACTTGGAGTTCTGCAGAGGTTTCTTCAGCTCCCTCTCAGGGACTGATGTTCAGGGCCTGAGCACAAAGCCCCAGAGGCTCATTAAAGTCCTGGTGCTGTGTCTGTGCTGCTGAGCTGGGCTGGGCTCCTGGCACAGAGGCAGCTCCTGATAACCAAGAAGAGCTTCAAAAGCACATTTCTCTCAATGAGCAGCTCTTCTGCCAGCCCAGCAGGGCTGGGACACTGCCTGCAGCCACCTGGGCACAGCACAGAGGCACAGAGAGCTTCAATCAGTCAGGTCTGGGAAGGTGCTGAGAAGTGCCTGGGGCATAATCACTGCCAGCCCTTGGCACAGGAACCTCTGGCTGCAGGACAATGCAGCTGCAGCTCCTGGAGCCATCTCCTGCAGCTGGAACATCCCAATGCCTACAGACCCTGTGAGTACATTCTCTGATTGTCTCTTGTGCAGAGAAGCCAGGGGTGCCCAGGGCTGTTGTGCAGAGCAGGGTCCTGCAGCCCAGGGTGCTGTGCTGGGGCAGGGACTCTGCTGCCTGCCAGGGACAGCTCTCAGCCAGCCCTGGCAGCTGCTCCCAGCCCGGGGGGACAAGATCTGGGTGGGAGGAGACAGCTGGTCAGGCTTGGATGTGTTCTCCTTGTGTGTGGAGGTTGCTGCATTGTTCAGGACTGCTCCCATCCTGGCATTTAACTGCAGAACATTTCCAAGTAGATTATACAGGGAGCACAGCAAGGCAGGAGCTGCATAAAAGGGAAAAATTTATTAATCTACTGCTTTGGGTTGCTGGGATGGAAAATTGCACGTAGATATTTATCTCTCGGTTCATGTTTAGAAAAAATAAATAATTTGATCTCAGCTCTGAATAAAGCAAGCAGTGACAGAAATCAGCACAGGACCCCTCACAGGCAGTGTCAATATCACTTATCCAGCCTCCTCAGTGTTGCACTGATGTTGCCAACAGAGCCTGCAGAGCCAGAGCTGCCCCTGGGCAGTACCTGAGCTGGGAGGGGTCTGCAGGGCAGAGCTGAGCCCCCAGGGCTGGGCTGGGCTCTGGCAGCACTGGCAGGGCCCAGCCCTGGGCACAGGGAAGGAGCTGCTGGCAGGGACAGCTCCAGGCAGCAGAGCCCTGGGCAGGCAGTGGGGGAAAAGTTCCCCCAGGCTGTGCTGGGATATTTAAAGTCCTCTCCTAAATAAAACTATTCCATGATTACTTTTCTTACAGATCCCCATGCCAAGGCACAGCAAATATCCAACAGTAGCTCCATCAGACACTTCCTCCTGCTGACATTGGCAGACACGCGGCAGCTGCATCTCCTGCACTTCTGCCTCTTGCTGGCCATCTCCCTGGCTGCCCTCCTGGGCAACGGCCTCATCATCAGTGCTGTAGCCTGCGGCCACCACCTGCACACACCCATGTTCTTCTTCCTGCTCAACCTGGCCCTCTCTGACATGGGCTCCATCTGCACCACCGTCCCCAAAGCCATGCACAATTCCCTTTGGGACACCAGAACCATCTCCTACTCAGGATGTGCTGTACAGCTGTTTTTCTGTCTCTTCTTCATCTCAGCAGAGCTTTCCCTCCTGACCATCATGTGCTACGACCGCTACGTGTCCATCTGCAAACCCCTGCACTACGGGACCCTCCTGGGCAGCAGAGTTTGTGCCCACATGGCAGCAGCTGCCTGGGCCAGTGCCTTTCTCTATTCACTGCTGCACACAGCCAATACATTTTCCCTGCCCCTGTGCCAGGGCAATGTCCTGGGCCAGTTCTTCTGTGAAATCCCACAGATCCTCAAGCTCTCCTGCTCCAAATCCTACCTCAGGGAACTTGGGCTCATTGCAGTTAGTGTCTGTTTAGCTTTTGGTTGTTTTGTGTTCGTTGTTTTCTCCTACGTGGAGATCTTCAGGGCTGTGCTGAGGATCCCCTCTGAGCAGGGACGGCACAAAGCCTTTTCCACCTGCCTCCCTCACCTGGCTGTGCTCTCCCTGTTTGTCAGCACTGGCACATTTGCCTACCTGAAGCCCTCCCAACATTTCCTCCCCAACCCTGGATCTGACCCTGTCAGTTCTGTACTCGGTGGTGCCTCCAGTACTTAACCCCCTCATCTACAGCCTGAGAAACCAGGAGCTCAAGGCTGCAGTTTGGACACTGATGAGTGGACCATTTAGGAAACATTAAACTGGTTGCCAATATCTGCATATGTCTTGAAATAAAAGTAATGTTTAATACTTCTTGTTGGATTGGTTATTTTTTTTGTTCTATTTTCATTTTTTAATATTCTCCCTAAACCAAGGCCATTTTTTCTGCAATTTCTTATTTTGCTTCTCCAAAATTCACTGTGGCCTCAGACTGTGTCAATGAGGAGCTGGTCTCTTGGAGGCTTTAAAGGAGATAAAGGATCTCCCAGTAGAGTTTTCATGGGAGATCCCCTTATGTTTCCTTCTCTGGAGCGGCAGCAGCAATGTCTCTGTGCAGAGCTGGGGGCAGATCAGTGCTGGCCCCGCAGCTGTGCCCAGCAGCAGCAGCACTTGGTGTTGCCAGTGCTGCTGCTGTGGCCCTGCCCTGCTGCCCTGGTGGCCCTGGTGTTGCTGTAGGGCCTGAGTGCTCTCGGGGCCAGGCACAGCCCTGGGGGTGGCAGTGCCGGGGCTGCAGCAGGGACAGGCCATGGGCACTGCTGGGGCAGCGCTGACGCCTCAGCCCAGGCCCTGTGGGCTCCAGGCTCCTTGCCCAGGCTCTCTCAAGAACACACCCAAGCCAATGCTCAGCACAGAAAAGCCCCATGAGCAGCCTGATGCCGAATTTTGCCCCAAAAGGCGGGAATAACTGCTTAAGAGACTCAGCCTAAGTCAGATAAGCAGGAGGTATTTTATTGCGACATGTCGGAGAAATCACAAAGTGGATTTCTGAGTTCACATAGCAAAAGCAAGCCTTATATACATTTTTGGATATAGGATTACATCAGATCAGATACATAATCATGCATATTCATATGGGGCGTGGTGTAGGCGGAGAGTGGGCGGGGACACCTCTTTTGAGGATCATCTTGGTGGTCGTTCCGGTTGCCTTCATCATGGGCTGGGGTCTCCTGATGAGTCTTCCTCCTTAAACTTTTGAACTCCTCTCCTAATTTGGTCAATTCCCGGTGTACTTGGCTTGGTCTCTATGTCTTAGCAAAGTCCTTAGGGTCGTTTCGACATTGCTGGCTCTAAACCTGCTTAGCCCATTAGTTTCTCCTATACTTATCTCTTCCCCTGTCATGATGCTCTATCTCTTATCTAATTCATTGCTCTGTTTTCCTAGTGCTGTGCTTTCTCCGTGTGTTCTAGTGCTAGGCCCTGCTTTACATGCCTCACATTCCATGTTTTAACCCATTACTTCTGGAAGGCTATCTGCTTTAGGGCTTCATTTCCCCCCTTTTCTTGTAACTTACGAATTCTTTCGTCAAGTTCTGGTCCCACAGGACGCTGATAGGCTCGTACCATTGCCCAAATCATTTGGGTCCTTCTCATTATGCTCCTTAGTCTCTACCACAAACAAATGTTTGTAAGAGTTAGTAATAACAAAGCTACAATTACTACTAGCATTGGGTGCACCAGGTAATGGAAGACCTGTGTAGCTGTTGGGGAATATCTTGTAAAGATGTCCCACCAGTGATGCTGGCTTACTTGTTCTACTTCGGTCAGGACATTCTTTATTCTTTCTGAATTGTGTTCTATCTGCTATACCATTCGTTTAGTTGTTTGATTCACCTTTTGCACCAATTTCTTTACTTCAGGGTGTGCAAGCATTGCTTTGAGAATCTTGACGTCCATCTCTATTTGTAACTTCGGTATCTCTTGATATAGGTTGAAATTTGCGTTAATTAGCTGTTGGGTAGTTATTGGGACAGTGTAATGAAAATCACAACTTACGATCTTGGTAAAGTTGCATACACAAAAGTTAGTATTGTTAGTCTCTTCTTGGCAATTATCTATAGTGACGTTGTCACAAGCTGTCCTTACGCAAGCACACCTATTTCCTATATAGTAAACTTGTGATTGTGTTCTATCATGCGGAAGCATTTCTAAGGTACATACACTATTTTTGGCATCTAAGCATAAATCTTCGGCTTCTACTACAGCATTTTCGCAAACATAGCCTAATTGCCTTCTAGGAATACATGCTTCTGTGCTTTCTGTGCTAACTGATTGCTACCTATTCTTGGTGTAATCATAACTGGCCCAGACGTTATGGTCTATTGGCCTGACAATGACATCTTGGTGTATTGTCCCTAGATTGAGGATGGGAAAGATAGCTCTTTCTTCAGCCACACTAATGGTGAGGACATAAGCTTCAATGTGTTCTTGTTGAGGCTCATAAGTGAAGTTCACTAATTGCCACCAAGCCTGATGGTCCCTCTCAAATTGTGTAGTATGATTGTCCTTTAATATTGTTTCCCTTATTTCTTGAGGTAATATACTTGACATTCTTTCTCTCATTATTCTTGCCGCTACTGATTGTACCCATTGTTGCGTCTGAGAGCATTGGATAGCGAGTGCAATGTCTCTGCTAAGTTCCCCTGTGTAGTCAGCGATCTTTACAAAATCTTCTGCAGTATGGTTTGCTACCATGGTTAGTAATTTTACCACTAGCGATTGTGTTTCAGCTAATGTAAGCATGGATGAACTGAGGGGCATCTTAAGCTTTCTTAAATTCGACGTGACATGCCCTTATTTGTTTACTAATACCTCTTGATCTATCGTGTTTACTATACTAAATCCGGTGCCAATCCATCTACTTAAATCTCTTTTTGCTTTTCTGTGATGAGACCTTGTCGCTAGCCATGCATTCCATCCCTTAAGGCTTTGCTGTATAAATGGCCGGCAATCTTTTTGCAAGTACGTAATATCGGTGTGAATGTTCATCTGCACCTTTTTCAGGGAATAAGTGGGGTCTAACAATAATTTTAATTCGTTAGATTTTCTTATCACCTGAGGCCCTATAAAGGTTAGGTTATGTACTGCTTTACATTCTACCGGTCGAGTGGTTTCTTGGGGCAAGTCTAAATCTGGGTACAATGAAATCACGTCTCTCGGTAATTCTACCTTATACATAGCGACACGCCTAGGGAAGTTGAAACCCCGTTCGAGCGTTTTCAACTCCCTTTCACATGTGAACGTCATCGACTGATCTAATCTAAATGCTATCTCACACTGTGCTTTTCCTTCCTCAGGACCACTAGATGCTACGATCTTTCTCGCAGGGTAGAGAAGGGGGTGAGGGTTATAGGTTATGTTTTGAGGATGTAGCTCCCCAAGTGAATCGTCTCTATAAATCACCGAGTTTCGGGGTTGTGATCCAGGTGGATCTTCTCTGAAGTCACTCCACTGACATGAAATTGGGCCCTTTTGCTGGGTCCAGGCAGTGGGCCTGCCCATTCTTACTGGACTAAAGGTAATTAGGTTATGTTCAGAGGCTGGCTCTAAGGGTTCAATTGTTAGTACTAGCCGCCTTGTTTTCCTTTCTTCTATTGGGTCAAGCTCTCGACACTCAATTTGGATTTGGTCTCTCTCGTATGCTACCATGGGGGACTGATGCCATATCTCACTCGCGTATGGCTGATTGTTACGTAAGGCATAAACCTCGAAATGGGGTCCTCTCAATCCCAACTCCGGGTGGATACACTGGTGTGCATGAGACCATGGGTCTATTGGGGAAGAGTCTTGGGGAAGAGCTATACTTATCGAGAGTCCAATGATCAGAGTTGCAAAGGTTTGAGGTGGAGTCAGGATCATGACGTCTGCTCCTCTTGTTTGTTCTCTTCCTCTTGTTTGTTCTCCGGAGCTTTCTTGACCCGTGAATAATGGATCTACGTAGGTCGCTCCTTGATCTGCACCACGGTGAAGATAGTCAGCAGCACTTGGAAAGGTCCCTCCCACTTTTCTTGTAGGGGTTTTCCTAAAAGATTCTTAACATACACCCAATCACCGGGATTAAACGGATGCAATTTACAGTCAGGTTGTTTAGGTTGGTGCTCTATCATCACAGTAGCATTTTTATCAAACTGTTTCTCCACCGTAATTACATAATCATAAATGTATTGATTACCGATTTGGTCTATGGTGTCTCCATTTACAACTTGCATAGCATAATGTCTACCATACAAAATTTCGAATGGGCTTAACCTTTCCTTTGATCTTGGTTTCACTCTCAGCCTCAGCAGAGCAATAGGCAAAGCTTGATACCACTGTAAATTAGTCTCCTGGCATATTTTGGCAATTTGCTGTTTGATGAGATGATTCATCTTTTCCACTTGCCCACTGGCCTGTGGACGGTAAGGCGTGTGTAATTGCCATTTGATTTGTAATGCTTTACTTATTGCTCTCACTACTTTTGCACAGAAATGTGTACCCCTATCTGAAGAAATGCTCTTCGGTACCTCAAACCGTGGAATAACTTCGTTCAACAGTACTTTAGTTACTTCTCTTTCTTTACTTGTCCTACAAGGGAATGCTTCAGGCCACCCAGAAAATGTATCAGTTAACACCAAAAAATACTGAAACCCCCCTTTTCTTGGGAGTTCAGAAAAATCAATTTGCCATACTTCACCTGGGAATTTACCTCGATTTATGGCTCCTTGGTGTACTTTGGTTCCCGTATTCGGGTTGTTTTTCAGACACCGCTCGCACTGGGACGTAACGTGTTTTACAGCGGTAAATAATTTCGGTCCTGCTATCTTGGTCCGCAAATATTGGTAAAGCAGATCTAGACCCCAATGGGCCTTCTCATGTTCTGCTTTTACAAACTGCCACATCACGTTTCTTGGCTACATCACGTTTCCTGGTACAACTAACTGTCCTGTTTCCAATTGACCTCAACCATTTTCTAATATTTTGCCCTTATTTCTTTGAATCCATCTATGATCAGATTCCTGGTATTCTGGCTGGATATCGGTATGCAGCTCTCCTGGTATTAGGGCCACTATTTCCACTTCCCTAGTTCTTGTGGCAGCCAATTTAGCTTCTGTATCTGCCTTCCTTTTTCCTATTTCTGGAATAGTGTTACCTTTCAGATGTCCCTTACAATGCATTATGGCCACTTGTGCTGGGAGTTGGACCGCCTCTAGCAATCGCAGAACCTCCTCTGCATGTTTGACTGTTTTTCCTTGTGTAGTCAACAGTCCTCTTTCTTTCTAGATGGCCCCATGAGCATGTACAACGGAAAAGGCATATTTAGAGTCTGTCCATATATTAATTTGCATGTTTTCTGCCAATTCCAGGGCTCGGGTCAGAGCTATCAGCTCTGCCTTTTGGGCTGAAGTCCCTGCAGGCAAGGGGTTCAACTCAATTACCCTTTCTGTAGTAGTGACTGCATAGCCAGCCATTCTTACTCCTCGCTTCACGAAGCTGCTGCCATCCGAGAACCAGTTGTCCGCATCTTCGAGCGGCTCTTTGAGATCTGGGCGACTGGAGTAGATGGCTTCAATTGTTTCCAGGCAGTCATGTTCGATGGGTTCTGCTGGGGCTCTCTCTTCTAGAAATGAAGCTGGATTCACAATGTTAGTTACTTGAATGGTTACATCATCTGATTCAGCCAGAATGGCCTGGTATTTTAGGAATCTGGAAGGCGACAACCAGTGGTTGCCTTTCTGTTCTAGCACAGCCGACAGTGTGAGATACTAACACAGTCACCTTTTGGCCCAACGTGAGCTTCTTGGCCTCCTCTATGTTGATTATCACTGCGGCCACTGCCCTCAGACAGCCTGGCCATCCTTTACTTACTTCATCTAATCGCTTGGAGAAGTAGGCCACAGCTCTCTTGTGTGGTCCCAACTGCTGTGCTAGGACTCCTAGGGCTATCCCTTGTCGTTCATGGGAAAACAGCCAGAATGGTTTTGATACATCTGGGAGACCTAAGGCCGGTGCTGTCATTAGTTCCAGCTTCAACTTCCTGAAGGTCCCTTCTGCCTCGGGAGTCCAAACTAGAACGTCCTTAGTTTCCTTCAACAAATCATACAGTGGTTTAGCGAGTATCTTGTACTGGTAGATTCATAGCCGACACCAACCTGTCATTCCCAGAAAGGCACGCAGATCTCTCACTGTCTCTGGTTTAGGTATCTGACAGATGGCCTCTTTTCTAGCTTCTCCCAGGGATCGCTGTCCTCTGGAGACCTTGTATCCCAGGTACACCACTTCTTTTTGCACCAGTTGTGCTTTCTGTTGAGAGACTCGATATCCACTTAAACCCAGGAAATTCAACAAGGAAATAGTCCATTCAATGCATTCTTCCTCTGTCACTGTCGCTATTAGGAGGTCGTCTACGTACTGCAGGAGGGCGCCATCTCCCGGCGGCCCTTCCTATTGTTCTAATTCTTTGGCTAACTGATTCTCAAAGATCGTGGGCGAGTTAGTCCAGCCTTGGGGCAACCGTGTCCAGGTAAGTTGGGTCTTTCTCCCCCTATCTACTGATTCCCACTCAAAGGCAAAAATCCTTTGACTCTCGGGGGCTAAGGGAAGGCAGAAGAATGCGTCTTTCAAATCTAATACGGTGAACCAGGCCAGGCTATCCTTTAGCCTAGTTAAAAGCGTATATGGATTAGCAACCACCGGGTGTAATGTCTTGGTTATTTCGTTTACTGCCCTCAGATCCTGAACGAGCCTATACGTTCCATTAGGTTTCTTTACTGGCAAGATCGGTGTATTAAAATCCGATTCACATTCTACCAATAACCCCAGTTCTAAAAACCTTTTGATTATGGGCTCAATTCCCTTTCTGTCTTCTATCCTCAGAGGGTATTGTTTTCTTACCACCGGTCTTGCCCCGACCTTAAGTTCGACAACAATCGGTGTCGCTCGTTTTGATTTTCCAGGTATATCCGTAGCCCATACTAATGGATAAGTCTTGCTCAGGATTCGCTCGAAGTTGTGGTTCTCAGGTTTGGGTTCCACACAACTGATTGTTAGGCTTAGAGCTGTAATCAGTCGTTCCTCATTTACCTGAAATTCCAATTTGTCTTTGTTGAACTTTATTATGGCTCCCAAGTTCTCCAATAGGTCTCTTCCCAATAAGGGCTTTGGTGAATTTGGTAAATATAAAAACTGATGAATTCCCATTTGCTTCCCAATTTTGTATTTAATGGGTTTCAAAAAGTAAGCCTTTTCTGGTTGGCCTGTTGCTCCCACAACTTGTACAAATTCATCACTTTTAGGTACCAATTCTTGATTTAAGACCGAAAAAGTTGCTCCCGTATCAATCAAAAAGTCTGATTCCTTTTTACCTTCCCCTAGCTCCATTTTAACTAGTGGGTCTGCTAGGGTACGGCTCACCGGTCCCCTTCATTCACTATCCTGATGTGTGGTAGTAGTAGTGGCCATTAGCCTTTGCCTTAGTTGGGGGCATTCTCGCCTCCAGCGTCCCGTCTGTAGGCAGTGCGCACATTGATTTGGCCCTACTCTAGTTGGGTGGGGTTGGAGTCTCCCTCCCCCTCCTACTGGGTTGCCTCTACCCCTTCTCCTGGTTCCAGGTTCCGAGTAACCTGTCTTCTGAGCTGCTACTGCCACAGCCACTACTCGAGCTATCCTCCTGTCTTCCTTTTTCTTCTCCTCAACTTTTCTATTATTATATACCTTCCAGGCCTCATTCAGCAAGGCCTCCAGGTTTTTATTTTCTGTATGTTCAAACTTTTGCAATTTCTTCCTGATGTCTGGGTTACTCTGTCCCATCATTAATCCTAACAGGTGTTGTTTCCCTTCTTCCGTTGCTGGGTCCAGGGGTGTGTACTGTCTCATGGCTGCCCTAAGTCTATCCAAAAACTCTGATGGGGTCTCATCCTTTCCCTGCCTGATGTCATATAGCATCGACCAATTGATAGCCTTAGGGATCGCATTACGCAAGCCCATCGCTATCAGCTTTCTATACTGCACTAGCCGCCGATAGTGCTCTTCATTGCCCGGGTCCCATTCTGGTTTACTGCTGGGGAAATTATCTTCTAGTCTCCCTGATAATACTTGAGCATGGTGTTTTCCTGTCTCCAATACGAGTTCTCTTTCTGTATCTGTCAATTCTGACAGCATCACCTCTATATCTTCTCAATCAATATCTAAATTCCTTGCCATTAGTTCAAACCTCTTTGCTACTCCCTCTGGATTCCTCCTGAAGTTCCTTGCCTCATCCCTCCAATTGTTCAGGTCACTCGTGGAGAACGGCACCTTTATCCTAGTCCTTTCCCCTACCATTGGCATAAGTTGTCGCAGAGGGGCTATTGTATGGTTTCCTTCCTCTCTTTGCTTTGCTTCCCTCCGTGCTACAGATGTGGTATAATACGAGTGGCTGGTCCCCTCTCCGGGATCTTCCTCTTGTGCCTCAATATCTCTCCTATTCTTTCTCTTCTCTTTTCTCTTTCCCTTTTCCCGTTCTTCATCTTCCCCCTCTATTTTCGTTAACTTTTTTCCTACTACTCTCCTAGCGTGGTTTACACAATCCAACTGCCTCTCGCTCTGCATCTGTCACCTTTCTTCCTGCATCTGCCGGCGCCTATTTTGTTCCGGGCTACTGTCCCCCTCATCTTCTGTTCTTCTTCCATCTCTCTTATCCTCTATCTGAATTACTATATTCAGCTTCTGTGAGCTGTTCTCTGCCTCCCTTTCGCATGTCACATTACCACTCTCCTTACTATATTTTAATTCAGAGACGTCGCCCCCCCAATGAGTCGCTCTTGTCCCCAGCCTTTGGTGTGCTGGTTTCTATTCTGCAAACACTAGTCCTTGGTGTGCTAGTTTCCATTCTACAGTCACCCCCATTTCTGGATGTGTTACTATCCCCATATGGACTAAGCTCGGGCGGGCTGCGTGTCTCCCCCCCGCTCTCTACTCCCGACGGACTGCCTTCTTCCCTTTCGAGTTCCAGTCTGGGTGGGCTGTCAGCATAGCTCCCCGACCCCTGTGGGCTACCTGGTTCTTGAGGGCTGCCTTTCCCCTCGCTAATTTCTGATTTTGATGGGCTATCCTCCTCCCAGCCGTTGTCTAGCTTCTGAGGGCTGCATCTAAACTTAGATTTCCACCACTGCTCCAATTCCTTTAATGGGCTAGGATCCCCTTGTCTCTCTTTTGGTCTGGGAAGGGGTCCTTCCCGCCCTGGAGCGAATGGATGGTATTCCCACAAGCTTATTTCGCTCTCCTTTCCACTATCTCTCCTTGTTAACTTGAGACACTGCTGTCCAATACTGCATGCATCACAGCAACGGTCCTTTGACTTTGGACCCTTCTTATCTCTTTCCAAAGCCAATACTAGGGGGTCCTGAGGGGCTACATTAATTCCACATTCCTTTTGCCACTCAGGTTTATTCCTTAGGGTGAAAAACATGTCTGCGTACATTACCTCATCCCATTTATTGAGCCGCCGGAGGAAGAGCATAAGTTGTAAAATGGTATTATAGTTAGTTGTCCCCTCCGGTGGCCATTTTTCTCCGTCATCAAGACGGTACAGGGGCCACCATTGTGTACAATACTTAAGAAGTGTCTTTTTACTTATGTTTCCCCCTGGAATCCCTCCCAGGTCCTTCCAGTGTTTTAGGATACATCCTAAGGGGGTTTTCATATTTATATCTTTACTCTGTTGGCTTCCCATGGCTATTCCCTGTGTCTGTTTAACCCGATCAGTCCCTTTCTCGCAAGCACTGTAAGCCAATGCAGAGTGGGACTCCCTCTTACTTCACAGCGATGCTGCGTTTCATTCACTCTCACCCACACACACACCTTTATAAAATAGTTCCTACCTTATGGTCTATATCAGAACAAACTCTTTTACCAGGTTTGGTCGCGAGAGGTTGCCTACAGACCGTGAGATACCGGTTTGCCAGATTCATGCAATTGCAACCGTAGACAGTATAAAGATGTTTCCTGTAAGATTTCGCAACAGACACATAGAACAGACACAAAAAGATCACCGGCTGACAGACCTCTCAGAGAGCAATCTTAGTTCTTAACCCTTAATCCACAGTATTATAACATTAAACACAATGTTGAAAACAGTTTCCCACACAGTAAAAACAGACCAAAGATACCAAGATAAACAAATCAAATACTCCTTCCAGCAGGACTTTAACCTGCGTTTTTTTTTTTTGTTTTGTTTTTTGTTTTTTGGTTTTTTTTTTTTTTTTTTTTTTTTGTTTTTTTTTTTTTTTTCCTGCATTCACAAAACCAAATGCTGGGACTCTAACCCAGTAGCTGGGACTCTAACCCAGTAGCAGGACTTTAACCTGCGTTTCTATTACTGGGACTCTAACCCAGTAGCAGGACTTAAACCTGCATTTCTATTTCTGGGACTCTAACCCAGTAGGGATTCTTTACCGGGGCGTCCCCCAGCTTTCCCTTCGGGCAGTCACGTCTGACCCCCGTTTCCCAACAAAGCGCTTTATTCCAAAACCAATAAACAATTGAAATACCTCTTAATTGGAGCAGGAGATGCAGGGTACTCTTCGTCCACCAGAAGCGCTGGTCTGGGGGGGAGTCTCTTCTGACAAAAATTCGTCAGGGGCGCCAAGAGGATCCCGACCCCGGACCCGGCTCGGGGAGGACCCCTCAAGGCCTGGATCTCCTGTCTTGTCCCATCTAGGTCACCAGAAAATGATGCCGAATTTTGCCCCAAAAGGCGGGAATAACTGCTTAAGAGACTCAGCCTAAGTCAGATAAGCAGGAGGTATTTTATAGCGACGCGTCGGAGAAATCACAAAGTGGATTTCTGAGTTCACATAGCAAAAGCAAGCCTTATATACATTTTTGGATATAGGATTACATCAGATCAGATACATAATCATGCATATTCATATGGGGCGTGGTGTAGGCGGAGAGTGGGCGGGGACACCTCTTTTGAGGATCATCTTGGTGGTCGTTCCGGTTGCCTTCATCATGGGCTGGGGTCTCCTGATGAGTCTTCCTCCTTAAACTTTTGAACTCCTCTCCTAATTTGGTCAATTCCCGGTGTACTTGGCTTGGTCTCTATGTCTTAGCAAAGTCCTTAGGGTCGTTTCGACATTGCTGGCTCTAAACCTGCTTAGCCCATTAGTTTCTCCTATACTTATCTCTTCCCCTGTCATGATGCTCTATCTCTTATCTAATTCATTGCTCTGTTTTCCTAGTGCTGTGCTTTCTCCGTGTGTTCTAGTGCTAGGCCCTGCTTTACATGCCTCACATTCCATGTTTTAACCCATTACTTCTGGAAGGCTATCTGCTTTAGGGCTTCAAGCCCATTGCTGTTGGTGTGGAGACATGATCCAGAAGCACAAATGCCATCAGCCTCTGGGGCCAGCAAGTGCTGGGGGACACCAGGGAAACCATTCAGCTTTGTCCTGGCCTCTGCAGTCAGCCAGAAAGTTTGTTCCCATCAGCTGGGAGTTTCCTGTGCCACTGCAGACGCTGTTGCTCAGAGCCAGGGCTGCCTGGCCGCCACTCCCAAACTGCCATCAGCATTTCCTTGGCTTCATCTTTGCTTTCTTTACTCTTCCTTGGTCCAGATTTCTTCCCATTGCCCACCCCTGTTCCCTCCCCTGCAAACAGCCCATCCCGGTTTGCCCTTTCCTCTCTGGTCCCACTCCCCATTGCAGTTCCTGACTTGGCACCATGGGAACGTCCCTTGGGCAGCAGGATCATCCTACAAGTGCTGCAGGAATTGTCTGCAGGCTCCTGCCGTGCCTCCTGGTGCTCCCTTGCCAGAGGCACCCCAGGCCAGGAGGGCACATCTGGGCTGCTGTGTCTGGCTCTGGGGCTCCCTGTTCTGGGCAGTGAGGAGGAGCTGCAGAAGCTCTGCAGGACTGACAGGATGGGCTTTGGGGCTGGCACGAGAAGCTGAGGGACCTGGGCTGCTGGAGCTGCTGAAGAGGAGGCCCAGGGCTCATCCCAGTTCATGCTCCAAGGGTGGTTTCAGAGAATCCCAGAGTCAGCAAGGTGGGAAAAGACCTTGGAGGTCATCAAGTCCAACCTGTGCCCTGACACTGCCTTGTCGCCCCTGGACCTCCTCTTCTCAGGGATAAACAACGCCAGCACCCTCAGCCACTCCTCAAAGCTCTTGTGTTCCAGACCCCTCCCCAACCTTGTTGCCATTCTCTGGAAGTGCTCCAGCCCCTTGATGTCCTTCTTAAATTGAGGGCCAGAACTGGACACAGCATTTAAGGGGCTGCCCAACCAGTGCTGAGCACAGGGGAAGAATCCCTGCCCTGCTCCTGCTGGCCACACCATTCCTGATCCATAGGAGTTACATACATGGGATGAGGGAAATGGTGGGGAGGAGGTGTGGAAAAAGTCTGTTTGACTGTCAGCCATGAAGGGTCTTGATTTTCATAAATGTTCAGGATGCATTAGAAGGTTCTGGGGGTTAATACCAACTGGACATTGCTGATATCAATCCATAAACAGGAAAAGAAAACAGGACAAAACAGTTCTTTTTTTTTTTTTTTTCAATATAGTAGTTTCACTTTTAATACACTTGTGAATTAACAACATAAATATTGAAAACTTAGATTTTTTCCGTGGGGCTTGTATTGTTCCAGTGTTTTGAGCAAATGTTTATGAGCTTTTCTCACTGAATTCCTGAAATGACGTGCTGAAGAAAGAAAAAGCCTCTGGAGGAGTAAAATCCAAGTGGCTGAGGATCCATCCCCATCCAAGCAGCAATGAACAGAAATGGGCACAGCTTTGTGGCTGCCCCAGCTTTGGCATGGGCCCTGGGCCTGCGGCAGGAGCAGCTCTTGAGGGCCCCAGGGCCGGGGCTCTTGTGCTGCCCTGGGCAGATGGGATGGCAGCAGGGGCTGCAGAGCTCTCAGCACCTCAGCCTGAGGGGAGCAGGGCAGCCAGGGAGCCTCCTTTGGCCTTGGCCAAGCCCCTTCCCCCATGGCTGGGGCTGAGTCCTGTGGCAGCTGCAGCTGCTGCTGTGCCCTTGCCAGGGGCTGAGGCTGTAGGGCAGTGCCCAGAGCAGCCTGGCCTGAGCAGAGCTGTGGGGCCAGAGCCGGCTGGGCTGGGGAGAGGCCTTTGGTGCTGCCCAGAGCTCAGGGCAGCTGGCAGAGCTTGCAGGGAGCTGGGCTGGGCTCAGGGAGCCTGGCCCAGAAACCATCAGTGTCCATCTCAGCCTGGCTGAGCGTGCAGGGGCAGGACTCAGGCCAGGCCTTGTGGGGCAGGGCCAGTGCCTGTGCAAGGCATTGCAAACAGGCAAGTGGCCCAGAGAGGAGGCTGCTCTGTGCCCTTGATGGCATAGACAGAGCAGGGAGGGGGCCAGAACATTTGTCAGCGCCAGCCTCTGTGCCCAGCCCTTGGCAGCCCTGGCGGCTGAGCCCAGCTTTGGCCTGGGCTGAGTTTGGCTGTGGCCCAGCTCCATCCTCCTGCAGGGTTCAGGGCCTATTCCCAGCCATGGCCAGCCCTGGCTGCCTCTCTGCTGGCCCAGAGGCCAGCAGAGCCCAGGGCAGGGCTGTCTGTGCAGCCCCACAGGGGCCACGGGCTCTGCAGGAGCTGGCAGAGGCTGCCCAGCAGGGAGGCCATGGGGCACAGAGCCCCAGGGCTGCTGTGGGCACCACGGCACAGGGGCCGTTCCCAGCCGCAATGCTCCTGGCCTGGGCTGGGCCTGCACAGGGGCTGGGCCGCCATGGCTGGGCCAGCACAGGGCCACAAAGGGGCCACGCAGCCGCTGCTGGGGCTGACAGCAAAGCCAGGCACACACAGGCAATTGCTGAGTATGGCCTGCGCTGGCCAGGCCTGACTGTGCCAAAGGCAGAGCTCAGCTGCCCTTGGGGGTTGCAGTCTGACAGTCTGTGAGAGTCTGTCTGAATTTTCCCTCATCTGCCTCACAATTGTCCTTGAGAGACCACTGAAGAAAAGACCCCCCCCGTCTATATCTGGCTCTGAAGGAGAAAAGTCACACGCCACGGGCCCTGAGACCTGAAAGCTCAGTGTTGAATTATTGTTTTCACAAGTGTGTTTGCTGTATGCTAAGAAGAGGCACCATGCCCCGTTTGCAACAATAGCAGCTCTGGAAGCTGTCCCAGTTCTCGGCCTGGCAGGACTCCTCCTGAGTTTCAGGTGGTCTCCCACCTAAGACCCTCACCTGTTTTACAACCACTGTGACAGACAGACTGAGATGTAAGAAGATTCTCCATCAAGGACTGAGACATGAAACTCCTTAAAAGGCTCCTCTGCTCCTTCCAAGGACTGGGACTGAAACCCCCAGCCCGGGGAAGGTGTGTGGGGAGGCAAGCTGACCAAAGTGAGATGTTTGCCTGCAGGTTGTGACCACTGGACCGAGAATACAATGGCTCTCGCTTACTGCTAAGAACATAGACTACCTGTTACATCTATCGAGCTCATTTACTGCTGAGAACATGGACTACCTGTTACATCTGTTCCCTATTGTATCTGTTTCCCCCTCCTCACAATTTTCAGTAATAAAATCCTCTGAGTTAGCTAGAGCCTTCGAGATCTCCCCAGCGTAGCAGGCGGACCCTCGGCTGGACTGCACCAAAGGACTTCGTCTCTGCATTGGTAGCTATATCCCCTCTCTCTCTCTCTCTCTCTCTCTTTCTCTCTCTTTTTCTGTCCCTTAATCCCTCTATCGCATTTTTGCTGTAGTTATTTCAATAAAACTACATTTGTTTTGATTATCACTGCAAACCCCCTTGTACCGTGTTGGTGTTTTGCACTCTGAGATCATTCCTACGAACCATCAGGCCATCTGTCCACTAGGATGGACCCTGACATTAAATTTGCGTCACGGACAGGATTCCAGTAGACAGAGGGATTTGCAGGCAAATCCCATGCTAAATTGAGCGCTCTGTCTCCGGAATTGGGACAAAAGATCTCTCAGTGCAAAACAGGGGAAACTGTTACTGTCACTACTGTTGCTGACTCTGATACCGGCACTGACACCGACAGTGATACTTCTCCTGATCCTAATATTGATGCCGTTACTGGTATTGGTATTGATACTGTTGTTGTTGTATTTGAGTTGAATCTGAACCTGTTACTGTTGTATTTGAGCTGAATTTGAAACTGTTACTCTTTTTACTGTTGTATTTTGTGTACCTGGACTGTCTAAAAAGGGAAGGGACAGACCTGAAGAAATAAGCTGTGCCTTTTAGACAGATATTGTCCCTTCACCTACACAGGAAGTGACGAGCGGCCAGGCAAAGGCTGAGTGGCTTTTTCCCTGTTCTAGGTTTCTGGTCCCCTCACAAAGAAAACATTTGTGTGTGTGTGTTCATGTGAGTGCGTATCTGTACTGTCTGGGAAGGAAGAGACAAATTTGAAGCAACCTCACAGGGCCTCCCAGACTGATTCTGTCTCTTCAACTAACCAGGGAAGCCAGGGGACAGTGGAAAGGCTGTGTGATTTGTGTAACTTAACTCCCTGGTGTAGCTTTGGTCCCCTCACAAAATGACTAAGAATTTCAGTGCAAAAGGTAAAGCTGAATTTTATGCTCTGCTTGCTAAATACAATGCCACACCTTCTCCGGGGGGGAGAAGAATGGGCAAGCTGCAATTGCTTTAACTTAGAAAGTGTTATTGATAGAATATCTTCTATGCAACATGAATCAAAATTCAAACTGGGCACAAATAAAACCGTCCTCTGCTCAGTCGTGGGTGCCTGCCTCACAGCAGCCATAGAAACTCGCTTTAAGCGAAAAAGTGAGGAAAATGCTATCATAGACTCCCTTCAAAACCTAGTTCAAGTTTTGCAAAAACAATTGGATGAAGAAAGAAACGTAAATAACTTATTACGGGCTGCCCTGAGAGAGGAACATGTTAAAAATTCACAGAACTCTGATTCCTCAAAAGAAACAGAAGAGAAAGAAACTCCTCACATTAATCAAAATTGCCCTCAAAAAGAATTAGCCCTGATGAAAAATTGCAGGAAACACTGCTGTAATAACATGAAACCTCCAATTAAAACAGACTGCAACTATATCAATAATGAAGATCTTAGCCCGCAAAAAACCACTAAAGAAATCTCATGCACTGCTACTGAATTTACAAAACTTACAAAGCAGTACAGGCTTGTCCCCCAAAAATCTGGAACAGAACACATTTGTCAAGTGTCTCTCACTGGGGGAGATCAGATTCTTTTGTCACAACAAGAAGCCGGTGGGTGCTGAGGACATGGGGTGTTCCTAACAACAGCAGACAGACACATCCCATGGTCCCTGACTCAGCACACTGCTCATTGGGCAGGGGGGCTTAACCCCTTGGAAAGGAGAGACCCTTTGGTCGGTACCCCCGACCAACTCCTGGAAAATATTCACAAAGCTGGCTGCCTGCAATTGATTCATGAAAATAAATTAATTCCTGGTTTTGAATCTCCAATCCAATCACCTGTAAAGCCTGAAATTATGAGCTCTTTAACTCAAGGGCTTCCAGGAACACCTAAACTTACAGCAATTCTCCTCCAGAAAACCATAGTAGCTATGTCTCCTACAGAAAGACCAGATAAACTTCTTAGTAACCAGAATAACCCTTTTGTTCCCTGTCGTGGGTTGACAGCCTTTATCCCAATATCGTGTGTTGTGTCTGGCAGCTGTGCCCTTTCTCTCTTCCCCCCCCCCCCGGCCGTCTTGCTGTGGCGGGGCGGGGAAGAGAGGGGGGGGAGTGTTTGACCAGGCCTTTTTGGCTTTTGGCTTTTTGCTGCTTGGCTTGGCTAGCCGCTTTGCTTGCTTGCTTTCTGCTTTTTGCGCTGTTTTTTTCTTTTCTTTTGTTCCCTCTTTCTTACCCTCCCCTGAAGATACTGGACCGGTTCCGGACCTGACCTGAGACGTCCAGGACACCTGGAGCTTGCAAGAGAAGCTTGAAGCCCTCACCATACACAGTCTGTTTTCTTTCCTTTTCTTGTGTTGGGGAGTGTTCTTTTGTTACTTGTAAATAAATAGGTTTTGTTTTCCACTTTGCTCCTCCGAGAAATTCCTTCCCGAACCCGGTGTTGGGGGAGGGGTGGTTGGAGGTTTGTTTTGTTTTGGGGGGCTCCCTTTTGGAGATTTCCCCTAATTTGTCCTAAACCAGGACAATATACTTTTTGGTGCATTGGCCGGGAAACGGAGGCCAAAAAAAAAAAAAAAAAAACAGTGGAAAACAAACCTATAACAATAATATTTTGGTTTTGGCTATTTTGGTGGGCATATTGGTGATTCATAATGTCATTTGGAGTGGAAGCTTGCCGGTATTTCTGGTCCCTAGGGGTTTTTGAAGTTTTAATACTTTTGTGGTCCCTGGGGTTATTTCCTTACCCAAAAATAGCTCTGATGTTGTTCTTAATAAAAAGCTTTTGTAAGCGGGGGGCACTAACCAGAATAGTCATTGTGCTGGTCTTATGTGTGATGATGTGTCGGATAAAAATGCTGGACTTTATTTCAGGAATGTATGGGTTGCTGTTATGGTTGTTTACTCAGTTTGTTTGGGGAGAAGAAGGGGAAGGGGCTTTTCAGCCTTTGTCCTCCTTCTTGTCGTCCAAATTGTTGACATCTCTATTAGAAAATACTGAATTTCCCCTGAGTTTGAAAGAAACCATCTTTCTGGCATTTAATTTATTAAGCCTTTTCTATACTGTCTGGAGTGTGTATAAAATGAAGACTGAGATTTCTAGAGGGGTTAGAGACACTCCTGACTTAGGAGTAAAACAAAGCAGGAAAAATCTTGACTGGAGTGGGAAATGGGAGGACATGGGCCAGACTTTAAAGGAATTTTCCGATCCTATAGATTGGGACTTTCCATCTGATCAAATTCAGGATCCAGTCGAGGTGGCAAAGTATTTGAGGGAGAAGTGCCATGGTAATACTAAGGAGGAAAGGGTTACTGCAGTGAGCTGGGCCTTGGCGTTTGTTTACCGTACTCTGCTAGATACTGTGGAGCAGCAGATAGCAGAAAGGGAACAGGGAGATAAGTTAGTTACTATCCCAGTGACCCAGGCTGCAGCTAACATCCCAGGCTCCAGGCTAGCAGCTGAATCAGACAATAGGCCCCAACCCATGGCTGTTGCAGCTAATACAAGAGGTGGAAAGTGTAAAGGCAAGACTGATCGAAAGGTGGAGGATGATGATGATGATGCAGGAGAAGGACCCTCACCAAAATCAGAGGCCACATCAAGGGGCACGGAATCTGGAGCTAATATTGACTCCTTTTCTCTGAAGGACCTCAGAGGCCTAAGAAAGGATTACAGACGACAACCTGACGAATCTATAATTAGTTGGTTAGTCCGCCTTTGGGATGCTGCAGGGGAGGTTACAATTTTGGATGGTACTGAAGCGAGGCATTTGGGATCCCTGTCACATGATCCTGTCATTGATCAAGGTATGATGAGGGGGGCTAACCCTCACAGCCTCTGGGAACGGGTCCTAAGAAGCGTAGCAGAACGATACCTGTGTACGGATGATCTCTATATGCAGCAGACACGGTGGAAGACCATAGAACAGGGGATCCAACGCCTGAGAGAGATGGCGGTGGCAGAGCTCATTTTCTCAGATGATACAACAACTAGGAATCCAGACCTGGTACCATGCACACCTATAATGTGGAGGAAACTTGTGCGACTTGGGCCACCCGAATACGCTTCTGCCCTAGCAATAATGAAGCGGGATGATACATATGAGACTGTGCTCGATATGGCAAAGAAGCTTCGAGCGTATGCAGATGCTGTGCATGGCCCAACTCATGCCAGAATTGCAGCAGTGGAAACCCGACTGCAGAAACTAGAGGACAAAATAGAGGAGAATCATAAGAAACTCCGGGAAGAGATTAAGGAGGACCTTATTCAAATCTCAGCTGTACAAATTAGAGGCCCTGGTGTCCAACGCTGGCGCTCCTTTGATGGGGAGAGTTATTCTTAGCATGATGGGCCCATGATGCCTCAGGCCACCAGGGTAGAGATGCCACCTATAAGTGGGCACGAGACCGAGGGGTGGATCTAACCATGGACAGTATCTCTCAGGTTATTCGTGACTGTGAGACGTGTGCTGCCATTAAGCAGGCCAAGCGGGTGAAGCCCCTCTGGTATGGGGGGCGGTGGTCTAAGTACAAATACGGGGAGGCCTGGCAGATTGATTACATCACACTGCCTCAAACCCGCCAGGGCAAGCGCTATGTACTGACCATGGTAGAAGCCACCACGGGATGGTTGGAAACCTACCCTGTGTCTCATGCCACAGGCCGTAACACTATCTTGGGCCTTGAAAAGCAGGTCCTTTGGAGGCACGGTACTCCCGAGAGAATTGAGTCGGATAATGGGACTCATTTTAAAAACAATCTTATTAATACTTGGGCTAGGGAACATGGCATCGAGTGGATATACCATATCCCCTATCATGCACCAGCTGCAGGGAAGGTGGAAAGGTATAATGGATTGTTAAAAACCACCTTAAAAGCATTGGGTGGGGGGTCTTTAAAAAACTGGGAGCAGCATTTAGCAAAGGCTACCTGGTTAGTTAACACTCAAGGTTCCACCAACCGAGCAGGTCCTGCTCAGTCTGAGCTCCTTAATATAGTAGATGGGGATAAAGCCCCAGTGGCCCATGTCAGAGGTTTGTTGGGAAAGACAGTATGGATCAACCCTGCCTCGAGTACAGACAAACCCATCCGTGGGATTGTCTTTGCTCAAGGACCAGGTTATACATGGTGGATAATGCAGAAAGATGGAACAACACGGTGTGTACCTCAGGGAGACCTGATTGTGGGATGAGACTCATATATGAATGTCATTGTTTGTTGAATGTGAGACAGAAGGAAACTGTAAGTGTCAAAGGTCTGAGCAAGTAAGATGAGAGGAATGCGTAAGTGTCAAAGGTATGAGTAAGTGAAATGAAAGTTTTTATTGTATATTCACGATATGGGATAAGGGGTGGAGTGTCGTGGGTTGACAGCCTTCATCCCAATATCGTGTGTTGTGTCTGGCAGCTGTGCCTTTTCTCTCTTCCCCCCCCCCCCCCCCCCCCGGCCGTCTTGCTGCGGCGGGGCGGGGAAGAGAGGGGGGGAGTGTTTGACCAGGCCTTTTTGGCTTTTGGCTTTTTGCTGCTTGGCTTGGCTAGCCGCTTTGCTTGCTTGCTTTCTGCTTTTTGCGCTGTTTTTTTTCTTTTCTTTTGTTCCCTCTTTCTTACCCTCCCCTGAAGATACTGGACCGGCTCCGGACCTGACCTGAGACATCCAGGACACCTGGAGCTTGCAAGAGAAGCTTGACGCCCTCACCATACACAGTCTGTTTCTTTCCTTTTCTTGTGTTGGGGAGTGTTCTTTTGTTACTTGTAAATAAATAGGTTTTGTTTTCCACTTTGCTCCTCCGAGAAATTCCTTCCCGAACCCGGTGTTGGGGGAGGGGTGGTTGGAGGTTTGTTTTGTTTTGGGGGGCTCCCTTTTGGAGATTTCCCCTAATTTGTCCTAAACCAGGACACAGCTCCATTGAGACCCCTTGCCGGGGGTGGTTGCCATGGACACCAGCATTGATTGTCAGCCATGAGGATTCTTGATTTTCATATCTGTTCAAAATGCATTAGAAGGTGTTGGGGGCCAATATAAATTGGACATTGCTGATATCAACCAAAACTGGAAAAGACAACTAAACAGGACAAAACAGTTCTCTCTTCATTGTTTTCAATTTAGTATATTCATTTTGAATACACTTCTGAAATGTGACTAATTAACCACGAAATAATTGAAAACTTGAATGATTCCCAGAGACTTGTCTTGTTTGGGTATTTTGAACAAATATTTATGAGCTTTTCAAACTGAATTCCTGAACTGAGAAGCTCAAGAACAAAGAGGCCTCTAGGGCAGTAAAATTCATCATCATCTTCCAAGTGGCTGAAGATCCATCCCCATTAGAGCAGCAATGAACAGAAATGGGCACAGCTTTGTGGCTCCCCCAGCTTTGGCATGGGCCCTGAGCCTGGAGCAGGAGCAGCTCTTGAAGGCCCTAAGGCCGAGGCTCTTGAAGGCCCTGGGCAGATGGGATGGCAGCAGGGGCTGCAGAGCTCTCAGCACTTCAGCCCGAGGGGAGCAGGGCAGCCAGGGAGCCTCCTTTGGCCTTGGCCAAGCCCCTTCCCCCATGGCTGGGGCTGAGTCCTGTGGCAGCTGCAGCTGCTGCTGTGCCCTTGCCAGGGGCTGAGGCCGTGGGGCCAGTGCCCAGAGCAGCCTGGCCTGAGCAGAGCTGTGGGGCCAGAGCCGGCTGGGCTGGGCTGGGGAGAGGCCCTTGGTGCTGCCCAGAGCTCAGGCCAGCTGGCAGAGCTTGCAGGGAGCTGGGCTGGGCTCAGAGAGCATGGCCCAGAAACCATCAGTGTCCATCTCAGCCTGGCTGAGCGTGCAGGGGCAGGACTCAGGCCAGGCCTTGTGGGGCAGGGCCAGTGCCTGTGCAAGGCATTGCAAACAGGCAAGTGGCCCAGAGAGGAGGCTGCTCTGTGCCCTTGGTGTCATAGGCAGAGCAGGGAGGTGGCCCAGGACATTTGTCAACGCCACCCCCTGTGCCCAGCCCTTGGCAGCCCTGGCTGCTGAGCCCAGCTTTGGCCTGGGCTGAGTTTGGCTGTGGCCCAGCTCCATCCTCCTCTGGGGCTCATGGCTTGTTCTTGGCCATGGCCAGCCCTGGCTGCCTCTCTGCTGGCCCAGAGGCCAGCAGAGCCCAGGGCAGGGCTGTCTGTGCAGCCCCACAGGTGCCCTGGTCTCTGCAGGAGCTGGCAGAGGCTGCCCAGCAGAGAGGCCATGGGGCACAGAGCCCCAAGGCTGCTGTGGGCACCACGGCACAGGGGCCGTTCCCAGCTGCAATGCTCCTGGCCTGGGCTGGGCCTGCACAGGGGCTGGGCCACCATGGCTGGGCCAGCACAGGGCCACAAAGCGGCCACGCAGCCGCTGCCGGGGCTGACAGCAAGGCCAGGCACACACAGGCAATTGCTGAGCACGGCCTGCGCTGGCCAGGCCTGACTGTGCCAAAGGCAGAGCTCAGCTGCCCTTGGGGGCTGCAGGAACAGTCCAGAGCCCAAAGAGCCTCCATGGCTGTGCTGGAGACCAAGGCTGCAGGAGGGAAATGCAGGGCTGCTGCGGGATGGGGAGGGCATTGAATTCCAGCACACACCTCAGCTCTCTGATGATCCCAGCACCATGCTGGGCCCTGTTTCAGACTGGAGCAGAGCAGATGTTGATGGGACAGGAGCCCTGCGGGGCTGTCAGGGCCCTGCAGCTTGCAAAGTGCTCTGCTCTCCCTCAGGTGCTCTTGGAGAGTTCCAGTCCCAGCTGGGCACCTCAGGGCACAAGTGGCACTGCCTGTTCATGGGCACACAGCTGATGTCTGGAAAGGGGCACAGGTGTTAATACCTGTTAGTTTCATAATATACAAGCAAATCTTTATTTTCTGGGTCTTTTGAGAACTTTTGAGAAATGTAAACATTTTCTCTCCTGGAACAGGAATTTCCTGGATGTGCTAGATTCTTCTTCTGAAGGCAGGAGAAGAAATACTCATCTTCCCCTCTGCCTTTGCTACAAACATTCACTCTAATATTTAATCACCCCTTCCCTTCAGGTGTTTCCAGCTGTCATGTTGAAATGGCCCTGTCTAAGAACATCTCTTCATTTAGAGCAGCTCCATCTATGTCCTTTCCATCGCTCCCAGATTTTCTCATCCAGATACTCTCTGGTCATTCAAGTACCTCTCAACTGACTCGTTTCATGCATTCAACATCAGGGAGTTGTCAAATCTTTCTGAAATTTAAATAAATATCACATTAGACAGCATCCTAATTGTGTTTATATCTATCATAGAATTACAATTTCTTATGTCTTTGTCCAAAACTCTTGCTATACGACAATCCATGGGGAATGGTGGACATGTCAGATGGTGCTGGGACATCCCAGAGATCCAAGGGAAGAGCTGTGATGGTTATTAAACTGTTTAAATGTTCAACTTCTGTTTATTGGCAAGAAACCTTTCTGTGTCTCTGAGTATCACCAGTCCCTGAGCCCAAAGGACACAAACCTGATGAGTTGTGGCTCCCACTGCAGGGGCACTTGGACCTTGGCTCTGCACAGGGGAGCTCTTCATCTCCTTTCTCTCTTTTCCTCCCTCTGGGTATGGAGGGAGCTCCTGACTTCAGTGTGTGACTCATGTGTGCAAAGAGCAAATCTGGGCAGAATTGGGGCAGGGAGGGTTTTCACGGGAGGATCTGTTGGGATCTGTGCTGGGCACAGAAGGTGTTTTCCATTGCTCTGAGATGTCTGCTGTGCAAAGTGGATTTAATACCTTGCAGAGGAATGATTTTGGCATATGATGAAGCTCTGCCTTCCCTTGGCTTTGTTGGCTGACAAGAAATGAACATCCCTCTGTGTCTCAGGCAACTCCTTCTCCAAGGAAAGCAGGTGGGAGCTGGAGCAAAGGAGCTGAAAGCTGCAGGTGCAGCCTGGGCTGGAGGGAGCTCGAGCCACAAACCTTTGTTATAATTTCTTTCTTTTCTCTTCTTACCTAAGCCTTCTGATGAAACATTTTCTGCTATTCTTTTAGTATAGTTTTAATGAATTATATATCATAATATAATAAATCAAGCCTTCTGAAACATGGAGTCAGATCCTCATCTCTTCCCTCATCCAAGAACCCCTGTGAAAAATGTCACAATCCTGATTTTCGTATCTGTTCCAACTACATGAGGAGGTACATGGATTCAAAGTCAATTGGAGATTGCTATTAACAGGGGGAAAAAAAAAACTAAATAGGATATAAAAAATGTTTTCTCACTGTTTTTTTAAATAGAACATATTCAGTTGAATGCACTTCTGAAATCTCTCTTTGTTAACCACACAAGATTTGGAAACTGAAATAAAATTATCCCCAGAGGCTTGGCTTGTTAAGGTGTTCTGGATGTTAATGAGCCCTGGGACACTGAATTCCTGCACTCAAGAGCTGAAGGCTGAACAAGCCTCTGGAGCGGGAAAATTCAGCAGCAGCCTCCAAGTTGCTGAGGATGTCAGCAGCCCCCACTGAGGCCATCCCTGCCCAGAGACCGTGGGGGAATGGGCAGACAAGGAGAGCGTCCCTGGGGCTGGGGCAGCACAACTCAGAGGCAGCAGCGGCTCCAGCTGGGAAATGGAGTGTGGAATGTGGCTGGGAAAGCCCTGCCTGGGCTGGGCCAAGCAGGACACACAAGCCCTGACTCCCATCCACTAAAAATCACCTTTAAGGAGACATTCTAAAGGAATTACAGTTATGTGCTCTGAGTTGAACTCAATGGAGAAGTACCATCAAGAGATTCTTCAGAGCTTAAAACTATAAAACAGCCTTTACTGGGAACTTGACAAAATCAGAGAAACTTTGGCAAAACGTTTATTATGACATTGTTGTTGGTTTGTTTATTCAAGATTTTTCTAATCTTGAGATTTCTTAATTATTGTATTGATGAGTGTGTTGGGTTTTATTGTCAATTAATTATTTATGGGGGTTTTTTTGTGAGATAGGATTGCGAGAAAGGTAAAGTTGGCTTAAGATTTTTAAATGGTAGAAAGAAAATTTTATTAAAAGTAACTAAAAGAAAAAATGTAGTAATATTTAAAATAAGCTCTTTAGAACACTTTTTTTTACAACTTTTTTTTTTACTGACAATGTAAAGAAACTAAACTTAAAATTTCTAGTTATTTACTATTTCTAAAATAGTCTTGGTTTAGTTTACTTTGGGAGAGAAGTTTTTCTTGTTAAGGTTATGGAGATTCTTTTACAAGAGGAAAAAATAGCTTTTTTTCTGGTTCCTAATTTTGTCATGGATAACAGTGGTCTGGGGAACTTTGTTATTGTGAAGTTATTTTTATTGCCAGAAGGTTTTTTACAGCTTGTTGATGGGCCATGTTGACTTATGGGGTATTGTTTTAAAAATAGTTCTTTAAAGGTAAAAGTGTTCATAATTTACTTTTAAAATTATTTTTATCTCTTGGAATACAGATCTTCTCTTGGGAATACTGGATTACTTTTTTTTTCCCCTGTTTAAACTTTTTATGTTATTACAGTTATTTTAACAGTTCTTTTCTTTTAGCATGGAGGTTTTTCTTTGATATTCATTTGAATTTTTTTATTAGTTTTATGTATTTTAATGAAAAATAGGTTTTTTGGGATTTAATTTCTTCTTTACTGACTTTGATGGTTTTATGTTTGTTTTTTATATGCTTGTATTTTGTTTTTCTTTTACTCGAGGGAGGACTGAAGTATTGAAAGGATTAACACCTGACCTGCCAGTAGCTTGTGGTTGAAGTTGTGGTTGGGTTAGGATTGGTTTTATGGTTCATTTTTGTGGGGTTTTTTGTTTAACTTTAGTTCTAGGGTTGAATTTGTGTGCGTTGTAGGTTGTAGGAGTTTTTTGTTTTAATTGTCTTGGGGGGAGGGGACTTGATGGTAAGATTTTAATAGCTGTGGCTGGCTTTGTTCTGGTTAGGGGTTTGTAGCCTCTCTTGTTTTCCTGTTTGATAGTTGTTGACATTTGGTTTGGTTAGAATCAGGCTGATGGGGGGGCAGGGGGCAGCCTGGGGAGGTGGGAAGGGGCTCAGCCCGTGGCAGAGTTGCTTCGTTTGGTTTGGTTTGGTTTGGTTGGTTTGTGTTGGTTTGGGTTGGTTTGGTTTGGGTTGGTTTGGTTTGGTTTGGGTTGGTTTGGTTTGGGTTTGTTTGGGTTGGTTTGGTTTGGGTTGGTTTGGGTTGGTTTGGTTTGGGTTTGTTTGGGTTGGTTTGGTTTGGGTTGGTTTGGGTTGGTTTGGTTTGGGTTGGGTTGGTTTGGGTTGGTTTGGGTTGGTTTGGGTTGGGTTGGTTTGGGTTGGTTTGGGTTGGTTTGGTTGAGATGGGGGCTGGGGCCAGGGCCTGCTGCTTCTTTGTTGACTGGGAACAAAAGAGGATGTTCCTGGGTTTTTTCGTCTTTAACATTTGTGTTTCACAGAGGCGTGTTCAGTATCTTAGTGGTTTAACAGATTTTCAGTTACACAAAAATTTTGTATTACTTTTTAAAATTCTTCTCATGTCAAACTACAACAGACATTCAACCAACAAAAAACTCTTCTCAAATCATTGACTTGGCCCATTCAACTTCACAAACTCTATGCCTGTTCAATTTAATGTTAATCAAAATTTGCAAGAGAAACAGAAGAAGAAGAGACAGAAAGACAGAAAGACAAAAAAGATACAGAGAGCACACACAAAGCAACCAACTCCTGCATTCCAGTGGTGTTCAGATGGAAATTCCAAGAGGAGGTAGGGTCAAGATGTGTGCTTGCCTTGTGGTCAGCCACCAATACCCCTTGATCTTCCTGGGCCCTTCCCCCAGGTGGGACTTGGGCTCATTTGGTCCCTCAGGAACTGGGCTGGGGGCTGGAGAGGTGGCTGTGGAGCATTGCCTGTGCTGTGCCAGGGACTGGCAGCCACTGCTGGGCCGGGATAGAGGCTCTGGGGGGATTGGGGTTCCAGGGCAGGGCAGTGCTGGGGTCACAGGGCAGGGCAAGGATGGACCTACCCCTTCTTCCTCCCCCACACATGAAATGTTTTGCAGCCAACAATCTCCTCCAGTCTGTCACAACAGGCAGTGTTGGAGGTGAAATCCCAATTCTGGGCATGGGCACCTGGCCAAGAAGTACAGTTCTTTCCCATAGGAAGGAAAGCACAGAGCCCCAGTGTTTGGAAGGCAGGTGAGAGCCTCAGTAGGCCAAGACCAGCCAGACTTTTCGGAAATGACATATTTTGTCTGGGAGCTATCTTTGGATGTAGGGAATTTTGGAGGTGGAAGTCCAATCTCAGCCATGGGCACCTGGAGAAGTAGGACAGTTCTTTCCCATGGGAAGGAAAGTGCAGAGCCTTCCCCAATGTTTTGGAGAGAGATGAGAATCGACCCTTGTAAAACCAATGCAAGACAGACTTGTCCTGGCAATATTCCTATGGGAACAATCCCTGGATATAAGGAAATTTGGAGGTGAAATCCCAATTCTGGCCATGGGTGCCTGGAGGAGAAGGACAATTCTTTTCCGTTGGGAAGGAAAGCATGGAGCCCCAGTGTTTCATTAGCAGATGAAGGGCGACCCTCAACATGCCAAGGTCAGTTGGACCAGTCAGGCAGTCCACGGGAGGCCAAACCAGTCAGACATGCTCTGTGTCTCCTTGTTTTTAAGAGGCCCCATAATGTCACAATGGTGCCTTGATTCCATGGGGTCCAGCAGTGTCATAATGGACCCTTGGTTCAGTGGAGTCGCACAATGTGAAAGTGGCCCCCAGGTTCCAGAAGGCCCCAAGTGTCAGAATGGTCCAAATTCCATGAGTCCCTGCAGTGTCACAATGTTCTCTGTGGTTCCCCAGGCCCCACAATAACATGTGACTCTTCTGTTCCATGAGCCCTGAATGTCACAATGGACCTTTGGACCTTGGGGTTTTGCGGATTCACAATGGTCTCCCTTTGGCTGCACAGTGTCACAATGGACCATTGATGACAGGAGGCCCTTCTGTGTCACCCTGGAGCTTTGGTTCCATGCAGCCTTGCAGCATCACAATGAACCCTAGTTTCAATGGGGTTCAACAATGTCACCATGGCCCCAAGGCTCCATGCATCCCTGCAGTGTCACAATGGTCTCCTTTGGTTGCACAGTGTCACAATGGAGCACTGATGACACGAGGCCCTGCAGTGTCACAATGCACCTTTGGTTCCATGCAGCCCTGCAGTGTCACACAGGCCTCTTGGTTTCATGAGGCCCCACAGTATCATAATGGTGCTCTTGCTTCTGTGGGGACCTGTGGGGTCACAATGGTCTCACTGGTTCCATGAGGCCTCACAGTGTCACAATGCTTTGCTTATTCCATGAGGCCTCATAGTGTCACAATGGTCTCCATGATTCCATGAATACCCTCACTGTCACAATGGCCCTTGGTTCCATGAGGCCTTGCAATGTCACAATGGACCTTTGGATCCATGGGGTCTCACAGTGTCACAATGGCCTCTTGGTTCCAGGACACCCCAAGGTGTCACAATGGTCTCCAAAGTTGCATGAGGCCCCACGGTGTCACAATGGACCCTTGGTTTGATGGGGCCTCTCAGTGTCACAATGGTCCCTACATTCCATGGAGCCACACAGTGTCGGTACAGCCCTCTTGGTTCCATGAGGCTCAGCAATGTCACAGTGGTCTCCATGATTCCATGAGGCCCCAAAGTGTCACAACGATCCTTTGGTCTCACAAGACCCCAAGTGTCACAATGGTCCCTTGGTCTCACAATGCCCCACAGTGTCACTATGATCCCTTGGTTCCATGGGCCTGCACTGCTGCATTCCCCCCTCCCCTTCTCAGGCCACGCTGCCAGCTGAGAAATGCTCCTTGGGGCTCGGCCTTGGCCCACAGCCCCTGGGCTCAGCTCCTCTGCAGCTCATCACAAACACTGTCTGCTCCAGGCACTGCTGCTGCCCAACCAGCTCCCGGTTCCTTTAGCAGCAGCCCTGGGAACTGTTTGTGTTCCCTCAGTAACACAACATTCCTGTTCTCACAGTGTCAAAGAAAGCTTTTGGTGCCAAACGCGGCAAGGATGAGCCATTGCTGGGACTGCAGCCCCTCTCTTGGGGCCCTGCAAACAGCGCTCCAAAAGGAGCCCTTGGAGCTCTCCTGGGCCAGCCACTCCCTCTGAGTGGGGCCTCTCCCAGCCGGGAACTCTCCCATTTGCTGCACTCAGGGATCCCAAACACTGCTCCCTTGCTGGGGATTTTTTCAGTGCTCTCAAGGCCTTGTTCATAGCCCTGGCCCAGGCTCTGGCCCTGGGGGACAAAAGGACGTTGCCGGGGGCTCCCTCTCCCCCTGTGCCACCCCCAGGGCCCTGGCCCCCCGCCCCCGTGTCAGGCTCTGGGGTGGATCTCGTGGAACATCCTCTGGGGGAGGCTGCGGGGCTGGGGGACCCAGGGGGACCCGGGGGGACAGGGGATCCCACTGCACACGAGCAGGGTTGAACTGCTCTGTGGGGAACTTTAAGGGGGGCTGGGGCAGAGTGACCTCCCCAGGGACCTCACACAGCCCCTGTGATGTCACACTGCCCCTGTGATTTCACACAGGCCCTGTGACGTCACACAACCCTTTATGATGCCACACAGCTACCTGTGATGTCACAGCCCACTCTGGGATGTTACACAGCACCCTTGTGATGCCACAGAACCAAATCTGGGATGTCAGCCTGGAATGTCATGCAGCTGCACTGTGATGTCACAGAAGGTGCTGTGATGTCACAAAGTCACCATGTGATGTCACAGTCTTTTCTGTGATATCACAGCCTCCTCTATGATGTTACACAGACACCAAGTGATGTCACAACCCACTCTGTGATGCCACAGAACCACCCTCTATGATTGCAGCATCTGTTCTATGGCCTCACACCTTACACATCCACAGGGATGTCACAAAACCCTCCTCTGTGATGTCATACTGCCACTCTGTAATTTCACAGCACCCACTTTGACCTCACTGTTGGCTCTGTGATGACATCCAGCCATGCCATGATGTCACAGCCTGCTCTGTTATTTCATAGAATCCCCTGTGTGATGCTGTAGCTGCTCAATGACCTCACACAACAAACTCTGTGGTGTCACAGCCCAATCTGTGACCTCACACAACCCACTCTGTGCTGTCACACAGCCCCTTGCTGACATCACAGCTGCTCTGTGGCTCTGTGACACAGCCACAGAGGTGCTGCTGTGACACAGCCCCCTCTGGGCCATCCCACAGCCCCTGCCAGTGCTGAGCCCCTGTGAGCTCTGTCTGTGCCCTGCTGGTGTCCCTGAGGGGCCCTGGCAGTACCCCAGCCCTGCTGAGCTGTGCACAGGAGCTGCTCCTGGCCAGAGCTGTCTCTCTGCAGCGCTGCCCTTTCCAGGAGCTGCCTCTGTGCCAGGAGCCCGGCCCAGCTCAGCAGCACAGACATAGCACAGGGACTTTAATGATCCTCTGGGGCTTTGGTTCTATTTGCATTAGATTGTGTCCCTCAGAGTGGGCTCAAAGAACTTCTCAAGAACTTGAAGTTAAGTTGAAACATTGAAGTTTCTTGTAGTTAAATGGGGCCCACTAAGGGACATAACTCTTGTGAAAGTGTCCCCAGGTTCCAGTTAGAGCAGAACACTGGAGGCAGTGATGGCAGCTGGGGACAAAGAAGGCAAAGATGTCTCTGGTGCTGAGCAAAGCTGGATGTGTTTGAGGAATGCAAAGGGCCAAGGCCTGAGCCCCAGCCCCTGGCCAGGCAGATCCTGTGCCTCCCTCCTTGCTCAGGGCTCTTCCCGGGATGGGCACTGGCCTGTGGGGATGTGCAATGGCAAGGGCAGGAGCATGGGGCAGCCCCTGTCAGGCTGCTGAGCAGGGACAAGGAGGCAATGAGGCCCCAGCCCTGCAAGGGTCACTTGTCTCCTGCTCCTGCCTCAGGCCCAGGCCCAGCAGCCATGGTGAAAGTGCTGCCCTAGTTGGCTCTGGCAGGGCTGTCTTGCAGCTGCTGCCCATCCCTGTGCCCTGTGCAGCCCAGGCTGTCCCACGGTGTCCCTGCCCTGCGCCTCTGTCCCTGCAGGCTGTCGGCATCCCCCGGCTGCCCCACCTGGCTGGGCCCTTCCGTTGCTGACAGCTCTGACTCCTGCCTGCCTCTGCCTGCCCACACAAAGCCTTGGGCTGCTTCAGGCTCCTTCTGGGGACGTGCTGTACCACAGCCCTGCCCTGGCAGGGAAATTCCTTTATCCTGGTGTCCAGTCCAGATCTCCTCAGGTGCCTTTGGAATTAATTCTTTCTTTCTCTGGCTGTTTTCTACCATGTGAAAAGGATCCACCATCTCTGAAACCACCCTTCAATCTCTTCCAGGGCTCTCCTCTGCTGTCCTCACTTCCCACCCCACTGAGCACAGGGCTCCCATGTCCCTATAAATTGTCAAGTGCTTGAGGCCAGGAGCACCTGGACAAGAGGGACAGTTCTTTTCTATAGGAAGGACACCACAGAACCCCAGAGTTTGAAAGCAGATGAGAAGCAGTCACCAGAAGCCAAGGCCAGCCAGACCTGTCTGTCCTAGAAGTTTTTGTCTTGCAGTAACCCTTAGATATTCAGGGAGTTTTGGGGGGGGAATTCCATTTCAGCCATGGGTTCCTGGACTGGAATGACAGTTCTCCGTGGGAAGGAAAGGGCAGAGCTCCCGTGTTTCAATGGCTGATTAGAGGCAGCCCCAAGGAGGCCAAGGCCAGCCAGACCTGTGGTCAGGGAAGAATCCTTGGAAAGACAGAATTTGGGGGACCAAAGCCCACTTTTGTCTACAGGCATCAGGACAAGAAGGACAGTTCTTTTCCTTCGGAAGGAAAGTGCAGAGCCCCAGTGTTTCAAAGGCAGATGACATCTGGCCATCAGGAAACCAAGAGAACCTGGACAGACCTGGCAGCTTTTTTCTGGGAGATATCCTTTGATATAAAGAATTTTGGAGGCTGATTCTCAATTTTGGCCATGGATGCCTGGACTTGAGAGATATTTTTTCAATGAGAAGAAAAGCACAGGCCCCCAGGTGTTTTGAAAGCAGATGAGAGGTGGTCCCCAAGAGGCCAAGGTCAGCACAGAGTGGGTTGTGTGAGGTCACAAGTAGGGCTATGACATCACAGAGTTTGTTGTGTGAGGTCAATGAGCAGCTACAGCATCACAGAGGGGATTCTGTGACATCACAAAGCAGGCTGTGACATCATGGCGAGGCTGGATGACATCATAGAGCAGGCTGTGATGTCAAAGTGTGTGCTGTGCCATTACAGAGTAGCAGTATGACATCACAGAGAGGGTTTTGTGACATCACTGAAGGGATTGTGACATCACACAACTGTCTTTGACATCACAGGGTAGAATGAGCGGACACAGAGGAGATCCTGCCATCATAGAGGCTGGGTCTATGACTTCAGAGAGTGGGTTGTGACATCACTGGGTGGCTATGTAACATCATAGGATGGGCTGTGACATCACATAGTGACTTTCTGACACCACAGAGTATTCTGTGAAACCACAGTGCAGGTGAATGACATTCCAGGGTGACATCCCTGAGCTGGCTCTGTGACGTCACAAGGGTGCTGCGTGATGTCCCAGAGTGGGCTGTAACATCACAGATGACTGTGTGACATTGCAAAAGAGCTGTGTGGCATCATAGGGGGCTGTGGCATCACAGGGGCTGTGTGAGGTCCCTGGGGAGGTCACTCTACCCCGGCCCCCTAACAGCTCCCCCCAGAGCAGTCCAACCCTGCTCGTGCACAGCGGGGTCCCCTGTCCCCCCGGGTCCCCCCGCCCCCAGCCCTGCAGCCTCCCCCAGAGGATGTTCCACGAGATCGACCCCAGAGCCTGACACGGGGACGGGGGGCCAGGGCCCTGGGGGTGGAACAGGGGGACAGGGACCCCCCGGCAGCATCCCAGTGTCCCCCAGGGCCAGAGCCTGGGCCAGGGCTCCTTCACCCTGCTACCAACAAGGCCTTGAGAGTGCTGAAAAAATCCCCGGCAAGGGAGCAGCAAAAACCAGATTTAATATTAAGGGACAGCAGCACAAATTTCCTTGGCAAGAGTCACTCTGCTCCTGACTGGACACTTCAGGCACACCAAGGAAACAGAGCAACAACAAAACCAAACAGAATCCAGTCAATCAAACCAGAAATCAGGCAAGAACTCTTCCTGGGTATGTGTGAGACACAAGGACAGTGAGGGCAAAGATAAAAGGAATATGGGCCAAAAGCTTAACAGAGGTCAAACTTAACAGGACTTTACTTATACCTTAACTTTAACTGGTACCTTCAACTCCCCAATTTAGCAAAAGAACAGCACTTAACACTATTTAATCTAACTTAAAACCTATGAGTTAGAAATTTAACAGAGGAATTACACTTTACAATCCTTAACTTAGCTAATAAATTAAATGTAACAACTTAGAAAAAGAGCAACTCATAGCAGCATTTAACTTCGTTTAGACCTCGTGACTTATACTTACTTACTGATATCTGGATATCTGACTGACTCAGCTATCCAAGGCACTCCGACCCCTCAGAGAGCAGCATTTCTGCCACATTTCCCCAGCACAGGCACTGCTGTGTGCATGCAGGCACCAAGAGTCAGCGCAAGGCACCAGTGAGAAATTCCCCTGAGGGCAGGCAATGCTCCCTGTGGATCCTTTGCCATCTCCCCAGTGGGTGAAGTGCTGAGCCTGGAAGGAGGGGGGGATCGGCCCAAGCTCTGTCATTGTTCAGGATCCCCGAGTGCAGCAAACAGGAGAGTTCCCAGCTGAGAGAGGCCCCACTCAGAGGGAGTGGCTGGCCCAGGAGAGCTCCAAGGGCTCCTTTTGGAGCGCTGTTTGCAGGGCCCCAAGAGAGGGGCTTCAGTCCCAGCAATGGCTCATCCTGTCCGCACTTGGCACCAACAGCTTTCTTTGGCAATGTGAGAACAGGGATGTTGTGCCACGGAGGGAACAAAAGCTGCTCCTACAGAAACCAGGAGCTGGCTGGGCAGCAGCAGTGCGTGGAGCAGACAGTGTTTGTGACGAGCTGCAGACGGACTGAGCCCAGGGGCTGTGGGCCAAGGCTGAGCCCCAAGGAGCATTTCTCAGCTGGCAGCATGGCCTGAGAAGGGAAGGGGGGAATGCAGCAGCACAGGGCCCATGGAACCAAGGGATCATTGTGATACTGTGGGGCCTTGGGACACCAAGGGACCATTGTGACACTGTGGGGCCCTGTGAGACCAAGGGACCATTGTGACTCCATGGGGCCTCATGGAATCATAGAGAGCACTGCGACTCATGGAACCAAAGGGACAGTACTGCCTCTGTGTGGCTCCATGGAATGTAGGGATCATTGTGACACAGAGAGGCCCCATCAAACCAAGGGGCCATTGTGACACTGCAAGACCCCATGGAGCCAAAGGTCCCTTGTGACATTGCAAGACCTCATAGAACCTAATGGAGAGACTACTTGGGCACTGCAGAGCCTCATGGAACCAAGGTCCCTTTTGACACTGAGGGAATTCATAGAATCATTGGGACACTGTGAGGCTCTATGGAATAAGGAAAGCATTGTGACACTCTGAAGCCTCATGGAACCAGTGAGACCATTGTGACCCTGGGGATCCTCACAGAACCAAGAAGACCATTGTGATACTGTGGGGCCTTGTGAAAACAAGAGGCCTTTGTGACACTTCAGGGCTGCATGGAACCAAAGGTCCAGGGTGATATTGCAAGGCCTCATGACATCAGTGGTCCATTGTGACACTGGGCAACCAAAGGAGACCATTGTGACACTGCAGGCTGCATAGAAGCGAGGGGCCATGGTGACATTGTGGAACTCCATTGAACTAAGAGTTCATTGTGACACTGCAGGCTTCATGGAACCAAAGCTCCAGGGTGACACACAGTGGCCTCCTGTTATCAATGGTCCATTGTGACACTGTGCAGCCAAAGGGAGACCATTGTGACACCACAAACCCCCAGGATCCAAAGGCCCATTGTAACATTGCAGGCTGCTTGGAACAGAGGAATCATGTGTCATTGTGGGGCCTGGGGAACTGTCGGGATCATTAGCTTAGCAGAGTGACCCCGAGAAAAGTTCGAAAGTCTCTTTTCCCAGCCCGGTGCTTGAAGAAGGAGTCAGGGCTCTTCATTTCTCGGTCTCAAGGTTGCTGATTTTATCTATTAAAAATTTTCTAGTTCCCTGCTGAGGTCAGCTCACAAAGACAGTCCGAGGCATTCTGCCTGCCCACAGGGCGGTGTTATGTCTTTATACAAAAACTATGGATACAATGTTTACAATTTCCAAAACGTATCACCTATGTTAGACCTTCAGCTTCTACTCTAAACCAATCTGTAAGTGCCAACACCACAGCAGAAGATGGAGGCCAAGAAGAAGGAGAAAGGCTGGACACACTTAGTTCCCTCCATCTTGCCCCCATACCAAAAACGCAAAAATCTACTTTTCCACCCTGTGAAAACTTCACTAATATTCTATTGAAACTGTTGTGGCTTGCTTATCTTCATACAAGGTTGGTAATTTGCTCCACGGGTCATAATCAAAACCACAGGGGCATTTTGGGCCCTGTGCCAGGGTCTCTGAGACCCCTGACAGGGGTCTTGGCTGCTCAGGACAGCCAGAGGGATGTCCTGGGTCCTGACAGGGAACCACAGAGACCATTGTGACACTGCAGGGGCTCATGGAATCATTGGGACCATTGTGACACTGTGGGGCCTTATGGAACCAAGGGGCGAGTGTGACACTATGGAGCACCATAAAGCCAAGGGAACACAGAACAGGTCTGGCTGGTTTTGCCTCCCATGGACTGCCTGTCTGGTCCAACTGATCTTGGCATGTTGAAGGTCGCTTCTCATCTGCTGCTGAAATACTGTGGCTCTGTGCTTTCCTTCTGATGGAAAAGAACTGTCCTTCTTCTCTAGGCACCCATGGCCTGAATTGAGATTTCACCTCAAAACTTCTTTTATCCAGGGATTGTTCCCATAGGAATAATGCCAGGACAAGTTTTTATGGCAGTGGTTTTGCAAGGGCCACCTCTAAGCTTTCGCCAAAATAATGGGGAAGGCTCTGTGTTTTCCTTTCCACGGGAAAGAATTGTGCTGCTTCTCCAGGTGTCCATGGGTGAGATTGGTGCTCCACCTCCACAACTCCCTAGATCCAAAGACTGCTTCCCGACAAAATCTGCCATTCCTGACAAGTCTGGCTGGCCTTGGCCTAGTGAGCCTTTCAGCTGCTTTCCAAACACTGGGTCTCTGTGCATTCCTTCCTATGGAACTGTCCTTCTCACCCAGGTGCCCATGGCCGGAATTTGGGTTCCCTCTCTAACATTTCCTGTTGTGAAAGACTGGAGGAGATTGTTGGATCAAAACTTTTCATGTGTGGGGGATGACAAGGCAGGTCCAGCCCCTGCCCTGTAGCCCCAATTCCCCCAGAGCCTCTATCCCAGCCCAGCAGTGTCTGCCAGTCCCTGGCACAGCACAGGCAATGCTCCACAGCCACCTCTGCAGCCCCCAGCCCAGCTCCTGGGGGACCAAATGAGCCCAAGGCCCACCTGGGGGAAGGGCCCAGGAAGACCAAGGGGTATTTGAGGCTGACCACAAGGCAAGCACACATCTTGACCCTGCGTCCTCTTGGAATTTCCATCTGAACAGTGCTGGAATGCAGGAGTTGGTAGCTCTGTGTGTGCTTCTCTAAATCTTTTTTGTCTTTCTCTTTTTCCATGTCTTCATATGTTTCTTTGCTTCTGTAGATATTGAATAACATGAAATTGAACAGGCTTAGAGTTTGTGAAGTCAAATGGGCCAAGTCAAGGCTTTGAGATGTGTTTTTTGTTGATTGAATGTCTGTTGTAGTTTGACATGAGAAGAATTTTAAAAAGTAATACAAAAATTTTGTGTAACTGACAATCTGTTAAACCACAAAGGCACTGAACACACCTCTATGAAACACAAATGTTAAAAATGAAATAAACCAGGAACCTCCTCTTTCTTTTCCAGTCAACAAAGAAGCAGCAGGCCCTGGCCCCAGCCCCTATCTCAACCAAACCAAACCAAACCAAACCAAACCAAACCAAACCAAACCAAACCAAACCAAACCAAACCAAACCAAACCCAACCAAACCAAACCAAACCATGCAACCCTGCCGTGGGCTGAGCCCCTTCCCCCCTCCCCAGACCGCCCCCCTCCATTGGCCCTATTCTAACCAAACCAAACCCCAACAACTCCCAAACAGGAAAACAAAAGAGGCTAGAAAACCCCAACCAGAACAAAGCTGGCCACAGTAATTAAAATCTTACCATTAAGTCCCCTCCCCCAAGACAATTAAAACTAAAAAATTTACAACCTACAACCCATACAAAATAACCCTACAACTAATATTAAACACAATAAAAAGCCCCAAACCAGTCATAAAAGCAATCTTAATACAACTCAACCACAACTTCCCCCACAAGTTATCAGCGGGTCAGGTGTAAATGCTTTCAATAATTCAATCCTCCCTCAACTGAAAAAAAAAATAAAAACCAAAACAAAAAACCATAAAACCATAAAAGTCAGTAAAAAGTTAAATCCCTCCCCCAAAAAAGAAGAAAAAATACCTTTATCTTAAAACTAAAATCTTCTTATAAACTATAAAGAAAAAAGTCTTTTTCTTAATAACACATGAAACTATAAAAAAATTCAAATTAATCAAAATATTTCAAATTAATCAAAGAAAAACCTGCATGGTAAATAAATAAATGTTAAAATAACTGTAATTTTACAAAAAGTTTAAACCGGGGGAAAAAAAAAGTAATCCAGTATCCCCAAGAGAAGATCTCTATTGTCTCAGATAAAAATAATTTTAAAAGAAAATAATAAAAACTTTTACCTTTAAACAGCTCATCTTTAAAACAATACCCCTTAAGTTGACATGACCCATCAACAAGCTGTAAAAAAGCTTGTAGCAATAAAAACATCACAATAACAAAGATCCCCACACAACTGTTATCCATGACAAAACTAAGAACAAAAAACAACCTATTTTTTCCTCTTGTACAAAAATCTCCATAACCTTAACAAGAAAAACTTCTCCCCACAGTAAACTAAAAAAATTCATTCTAGAAATAGTGAACTGACTAGCAATTTCTAGTTTAGTTTCTTTACATTTTCAGTAAAATGAAAAAGATGAAAAGAAAAAAAAAGTATTCTAAAAAACTTATTTTAATTCTTACTACCTTTTATTTAACTTTACTTTTAATAAATTTTTATTTATACTCTTTTAAAATTTTAAGCCTACTATACCTTTCTTGTAATCCTATCTCACAACAAGATAAATACATAAATAATTAACCAGCACTAAAACCCAACATACTCATCAGTACATTAATTAGGAAATCTCAAAATTAGAAAGATCTATAATTAACAAACGAAAAGCACTACAGTGTCATAAAAAACATTTTGCCAAAGTTTCTCTGATTTTCCAAAGTTGCCAGTAAAGGCTGTTTTGTTGTTTTGAGATCCTGAGAATCTCCAGTTCGTATATCTCTAGGGAGTCCAATTCACAGTACACAAGCAATTGTAATTCTTTTCAAATGTCTCCTTGAGAGAATTGTTTGGCGTTTAGGGGTCAGGGCTTGTGTGTCCTGCTTGGCCCAGCCCAGGCAGGGCTTTCCCAGCCACATTCCACACTCCATTTCCCAGCTGGAGCCGCTGGTGCCTCTGAGTTGTGCTGCCCCAGCCCCAGGGACGCTCTCCTTGTCTGCCCATTCCCCCACGGTCTCTGGGCAGGGATGGCCTCAGTGGGGGCTGCTGCTGAATTTTCCCGCTCCAGAGGCTTGTTCAGCCTTCAGCTCTTGAGTGCAGGAATTCAGTGTCCCAGGGCTCATTAACATTCAGAACACCTTAACAAGCCAAGCCTCTGGGAATAATTTTATTTCAGTTTCCAAATCTTGTGTGGTTAACAAAGAGAGATTTCAGAAGTGCATTCAACTGAATATGTACTATTTAAAAATACTGTGAGAAAACATTTTGTAGGACCTGTTTAGTTTGGTTTTTTTTGTTTTTTTTTTTTTTTTTTTTGTGTTAATAGCAATCTCCACTTGACATTGAAACCAAGTACCTCCTCATGCAGTTTGAAGATATAAAAATCAACACCATACATGGCTGACAATCAATCAGACTCTGTCCCTATCCCCACTCCACCATTTCCCCCATCCAAGCCCTGGCACTCAGAGCAGCCTTGTGCAAATCTGAGCTCCCTCCAGCCCAGGCTGCACCTGCAGCTTTCAGCTCCTTGGGTCCACCTCCCACCTGCTTTCCTTGGAGAAGGAGCTGCCCGAGACACAGAGGGATGTTCATTTCTTGTCAGCCAACAAAGCCAAGGGAAGGCACAGCTCCATCAAATGCAAAAGTCATTCTTCTCCCTGGCTCTGCCCTGCCCCTGATCCCCACAGCCTCTCCTGTTTCCTTCATCCCTCCTTTGCCAGGGACTTTCTGGGACAAGGGAGCGCTGCTCTGGCTATGGAGGAAGGTGGAAGTGCCACCACAGGAGTGGGAAGCACAGCTCATCAGGTTTCTGTCCTTTGGGGTCAGGAACTGATGAGACTCAGAGGCACAGAAAGTTTCTCTTCTTGGCCAAACAGACCACAGTTGAACAGGACAGAATTTAATAACAATCACGCTCTTCCCTGAGGTATGTGCAATGTCCCAGCAGCATCTGGTGAGTCCACCATCCACAAGTGATTTCCATACTAAAATTAATTTCAGACAAACATGGTTCTGTGGTAGATATAAACACAATTAAATTCTTGTATCAGGATGCTTGTCCTGCAGTGGGGGAAAAACAGCTCCAACAATTCCTGATTTGCAAAGCTGTGAGTGGTGGATGGAGATGGGAGGTCAGGCTGCTTTTGGTGTTGAGGAAATGCTGAAACCAGCCTGACTCATTTCATCTCCTCTTGTCCTGGCTGATCTCCCCCTCTTTCCCCTTCCACCCATTGGCTTTTGTCTCCCCCCAGGCCCCCTGGTGAAGAGCCTGGCTCTGTGTTCTCCAGCCCGTCCTGGCTGGCACGGCCAGGCTGGGATGAGGAGACCCTCAGCCTTCCCTGCTCTGGGCTGGACCAGCCCAGCTCCCTCAGCCTCTGCTCACAGCCCAAGGGCTCCAGCCCCACCTTGGAGGCCCTTCCCAGACCCTGCTCCAGCTGCCAGACATCTTTCCTGCCCTGGGCAACCCAATCCAGGCCACAGTGACGGGAGAACCCACATCCTTGATGTCCTGGTCACACAGCCCTGGCCCCTTGTCCCCCTGTCAGGCTCTGGGGTGGATCCTGTGGAACATCCTTTGGTGGAGGCTGTGGCTCCAGGTGGGCCGGGGGGATCCCGGGGGACAGGGACCCTGCTGGGCATGGACAGCATTGGACTCGTTGGGAGAAACTGTGAGGGGGAGCTGGGGCGGAGTGACCAACCCAGTGACCTGACACAGCCCTGCTGGGATGTCACACAGCTGGTCTCGGATGTCACAGCCTGCTCTGTGATGTCACAGCCCATTCTCCAATGTCACACAGCTGATCTCTGATGGTTGGTCACAGCTGGTCACAGCCAACTCTGTGATGTCACAGTCTGCTCTGTGATGTCTGACCTCTGCCCTTTGATGTCACAGATGGCTCTGTGATGTCACAGGGGCAGTATATGATGTCATATTGCCCAAACACCTCACATAACCCGCTCTGTGATGTCAAAGCCCACTCTGTGTCCTCATGTTACCAGATGATAAATTGTCTCCACCAGGTGAGCTGACACCTTGAGTTTGTTCTCCAAAACCCCAGGCCTATGGAAGCCACACAATCCCATTGTGTGAGAAGAGGAACTGGAAGTTCAGCAGCCTCAGTGTCCTGCCAGCTCAGCCAGACCCTCTGGAACATTGGGGTCCACAACCACCAGGGAGCACCAGAGAGACCCCAAGACAGAACAACACATGGGTGAAGGGCAGGGGAAATATGTGAATGATTTTGGGGAAACCATTATCATATTTATGTTTAGTCTGGGACAATCAATGAATACCTGTGCAATATACAGAATGTAAACAGAAACTTTCCTTTACTCAGCCTGCATGGCTTTGGGAGGAACTGTCCCCCGTGCATCCCCCTGAATAAATAATGCTGCTTTTTAATGCTGCATTGGTGTTAAGGAGTTTTCTATTTTACTGAATTTTTGGTAACACTCCCACTGCCAAGGAAAGTTCTGTCTGCTGCTGTTCACAAACAGAGAAGGGCTGGTGGCAGATGTGGGGCTCAGAGGTTGCCTGGGGCACAATGACCATGAAATAATCAAGTTTTTAATATTCTGTGAAAGAAGGAGGGACAGCAACAAAACTTCCACAGTGGAATTAGGAAGGGCAGACATTGGCCTATTTAGGATGCAGATTTGGGGAGTACTGAATCAGGCACTGATTTTTTTTAAGGAAAACATCCCTTAAAAACAAAGGGGTCCAGGAAGGATGGACACATTTCAAGAAAGTAATCTTAAGGGGAAGGAGCAGCCTGTCCCAGTGTGGCAAAAGATGAGCTAGTGAGGAAAATGACTGGCCTGGCTGGCCGCGGAGATTTTGTGGGAACTCAAGGGTAACAAGAGGTGCATCAACTTTGGACAGAAGGTCAAGCAGCTTAGGAAATGTTTAAGGATGTTGTGAAGTCATGCAGAAAAAAAGTCAAGAGGTGAAAGCTCAATTAGAGTTTAACCTGACCACTTCCATGAAAAAAATATAGACAATGTTTCCACAATTAAATAATAGCAAAACATGGGATAAGGAGAACCTCTACTCTTTATTGGATGCAGTGGGAATTATAGTAACTAAAGATAAGGAGAAGGTACTTTACATATTGTTTCTCTCAATTTTCAATATTAGGACAGGCTGTCATCAGGACAAGTGCTCTTCTGAGCTGGTAGATGGGCACAGGGAGCAGAACAGGCCCTGGAATCCAGGAGGAAGCAGTTGGTGACCTGCTGAGCCACTCAGATGCTCACAGGTGTGTGGGATCAGATGGGATCCGTCCTAGGGGGATGAGGGAGCTGGTGGATGAGCTCCCCAAGCTGCTCTCCATCATTTACCATCAGTCCTGGCTCAGCAGGGAGGGCCCAGAGGACTGGAGGTGCCAATGTGAGCCCATCCCCAAGAGGGGCTGGAAGGAGGAGCTGAGGAACTCCAGGCCTGTCAGCCTGACCTGGGTACCCAGCAAGGTTATGGAACAGATCACCTTGAGTGCCATCACAGGGCACCCACAGGATGGCCGAGGGATCAGAGCCAGCCAGCGTGGATTTCAATGTCTGCATGGAATGGTCTGGATGAGGGGATTGTGTCCAACATCAGCAAATCTGCAGATGACACGAAATCGGGTGTGAGTTTGGATCTGATGGAGGATGGAGGTAGGAGGGCTCTGCACAGGGCCCTGGATAAGCTGGATCCAGGGCCCAAACCCAACAAGGTGAGGTTTAACAAGCCCAAGTGCCGGGTCCTGCACTTTGGCCACAACAACCCCTGCAGTGCTACAGGCTGTGGACATAGTGACAGGACAGCAGCCAGGCAGAAAGGGACCTGCAGGGACTGATGGACAGCAGGCTGGGCATGAGCCAGCAGAGTTCCCAGGTGGCCAAGAAGGCAAATGGCTCCTGGCCTGGATCAGGAATGGTGTGGCCAGCAGGAGCAGGGCAGGGATTCTTCCCCTGTGCTGGGAACTGGTTGGGCAGCACCTCGAGTGCTGTGTCTAGTTCTGCATCCCCTGGGGTGGGGAATTAGAAGAAATTTGTATCAGGAAGAGTAAAGAAAGCAAAGGTGAAGCAAAGGAAATGCTCAGGGCAGTTTGGGGATGGCTGCCAGGCAGCCCCTGGCTCTGAGCAACAGTGTCTGCAGTGGCACAGGAAACTCCCGGATGATGGGAACAAACTTTCTGGCTGACTGCAGAGGCCAGGACAAAGCTGAGTGGTTTCCCTGCTGTCCCCCAGCCCTTGCTGGCCCCAAGGGCTGATGGCATTTGTGCTCCCTCAGGTTCATGTCCCCACACCAACAGCATGGGGGTGCTCCCCCTGCTGTGTGCAATGCAAACAGGGGCTGCTGAGCCAGTGCTGCCTTGTCTGTGCCTGCAAGGATGGGGCAACTGTGTGAGCTGGGGGAGAGGCCAGGGCTGCAGAGGGGGGATGTTGTTGGCAGCTCCATGAGGACGCTCTGGGACGCTGCCCTGGGCTGTGCAGCGCACTGGGGATGGATCAGCCCCTGCTCTGCTGCTCCTTCCCGTCTGCCCCAGGGCCCTTGCAGAGCCCCAGCCATGCTGTTTGTCCCCAGCCTGCCCACGGCCAGCTTGGGGCTGCTCACGGGGCTTTTCTGTGCTGAGCATTGGCCTGGCTGTGTTCTTGAGAGAGCCTGGGCAAGGAGCCTGGAGCCCCCAGGGCCTGGGCTGAGCCGTCAGCGCTGCCCCAGCAGTGCCCATGGCCTGTCCCTGCTGCAGCCCCGGCACTGCCACCTCCAGGGCTGTGCCTGGCCCCAAGAGCACTCAGGCCCTACAGCAACACCAGGGCCACCACAGCAGCAGGGCAGGGCCACAGCAGCAGCACTGGCAACACAAAGTGCTGCTGTGGCTGGGTACAGCTGCTGGGCCAGCACTGATCTGCCCCCAGCTCTGCACACAGACATTGCTGCACTGTGCAGAGAAGGCAACAAAAGGGCATCTCTGCAGAAAACTCTGCTCGCAGATCCTTTACTTCATTTCAAGGCACTGAGAGCACAGCACCTCCTTGACAGAGTCTGTGGTCACAGGGAGGGTGCAAAGAAACAAAAGGAGAAATGGCACAAAAAATGACGTTTATTTGTGGACAATACTTAAAAAGTAAAACAAAAAAAAATAACCCTCAAAATGATACCAAGAAGAACTATCAAAGATAAATTGTATTACAAATGGTTTGCAAAAATTTGTTAGCAGTTTAATGCTCCTGAAACCATCCAGTCATCAGTCTCCACACTGCAGCCTTGAGCTCCTGGTTCCTCAGGCTGTAGATGAGGGGGTTCAGGACTGGAGGCACCACGGAGTACAGAAATGGCAGGGCCAGATCCAGGGATGGCGACGAGATGGATGAGGACTTTAAGTTGGCAAATATGCCAGTGCTGATGAACAGGGAGACCACGGCAAGGTGAGGGAGGCAGGTGGAAAAGGCTTTGGGCCGTCCCTGCTCAGAGGGGATTCTCAGTGCAGCCCTGAAGATCTGCACATAGGAGAAAACAATGAACACAAAACAGCCAAATACCAAACAGGAACTTACAGCAATGAGCCCAAGTTCCCTGAGATAGGATTTGGAGCAGGAGAGCTTGAGGATCTGTGAGATTTCACAGAAGAATTGGTGCAGGGCATTGCCATGGCACAGAGGCAGGGAAAATGTATTGGCTGTGTGCAGCAGCGAATAGAGAAAGGCACTGACCCAGGCAGCTGCTGCCATGTGGGCACAAGCTCTGCTGCCCAGGAGGGTCCCGTAGTGCAGGGGTTTCCAGATGGACACGTAGCGGTCGTAGCACATGGCGGTCAGCAGATAAAACTCTGCTCCAATGAAGAACACAAAGAAAAAGAGCTGAGCAGCACATCCAGTGTAGGAGATGTCCCTGGTGTCCCAGAGGGAATTGTGCATGGCTTTGGGAACAGTGGTGCAGATGGAGCCCAGGTCGCTGAGGGCCAGGTTGAGCAGGAAGAAGAACATGGGCGTATGCAGGTGGTGGCCGCAGGCTACAGCGCTGATGATGAGGCCGTTGCTCAGGAGGGCAGCCAGGGAGATGCCCAGCAAGAGGCAGAAGTGCAGGAGCTGCAGCTGCCGCGTGTCTGCCAATGCCAGCAGGAGGAAGTGTCTGATGGAGCTGCTGTTGGACATTTTCTGTGTCTTGGCATGGGGATCTCTAAAAAAAGGAACCATGGAATAGTTGGGTTTGGAGAGGACTTGAAATATCCCAGCACAGCGTGGGGGCACTTTCCCCCCACTGCCTGCCCAGGGCTCTGCTGCGTTGAGCTGTCCCTGCCAGCAGCTGCTTCCCTGTGCCCAGGGCTGCGCCCTGCCAGTGATGCCAGAGCGAGCCCAGCCCTTGCGGCTCATCCGTGCCCTGCAGACCCCTCCCAGCTCAGGCACTTCTTAGGGAGAGCTCTGCTCTGCGGGCTCTGATGGCAACATCACAGCAACCCTGAGGAGGCTGGAAGAGTGACACTGATGCTGCCTCTAAGGGCTCCTGTGATTATTTCTGCATTGCCTGGTTTATTAAGATCTGAGTGAAAATATTTTGATTCTTCTCCGCATGAAATGAGAGATGAATACCTATGGGCAATTTCCTATAATGGCCACCCAGAGTAGTAGAATATAAAAGCAGGATTTTCCCTTTTATGCAACCCCTGCCTTGCTGTGCTCCCTGTATAATCTACTTGGAAATGTTATGGAGTTAAATGTCAGGCTGGGAGCAGTCCTGAACAATGCATCAACCTCACCACACAAGGAGAAAACTTCCTAGCTGCACCAGCTGTCTCCTCCCACCCAGATCTTGTCCCCTCGTGCTGGGAGCAGCTGCCAGGGCTGGCTGAGAGCTGTCCCTGGCTGGCAGCAGAGTCCCTGCCCCAGCACCACACCCTGGGCTACAGAACCCTGCTCTGCAGGAGAGCCCTGGGCACCCCTGGCTGCTCTGCACAAGAGACAATCAGAGAATGTACTCACAGGGTCTGTAGGCATTGGGATGTTCCAGCTTTAGGAGATGGCTCCAGGAGCTGCAGCTGCATTGTCCTGCAGCCAGAGGTTCCTGTGCCAAGGGCTGGCAGTGATTCTGCCCCAGGCACTTCTCAGCACCTTCCCAGCCCTGACTGATTGAAGCTCTCTGTGCCTCTGTGCTGTGCCCGGGGTGGCTGCAGGCAGTGCCCCAGCCCTGCTGGGCTGGCAGAAGAGCTGCTCATTGAGAGAAATGTGCTTTTGAAGCTCTTCTTGGTTATCAGGAGCTGCCTCTGTGCCAGGAGCCCAGCCCAGCTCAGCAGCACAGACACAGCACCAGGACTTTAATGAGCCTCTGGGGCTTTGTGCTCAGGCCCTGAACATCAGTCCCTGAGAGGGAGCTGAAGAAACCTCTCCAGAACTCTAAGTCAGAATCCAATTCCAAAGTTTCTTGGACTTTTAATGGGTCCCACTGAGGAGCACAGCTGAGAAAGTGTCCCCAGGCCCCAGGCAGAGCAGAGAACTGGAGGCAGTGATGACAGGTGGGGACAAAGAGAAGCCAAGTCTTGGTGCCCTGGGGCACAGCAGCAGGGTCTGTGCCAAAAAGGGCTGGGAGGAGACACCTTGTCCTGAGGCACTGGGGCCTCCTGGCACAGCCCCAGCCAGGCTGGGCACTGTCAGCCCCTTGTCCTGCCCTCAGCATCCCCCCCTAGCCCACATCCCAGTGGCCTCAAGGATCTGCTGGAAGGAGTCCCAAGGCTCCCTGGGGAGCCTTGCTCAGGAATGGCCCTGGGGGCTCCTTCATGCTCCAAGAGACTGCAGGTTTTTTAAAGAAGTTTGGGTTTGGCTTTTGCCTTGGAGTCTCTGAGAGGTTTGTGCAATCATGGCCTCCAATTATCTGCAGTGATTATTCCCTGCAGAGGCTTTGTCAGAAACAACACTCAGTGGGGCTCATTAATGGCTTTAGATACTCAAGGTTTTTAAGGTACTTTATGGATTTAAGTATACTTTTAGGTAATTTCAAGGATTTCCTTCCAAAATTGAGTGTCTGAGAGGTTTTTGTGCCATCCTGACCTCCAGTTCTCTCCTCCAAGGAGTCCGTGAGGAGCCTGTGTTGGGTATCTTCCCTCTTTCTGTTTTACAACAATGACAAAACTGAAAGAATTTTGTAAGACTTTCTAAAAGCTTCTAAACAAACATGAGACAATTAACAATACAACAACAACTACGAAAATTAAATGTCCTGTTTTAGATAGACATCATCCAACCCTTTAGTCCCTTGGATTGGAAGAGTTTATTGAACCAGTCTTTGTTTTCCAGTTGAAGCTTCTTGAACTCTTCATTCAGTACTTGAATGCTCTTGTGGATTGACTCGCTGTGGCTGGAGAGGTTCATGCAACACATGCCCTCAGAGTCTACACAGCCATGCCCATGTGCCCAGAGTTAAAACTCTATCACCGTTCTGCAAGGTAGCATGTTTGATGGTCTCTATGTCTGAGAGCAGGCCACTCATTGTGAGGGAGGTAGCATTGGTTTGCTTACTTAACAGGCACCCAGGAAGGTCTGAGTGTCCTAAAGCTTTAGCTGCAGCCACCCAAGGTAGTCCAAATTGGGGGTGCTACCCTCCAATACCTGGATTAAAGCTTTCAAAGCCATCTCTTTGATATCATCCCAATACTTCTCTGGGGATACCTGCTACTTGGTCATCTGGTAGGCTGTGTTGTCCTTCTCCAGCTAGATGGTTGATTGTCAATTCCGCCCTTGCCTCATTATTAGCATACTCATTGCTATTAGCATAATAAACACTTCCATCCCTCTTCCCACAGGGTGTATTCTGTAAATGACAACAACATAATATATTTCAAATCATAGGTTTCAGAATTTTGAAGCACCCTCGGGGTTCACGTCGGTGACCTGAGCCATACGTGCTGCCGGAAGCTTGAAAAGCTGCAAGAGCGCTCACGAAAGAGGTATGAAAAGGCAAGCAGCATATAAGTTATCCGCCACGTATCTAGAATGGCGATAGATTTGTTATTAGCCTACGGATACGCTGAAGAAACTTTCCTTAACCCACATGAACTCTCAGAATGGAGAAACTGGGGATATACTGTGGGAAGCAGTGTTAGAAGATGATAAGTCAGCAAAAAAACCGAGCAAGCCATGGCTGGTGATATACAATACACTTCAGCATGTCTCTGAGTGCACAGCAGCAGCTGTGGCTCGGGACGCCTGCGAGGCTGTGCGCTCCGAACGCGGCATGGGCGCTCCGCCATGGGGAGCAGCCGCGGCGAGCGGCCGCCTGAAATGCTGCGCTGTAGCGGGGGCAGCGGCGGCAGCCGGGGGGGGGTCGCCCCATCAGACACAAGCGCCGCGGGACCGGAGCGCTTCTTCCAGCGGGAGCGCTCTCCCTCCGCCCCGCAGCCGGCAAAAGCTTCAGTGTGAGACCTAACAGCTTAATAAATGTGACTCTTGTCAACAAAAGAAAGATTTCTACTGCAATTAAGAAGCCAGTGATAATAAACAAAGGACACCAAGGACCATTACGGTCAAGATGTTTTTCACCTAAGTCAAAAGGACTTTTTGTTTTTCCTAGCAGAGTCTGTAAAAGAGGCTTTAAATATCAGAAGCCCAACTAACTCAGTCAGTAGGACATTAAACTCTGAAATTATATTTTGAAAAAATTTAAAAATGTTAAAAATGTGTTAAAGTGGTTGTAGAAGTAAGATATAATGAGTGTGGTTTTTTTTTTTTTTTAAGCTTTGTTTAGATGTGATAAAAGTAAAAGCAAGCACAGAATTTAAAAGAATTTTTCCATAGGTATACTTTGAAAAAACTTTTTATGTTTAAGTGCATTCAAGTATAAAAATGCTGCAGCAAATACGTGAAGAAACTTGTTTTAGTTTAGTATTTTAGAATCAGGCCTGTAAGTAAGTTATAGTAAATGCTATATTTTATTTCTATAGTAAGTTTTATCTGTTATTAAGTAGTTTAAGTTAAATTATCTATTAAGTGCCATTAAATGTTAAATACTGTTAAGGTTTAGTTTTGTTAAGTTTATCTCCTGTTAAGTTTAAGTGTTATTAAGTTTAAGTAGATCTAGATTCTGTTTAAATTATATTAGGTTTAAGTTATGTAGAATTTAAAGTCAGTTAAGTTTTGTTAAAGTTTTGTTAGATTTAAGTGATTTTACATGTAAGTTCTGTTGATTTAAAAATCTGTTAAGTTTAAGTAAAGATAAGTTTGAGTAATGTTAAGTTCTATTAAGTTTAAATTCTTTAAGTTTAAGCATTTTAAGTCTAGGTACTATTAAGTTTAAATGATGTTAGATAGATTTATCCTTTTATGATAGGCGTTTATTTTTATGACTTGTGTGTAAAGTGTTGTTGTGAACATCAGAGAAACTCTAGTTAAAAAAGGACAATCAGAAGCATTTGTGAGTAGAGCCATTCTGTTTGAAGTATATCTGCTGTTTGAGAATAGAAAGCAAACTGACCAGACAATTGGCACAGGTGAAACCTGCGCACATGTTGCCCCTTTAGCTTATTTTTGTAGTTTGTATTAGCACACCTGAGTTTGTTTGAGCCTTGTAGCACATAGAATTCTTTTTGTATCTGTTATATAGCATATCCTATAAAAAGTGAGAGCCTTTTTGGTTTGTTTCCCTGGCTTAGATCCCTTGTAAGGGAGAAACCTTGCTAGCTGAGAATACTGTTTGAAATACTGTTTAGTTGTTAGAATTGCCTGTTTTTGTGTTGCAAAGAGTGTGACACAGTTAGCCCATAGAATTTTGCTTTTCATAAAAAATAAAAACAGGGGAAGTTTTGGGAAATTTAGGAGGTTGGAGATTGGAAAAGTACAAAGCCGTGGCTAATTCCAAGTCCTGCACCTGTGAGATAGCGTGTCCTTGGGCCTAGCTGTAGTAGGATAACAAATAGTGAAAGAGACATGAGAAAAGAGAGATGTAACCCTAAGGAATGAGGAAGAGTTCATGGTATAGTTTAACCAATAGATTGCTTGGCTTACAGAATATTCATGAGCTTATTATTTGCTGTATAAGTGTTTGATGCTTTCTTCAATAAACTGGACCTGTGATGAACCAGCTGGTGTCCTGGTCCCCTGCCTACGACAGAACCCCATAACCACATTACCGTGATGGACCTCCATAACCCCATAACCTTGATGGACCTCCATAACCACATCACCCTGATGGACCTCCATAACCACATGGCCTTGATGGACCTCCATAACCCCATGACCTTGATGGACCTCGAGGACCTTGATGGACCCCCATGACCCTGATTGACCCCCATAACCACATAACCTTGATGGATCCCCATAACCCCATGACCCTGATGGAACTCCATAACCCCATGATCCTGCTGACCCACCATGACCTTGATGGACCCTCATGACCCTGATGGACTCCCATGACCCTGATGGACCCCCATAAACCCCATAGCTTTGATGGACCTCCATAACCCCATGACCCTGATGGACCCTCATAACCACATGGCCCCATGACCTTGATGGGCCTCCATAACCTCGTTACCATGATGGACCCCCATAACCCCATGGCCCCATAACCCTGATGAAACCTCCTGGACCCATGACCCTGATGAACCCCCATAACCCCATGATCTATCCCATAACCATGATGGAACCCCATGACCCTGATAGACCTTCATAACCACATGACTGTGATGGAACTCCATAACCCCATAATCACGATGGACCCCCATAACCCCAATAAATCCCCATGACCTTGACGGACCTCCATAACCACATGACCCTGATAGACCTTCATAACCCCATAACCCTGATGGACCCCCATAACCACATGGCCTTGATGGACCCCCATAACCCCATTACTTTGATGGACGTCCATAAGCCCATAACCGTGATGGACCCCCATAATCACATGACCCTGATAGACCTTCATAACCACATGACCTTGATGGAGCTCCATGACCCCATGGCCCTGATAGACCCCATCCATATGTTCGTCATAACACCATGACCCTGGTTACTCCCATGATCTTGATGGACCCCCATAACCACATGACCCAATAACACTGATGGACCCCCATAACCACATGTCCCTGTACGTGATGTCCATGTGCGGGATGTCCCCATGCGGGATGTCCCTGTGCGGGATGTCCCCGTGTGGGATGTCCACGTGTAGGACGTGCGGGATGTCCACATGCGGGACGTCCCTGTGCGGGATGTCCCTGTGCGGGATGTCCCTGTGCGGGATGTCCCCGTGCAGGATATCCGCATGCGGCGTGAAGCCACCAGCCCCCCACAGGAACACCCGGGGCAGCTGGGCCACCACCAGGAGCAGCGCATCACCCGCCAGGACGGGGTGGCAGGACACCGGGGACAAGCCTGGGAGAGAGGGGACACGAGTGAGGAGACCTTGGAGACCTTGGGCACCTTGGAGATGTTGGAGATGTTGGGGTGATGGGGATCTTGGGGACCTTGGGGACACTGGGGACACTGGGGACCTTGGAGATGTTGGAGATGTTGGAGACCTTGGGAATCTTTAGGACGTTGGGGACTTTGGGAATATGGAGGTTGTTGGGCACATTGGAGATGTTGGGGACCTTTGGGACCTTGGGGACATTGAAGATGTTGGGGTGATGGGGACATTGGAGACCTTGGGGACATTGGGATGATGGGGACCTTGGGCACACTGGAGATGTTGGGGTGATGGGACATTGGAGCCATTGGAAAACACTGGGGACATTGGAGATGTTGGGGCAATGGGGACCTTGGGGACATCGGAGATGTTGGAGACCTTTGGGACCTTGGGGACATTGGGGGCACTGGGGACATCAGGTGCACTGGGGTGATGGGGCCTTGGGACCTTGGGGACATTGGAGAACGTTGGGGACACTGGAGATGTTGGGGTGATGGGACCTTGGGGACCTTGGGGATACTGGGGACATTGGAGACCTTGGGGACATTGGAGATGTTGGGGACCTTGGAGACCTTGGGGACCTTGTGAACATGGAGGGTGTTGGGGCCATTGGGGACATTGGGGACCTTGGAGATGTTGGGGTGATGGGGACCTTGGGGACATTGGAAACCTGGGGGACTTTGGAGATGTTTGGACATTGGAGATGTTGGGACACTGGGACACTGGGGACCCTGGAGATGTTGGGGTGATGGCACTTTGGGGACCTTGGGGACCTTGGGGACATTGGAGATGTTGGGGTGATGGGACCTTGGGGACATCTGAGGACCTTGGGGACCTTGGAGATCTTGGGGACATTGGAGACCTTGGGGACCCCTGGGACATCTGAGGAGATCTCGGGGCCATCGTTCTCCCCGAGGCCACTTTGGTGTCCCTCAGTCCATCATGGTGTCCCCAAGGCCGTTCCTGGGCTGGCATTGTCACCCTCGGTGTCCCCAAGGCCGTTCCTGGGCTGGCATTGTCACCCTCGGTGTCCTCGGGCTCCATCTTGATGTCCCTCACCCATTGTCACCATTTCCACCCAATTTTCACCATTTTTAACCCAATTTTCACCATTTTCACCATTTCCCACCCCATTTTTCACCATTTCCCCCCAATGTTTTCACCATTTTAACCAATTTTTCACCATTTTTAACTCATTTTCGTCATTTTTAACCCATTTTTCACAATTTTAACCCATTTTTCACCCGTTTTCACCATTTCCCGCCCATTTTTCACCATTTCAGCCCATTTTCACCATTTTAACCCATTTTTCACCATTTTTAACCCATTTTTCACCATTTCCCCCCAATATTTTCACCACTTTCCACCCAATTTTCCCCATTATTACCATTTTTTCACTATTTTTCCATTTTCACCATTTTTTCCTATTTTTCCCTCTTTTCCCCTCCCTTTTTCCCCCATTTTTTCCCCTATTTTTTTTCTCATTTCCCCCTAGTTTTTCCCGTTTCCCCAATTTTTCCATTTCCCCCGGATTTTCCCTGGTTTCCCCCATTTTTCCTTGTTTCCCCCCAGTTTCCCCATTTTTCTGCAGTTCTTTCCATTTCTTCACCATTTTTTCCAATTTACCTCCATTTCCCCCCATTTTTCCCTGGGTTTTTCCTATTTTTTCCCCATTTTTCCCTCTCTTTTTCGTATTTTTTCCCCACTTTCCCCACATTTTTCCCACATTTTTCCCCGTTTTTGTTCCTATTTTCCCTCCCATTTTTCCTGGTTTTTTTTCTATTTTTCCCCATTTCCCCCACATTTTTTCCTGTTTTTTCCTCCCATTTCCCCCCCATTTTCCCCACATTTTTTCCTATTTTTCCCCATTTTCCCCTTTTTTTTTCCTATTTTTTCCCATTTTCCCACATTTTTTCCTATTTCTTCCAATTTCCACCCCATTTTCCCACATTTTTCCTGTTTTTTCCTCCCATATTCCCCCCATTTTCCCTGTTTTTTTTCCATTTTCCCCATTTTTCCCACATTTTTTCCTATTTTTTCCCACATTTTTCCCTCACATTTTCCCCACATTTTTCCTTTTTTTTTCCTATTTTTCCCCCATTTTTCCCCCAGTTTTCCCTGGTTTTTTCCTCCCATTTCCCCCCATTTTTTCCCTGTTTTTTTTTTTCCTATTTCTTCCCCATTTTTCCCCACATTTTTCCCCATTTCTTCCCGGTTTTTTCCTATTTTTCCCCAAATTTTCCCTGGTTTTTTTTCCTATTTTTCCCCCATTTCCCCCGCCCCCCCCCCCCATTTTTCCCATTTTTTTTCTATTTTTCCCCATTTTTCCCACATTTTTTCCTGTTTTTTCCTCCCATTTTCCCCCCACTTTTCCCTGGTTTTTCCCCATTTTTCCCCCATTTTATCCCCATTTTTCCCTGTTTTTTCCTATTTCTTCCCCATTTTCCCCACATTTTTCCCATATTTTTTCCTCCCATTTCCCCACCATTATTCCCTGTTTTTTTCCAATTTTCCCCCCATTTTTCCCACATTTTTCCTATTTTTTCCCCATTTTTCCCTGTTTTTTCCTATTTTTTCCCATTTCCACCCCATTTTTCCTACATTTTTTCCTATTTTTTCCCCATTTCCCCCCATTTTTCCCCGGTTTTTCACCATTTTTCCCACATTTTTCCTGTTTTTTCCTCCCATTTTCCCCCCCATTTTTTCCTGTTTTTTTTTCCTTTTTTTCCCCCATTTTTCCCTGGTTTTTTTCCTATTTTTTCCCACATATTTCCCATATATTTCCTCACATTTTCCCTCACATTTTCCCCCCATTTTCCCCTGTTTTGTTCCTATTTTTTCCCCATTTCCTCCCCATTTTTCCCACATATTTCCTATTTTTTCCCCATTTTCCCCCCATTTTTCTTACATTTTTTTCCTATTTTTTCCCATTTCCACCCCATTTTTCCTACATTTTTTCCTGTTTTTTCCTCCCATTATCCCCACATTTTTTCCTATTTTTTCCCCATTTTCCCACATTTTTTCCTGCTTTTCCCCCCATTTTCCCCTGTTTTTTTCCTATTTTTTCCCCATTTCCCCCCCATTTTTCTTACATTTTTTCCTATTTTTTCCCCATTTCCTCCCCATTTTTCCTACATTTTTTCCTATTTTTTCCCCATTTCCCCCCCTTTTTCCCCGGTTTTTCTCCATTTTTCCCACATTTTTCCTGTTTTTTCCTCCCATTTTCCCCCCCATTTTTTCCTGTTTTTTTCCTTTTTTTCCCCCCATTTTTCCCTGTTTTTTTCCTGTTTTTCCCCCATTTTTTTTGTTTTTTACCGTTTTTTCCCCCAATTTTAAATTTTTCCCATTTTCCCCAATTTCCCCATTTTCCCCCCCAATTTCTCTCCCCACTGACCACGCTCTGAGCCCGGAACCTCCCCCTCATTTTCCCTTTGTTTTTCTCCATTTTCCCCATTTTTTCCCATTATTTTCCCATTTTTTCTCATTTCTTTCCCTGTTTTCCCCCAGTTTTAAATTTTTCCCATTTTCCCCCAATTTCCCCATTTTTCCCCCCAATTTCTCTCATCATTGACCACGCTCTGAGCCTGGAACCTCCCCCTCATTTTCCCCCCCATTATTTCCCCATTATTTCCCCATTTTTCCCCAATTTTTCCCATTTTCCCCGTTTTTTCCCCCAATTTTTAAATTTTCCCCATTTTTCCCCCCCAATTTCTCTCCCCGTTGACAACGCTCTGAGCCCGGAACCTCCCCCTCATTTTTCTTTGTTTTTCCAATTTTTTCCCCCATTTTTCCCCAATTTTTTCAATTTTTTTGCCGATTTTCCCCCTTTTTTCCATTTTTTTCAATTCTTTCCCCATTTTTCCCAATTTCCCCACAGCTCCAGGGACACAAAATGGGGACTAACATTGGAAAATTTGGTTAAAAATTGGGGGAAAAGCGGGAAATTTGGTGCAAAATTTGGTGCAAAAAGCGGGAAAATGTGGTTAAAAATGGGAAAATTTGGGGAAATTTGGGAAAATTTGGGATGTTTGAGAGACCGGAACGGCCACAGCTCTGGGGACACAAAATGGGGAAAAATGGGAAAATTTGGAGTTTTTCACATCAAAATTTGGTTAAAAATGGGAAAATTTTGGGCAATTTGGAGAAATTTGGGATTCCTGAGAGTTTGGAACTGCCGCAGCTCTGGGGACACAAAATGGGGACAAAAATTGGAAAATTTGGTGAAAAATGGGAAAATTTGGAGTTTTTCACACCAAAATTTGGTTAAAAATGGGAAAATTTGGGGAAATTTGGGATTTTTGGGAGACTGGAACAGCTGCAGCTCTGGGGACACAAAATGGGGAAAAATCAGAAAATTTGGGGACACTCCCAGCCCCTCCCAGTCCTGTTTTCCCCTCTAAAATCCCCATTTTTAACCCAAAAATCCCCATTTTAACCCTAAAATCCCCGGATTTTTCCCCCCAGTCCCTCCCAGTACAAACCAGTATAACCCAGTCCTATTTTCCCCTATAAAATCCCCAATTTTAAACCCGAAAATCTCCATATTTTGACCTAAAACCACGAAATTTTCATTCCCCAGTCCCTCCCAGTCCCTCCCAGTATAACCCAGTCCCATTTCCAGCCCTGAAATCCCCATTTTTAACCCTTCAATCCCCATTTTTCCCCCGTAAAATCCCCATTTTTAACCCTAAAACGCCCAATTTTTAACCCTAAAATCCGCGGATTTTTTTCCCTTTAGTCCCTTCCAGTTTGTCCCAGTCCCTCCCAGTATAACCCAGTCCCGTTTTCCCCTCTAAGGCCCCGATTATTAACCCTTAAATCTCCATTACTAACCCTAAAATCCCCAATTTTTAACCCTAAAATGCCCGGATTTTTCTCCCCCCAGTCCCTCCCAGTGCCTGCCAGTCCAAACCAGTCCCATTTTAACCCTTCAATCCCCATTTTTAACCCTAAAATCCCCATTTTTTGACCTAAAACCACCAAATTTTCACCTCCCAGTCCCTCCCAGTATAACACAGTTCCATCCCAGTCCCATTTTCCCCCTAAATTCCCCATTTTTAACCCCAAAATCCCCGGATTTTTTCCCTTTAGTTCCTCCCAGTACAAACCAGTCCATCCCAGTCTGTCCCAGTTTGTCCCAGTTTCTCCCAGTCCATCCCAGTTTGTCCCAGTTTGTCCCAGTTTGTCCCAGTCCCTCCCAGTCCCCGCGCCTGCGCACTGGAGCCGCGGGGGGCGGGGCCTCACCAGGGCCACGCCCAGCTGGGGGAGGGGCACCAAACGGGGGCAAAATGGCACCGAAATGGCGCCGAAATGGCACCGAAATGGCAGCAAATGGCACCAGAGTGGCACCAGGTGTCACTGCAGGGCATTAAAGTGGCACTGAGTGGCACAAAAGTGACAAAAAGTGGCACTAAGTGGCACCAAAATGACACCAAATGGCACCCAGGTGGCACCGGGTGGCACTGAATGGCACCAGAGTGGCACCAAGTGGCACCGAAGTGGCCAAAAGTGGCACTGAATGGGCATCAAGTGGCACCAGGTGGCACCAAATGGCACCAGAGTGGCACTGAGTGGCACCAAAGTGACAAAAAGTGGCACCAAAGTGGCACCAAAGTGGCACCAGCAGCATCAAAGGGACATCAGATGGCACCCAGGTGGCACCAGGTGGCACTGAATGGCACAGAGTGGCACTAAAGGGACATCAGGCAGCACCAAATGGCACCAGAGTGGCACCAGGTGGCACCAAAGTGACAAAGAGTGGCACCAAATGGCACCAGATGGCACCAAAGTGGCACTAAATGGCACTAAGGTGGCACTAAAGGGACATCAAGTGGCACCAGGTGGCACCAAATGGCACCAGAGTGGCACTGAGTGGTGCCAGGTGTCACCTGAGTGGCACCAAAGTGGCACCAGGTGGCATCAGAGTGGCATAAAGTGGCACCAAATGGCACCGAGTGACATTAGAGTGGCACCACGTGGCACTGAAGTGACACCAAATGGCACCAAATGTCACCCAGGTGGCACCAAAGTGGCACCAGAGTGGCATAAAAGTGACACAAAATGGCACCAGGTGGCACCAAAGTGGCATCAGAGTGGTGCTAATTGGCAATAAATGGGCAAAGAATGGCACCAAAAAGGCACCAAAGTGGCACCAAAGGGGTGCCAGGGGTGCCAGGTGTCCCTGCGTGGCACCAGAGTGGCACCGAGTGGCACCGAAGGGACAAAAAGCGGCACCAAGTGGCACCAAAGTGGCACTAAAGGGACATCAAGTGGCACCGAATGGCACCAGAGTGGCACCAAAGTGACAGAAAGTGGCACCAAAGTGGCATCAAATGGCACCAGGTGGCACTAAATGGCATTAGAGTGGCATAAAGGGGCACCGAATGGCACCAAAGTGACAAAAATGGCACCAAAGTGGCACTAAAGGGACATCAGGTGGCACTAAATGGCACCAGAGTGGCACCAAATGGCATCAAAGTGACAAAAAATGGCACCAGATGGCACCAGGTGGCACCAAAGTGGCACTAAAGTGACAAAAAATGGCATCAAAGTGGCACCAAAGTGGCATTAAGGGGCATCAAATGGCACCAGGTGGCACCAAAGTGGCACCAAATGGCATCAAAGTGACAAAAAATGGCACCAGGTGGCACCAAAGTGGCACCAGGTGTCACTGCATGGCATTAAAGTGGCACTGAGTGGCACCAGAGTGACAAAAAAGTGGCACCGAGTGGCACCAAAGTGGCCAAAAGTGGCACTAAAGGGACATGAAGTGGCACCAGGTGGCATCAAATGGCATCAGAGTGGCACTGAGTGGCATCAAATGGCACCAAAATGGCGCCAAAGTGGAACCAAATGGCACCAGGGGGCACCAGGTGGCACCAAAGTGGCAAAAAGTGGCACCAAAGTGGCAAAAAGTGGCATTAAAGTGGCACCGATTGGCATCAAATCAGCAAAAAGTGGAACCAAGTGACACCAAAGTGGCCAAAAGTGGCGTTGAACGGGCGTCAAGTGGCACCAGGTGGCACCAAATGGCACCAGAGTGGCACTGAGTGGCACCAAAGTGACAAAAAGTGGCATTAAAGTGGCACCAAAGTGGCACCAGCGGCATCAAAGGGACATCAGATGGCACCCAGGTGGCACCAGGTGGCACTGAATGGCACAGAGTGGCACTAAAGGGACATCAGGTGGCACCAAATGGCACCAAAGTGGCACTAAAGGGACATCAAGTGGCACCAAATGTCACCAAAGTGTCACCCGGGGGTGCCAGGTGGCATCAAAGTGGCACCAAATGGCATCAGAGTGGCAAAAAATGGCACCAAATGGCACCAAATTGGCACTAAGTGGCACCAAGTGGCATAAAAGTGACAAAAAGTGGCACCAGGTGGCACCAGAGTGGCACCAACCCCCCAATGTCCCCAATGTCCCCCCAATGTCCCCAATGTGTCCCCAAATGTCCCAAAATGGCCGCCAAATTTTAGGGACAATTTTGGGGACAATTTGGGGACATTTTCAGGATATTTGCGGACATTTTGGGGTCAATTTTGGAGCAGAATTTGGGGACAATTTGGGGACAATTTTGGGGACAATTCTTGGTTTTATTGGGGAAAATTTGGGGACAGTTTGGGACATTTTAGGGACAATTTGGGACATTTTGGGGACAATTTTGGGACAGTTTGGGACATTTTGGGGACAATTTTGGGACATTTTGGGGTCAATTTGAGGCAAATTTTGGGCATTCGGGAGTGAAATTTTGGGGCAAATTTGGGGACAATTTCGGACACTTTGGGGACATTTGGGGATGTTTTGGGACATTTTGGGGTAAAAGTTGGGGGATTTGGGGACGTTTGGGGACAATTTTTGGGACATTTTGGGGACAAATTGGGGGAATTTGAGGAAAATTTGGGGACAATTTTGGGACATTTTAGGGACAATTTTGGGGACAATTTTGGGGACAAATTGGGGAAATTTGGGGGAACATTTGAGGACAATCCGGGGACATTTGGGGACAATTTTGGGACATTTTTGGGACATTTTGGGGTAAAATTTGGGGGAAATTTGGGGGGTTTGGGGACACTTTGGGGACAATTTTGGGGTCCGAATTTTGGGGACATTTTTGGGATATTTCAGGAACAATTCTGGGAACGAATTGAGGAAATTTTGGGGCCCTTTGGGGACAATTTGGGGACGTTTTAGGGACAATTTTGGGGACAATTTGGGGACATTTTCAGGATATTTGGGGACATTTTGGGGACAATTTTGGAGTTGAATTTTTAGCAAATTTGGGGACAATTTTGGGGACAATTCTTGGTTATTTGGGGGAAAATTTGGGGTCAATTTTCAGAATATTTGGGGACATTTGGGGACAATTTTGGGACATTTTGGGGTCAATTCTGGGGACAAATTTGGGGTATTTTGGGGGCAAATTTGGGACATTTTGGACATTTTGGGGACATTTGGGGACAATTTTGGGACACTTGGGAACATTTGGGTCAATTTTGGGGTAAAATTTAGGGGAAAATTGGGACATTTTAGGGACAATTCTGGAGGAAAATTGGGGCAAACTTGGGGCAAAATTTGGGGACAAATTTGGGAGAATTTTGGGACAATTTGGGGTCAATTATGGGGAAAATTTGGGGTCAACTTCGGGGGCATTTTGGGACATTTGGGGACAATTCAGGGTCAATTTGAGGCAATTTTGGGACAAATTTGGGTCATTTTGGGGACATTTTGGGGACAGTTTTGGGGATTTGGGGGCATTTGGGGATAATTGAGGACATTTGAGGGGCAATTTTGGGATATTTTGGGGTCCATTGGGGACATTTTGGGGTTGATTTTGGGGAAACTTGGGGGCATTTTGGGGTCATTTGGAGGAATTCGGGTGAGTTTGGGTCATTTGGGACATTTGGGATTTTTTGGGGGAATTTTGGGATTTTTTGGGTTCACACACAGCAGGGTCAGTGCCAAGAGTTCAATTTGGGATTTTGGGGGAATTTCTGGGACTTTTTGGAGTAAATCTTGGGGGTTTGGGGGTCATTTGAGGACATTTTTTGGTCACTCCCTGCAGCTTCAGCATCAGGGGGTGAATTTGGGGTGAATTTGGGGTGAATTTGGGATATTTTGGGGTAAATTTTGGGGTGAATTTTAAGATATTTTGGGGTGAATTTTGGGATGTTTAATGACATTTTTGGGGTGAATTTTTGGGTAAATTTTGGAGTTTTATGGGCATGAATTTGGGATATTTGGGGGTGAATTTGGGGGTTTTTGGGGTGAATTTTGGGGGTTTTGGGTCACTCACAGCAGGGTCAGCACTGGGAGGTGAATTTGGGGTGAATTTGGGATTTTTGGAAATAATTTTGGGGTAAATTTTGGGGTGAAATTCGGATTTTTTTGGGGTAATTTTGGGGTGTGTTGGGAATTTAGCTGCTAGAGACTGGAAAAGTACAAAGCCGTGGCTAATTCCAAGTCCTGCACCTGTGAGATAGCGTGTCCTTGGGCCTAGCTGTAGTAGGATAACAAATAGTGAAAGAGACATGAGAAAAGAGAGATGTAACCCCTAAGGAATGAGGAAGAGTTCATGGTATAGTTTAACCAATAGATTGCTTGGCTTACAGAATATTCATGAGCTTATTATTGGCTGTATAAGTGTTTGATGCTGTGATAAATAGATATTGTTTGTGCTGATAAAAATTGAAACAGTAATCAATATTGATACAGTAATTAATATTTGAGAATAATAAAATAGTTCATAGCTAAAAGTTGTAATGCCAAAGAAGAGAGGGAAAGGAGGGGCTCCACCTACCCCCCCCTTCCCAGCAGATGTTCACAAGGACAGGAGGAAAGAAGCTGAAGATACAGTTGCTAAAAATGACCAAGAACCTGGTTGGGTCCCAGAAAATGCTAATTATAAGGGACTTATTGCTTTGATATGTAGATGCACTGATACGTTAGTCTTGGCTTACATTGTACTGGCTTGGTGCGCATGTGTAACCCAAAGGTGAATTAAAGGACAACGAAGAAGACTACAGGGCCTTCATCAGTGACGACCCCCAAAGACTTGTGCGACCACCAAACCCAGTGGTGGCACATGTGTGGTAAAGGTGGTAATGAAGGCGGAGACAGAAAAGTGATGAACCGAAAATAGGAGGAGATGGCATTGAGACATGGCATATAAGGGGTGACTTTCACTTGGCAAGCTTGTACGTGAAGTGGCAAGGGTCATTGAACCCTGCCCTCCGTACCCCGCGGTTGTTTTTGCTTATGCGCTATTATTTGAACCAAATTATCCCTTGTTTATATATTTTCTAAACTATTTAATTAAAATTGTTACTACTTTTAATACTGTTTGGCCTTTTTATGATGGGATAATTGGGCAAACATAACAATGCTTTCTTTAATAAATTGGACCTGTGATGAACCACCTGGTGTCCTGGTCCCCTTCCTACGACATGGGCCCTGCCAAGCTGTCCCTGCCTCACGCTGGCCTCGCTTCCCCTGGCTCACGTGCCGGGCCTGAAGGAGCTGCCCTGTGCTCCAGCCTGCCGAGCAGCCCGGCTCCCTGCCCCAGTGCCCAGAGTGCTGCACACACTGCTGGCCTTTGCCAGGAGTTGCAGGGCAGCTGGCAGACGAGGAGGAATCCTCAGCCAGCCCAGCGGCCCGCGGCTGCCCTTGGCCTTTCTCTGCTCCTGGGCACACTCCAGACGGCCATGGCCTCCAGGCCGGGCTGTGCCCAGCACGGCTGCGCTTCCCCTCGGCAGCAGCCAGCTGCCACCTGGGCTCTGAGGGCGGAGGATTCGCCCGCTCCCAGGAAGAGGCACCCAGGGCCCGCCTGCTGCCTCTTGCAGCTCCAAGGGCCTCCTTCCAGCCTGCCTCTGCCGGGGCTCAGGCTGCTCCGGCCTCTGCCGGGGCTCTGCTGGGGCTCCAGCCCGGGCAAGGCCGGGCCCGCTCCCACCTCACAGGCGCTGACAGCTCTGCCCCACAGGAGACCTTCCCGAGCACCCTCTCTGATCTTTCTGCTTTCTCACTTGAGCAAGGCTTTCCTCCAGCCAGAGAGATGATTGCATTTAGGGATCCAAATCCAAGTGGCAGGAACCCCAATGCTCTCCAGTCACAGCTGAAGGCCTGCATCTGCACAGGGTGTTTGGGCTGCCTCATTCTTCTTTTGGTTTTGCTTTCAAATGCCATTGCCCTTTCTGCCTCAAACAGAAGTACTAAAGCTGGCCAAAAACAGACCAGTGGGCCATATTCCAAAGGCAGTGTGGTCTGGAGAGGATGAATGAAGAACATCCTTCCCCACTTTCACACCATGCCAAAGACACTGTGTCACCTTTAAGAAACAACAGACAATTCAGAAGGAATTCTCGAGTTTATTCGCAGAGTGAGAAGGAAGGGAATCTTCAAGGTGAGGTGTGGTTTTAGAAACTTTATTCATTTCCAATCCTACTCTGCAGTCCTATTAGACAATCCTACTCTAACCCTAACCCTAACCCTAACCCTAACCCTAACCCTAACCCTAACCCTAACCCTAACCCTAACCCTAACCTGAACCCTAATCCTAATCCTAATCCTAATCCTAATCCTAATCCTAATCCTAATCCTAATCCTAATCCTAATCCTAACCTACAATCCTAGTCTAAACTGGTTGAGGAATAAATGGTCCTGATGTGATTGTCACGTTCTTGTCTCCCTCCTCTTCTTCACTGAAACAATCAGCGGCACCAGGCTGGACGCAGGCTCAGCAAATGTTACAAATGGATGCTGCCCAAAGGGAAAAAAAACAAATCAACAAAAAACAATGGACCATGACTTTCCAAGCTCAGTGCTTCACAGGATTCCTCTGGCTCCTAGAAGGATACAGGAAGAGGACCAATGGGACCATCTACAGCTCCAACTTTATGTGCAGGACTTTGCCTTCACAGGCAAACCTGGCCCAGAATCCCACTCATCCATTTATCCAGGTGTCCTCAACTTGCTGAGATTTTTGCCCTGCCAGTGCTCTAGAAATGGTGCTTTCTGTCCTTGGAGTTTCAACTTTTCAGGAAACTCCAAAGCCTCACACTGGTCCCTCTCTTTGAAAGACAGGCACTGTGCTGATTCCCACAGGGAGACAGAGCAGTGTCTACCGTTCCATGCCCTGCCCCTCGTGTGCTGGATGGCACCTTCCTTCCCAGCAGGGCCAGCCCAGTGGCACTGGGCCCTGCAGTTCCCTCTCTGCCACACAGCCTGGCAGTAACACTGGTACAGTTCCCGTCTGCTTGAGCGTGCCAGGCAGCAGATGGGGCTGGGACAAGTCCCTCCCAGCTGTCCCTGTTTGCATGGCAGAAAGCTCGGAGGGTGGGCTGGGGGGCACAAACCAGGGCCCCTCAGAGGCTCACTGTGAGCCCCCCACAGCCCCTCCTGCCCACAGCCAAATCTCTGACCCCTAGGCTGGGACTGGCTTCCTTGGGTTCCTCCACCACCATTTCATGTCTCTGTACCCTGCATTGCTCTACTTCAATTCTTTTGCCGTTAGATAAAACTGAACACCCCATCAAATTACAAAAGAGGGTGACAGAAACAGCCAGAGGACCTCTCTGACTCAGGAAATGCAGAGAGATGTGGGGTTTTTCAGTTTTGTGAAGAACAGGCCCCAGGGAGACTTTATTGCCACTTTCCAAGACTTCAGAGTGGCTTTGAAGAAAGTGGGCGACATCTTTTTTAACAGGGCCAGTTACAATAGGATGGGGGTGAATATTTTTTAACACAAATAGGATCTAATCAGAACTTGTTTACTCCGAGCATGGTGTGACCCTGGCACAGCTTGCCCCAAGAGCTTGTAGGAGCCCCATCCCTGCAACCATTCCAGCTCCGGTGGCAAAGGGCTCTGAGCAACCTGATCTCTTTAAAGATGTCCCTGCTCACTGCAGGACACTTGCACCAGAGGACCTTTACAGGACCCTGCCAGCCCAGCCCAGTCTAGGATTCCTCACCATTTTCATTTGAAGAGCAGCAAGAGTGGAGGTGAGGAGGAAGGGGGCTCATCTGCTGCCTAGGACTTGAGTGGAGGAGGAGCCCATCCCTCAGAGCCTGTTTCACCTGCAGCCCCTTCACATTTTACCTGCAGGAGCTCCTTGGCAGACCAGCGCCGCGCCTCGTCTCTCTGCAGGCAGCAGTTCAGGAAGTCACGCAGGCAGGATGAAAATAGGTTGGGCTGCTTCAGCTTTTGTCTTCCTCCTGTGGCTATCAGGAGTTGGGGCTGGGGACAAAGGAGACACCAGGCTCCACCTGCTTCTTTCCCATCTGTCACTGCTCTCCCAGATCCCATTGATTAAGCTCCACTCTGCAGTGGCAGTTTCTGCCCTGGCAGAGACCCAGAGATGACTTTTCTTTACCAACCAAAACCACAAACCCCGATGCAACCACAGCCTCTCCAACATCCCACAGATCTTGCCTTCGCAGCTGATTTCGTTGACTGACCTAGTTAGTGGGAACTACATCAGCACAAGCACTTTTCCTTCCCTGAGGATTCATACCAGCTTGAGAGGCTTTTTGGAAGAAGGACTTTGCTATACTAACTCTACTCTATCCAAGGGTTAGTATATGAAAAGTATCTCTGCAGTGCTTCTTGTCCCTTAAGCACAGCTGCCATAAAACAAAACGAATCAATCTTTTTGCTTTGTTCTTGAAAAGAATGGGAATTGGAAGAAAAGAAAGGAAATCCACCACGTATTCCTCAGGTAAGGAAACAAATCTTTGGAATCTCATCTTCAACACAGACACATTAAGATCCATGCACAAATGTACTGGCATGAAAACACCTGCTTGGACATACAGGAGCCACCTGCAGCTCTGTCTCTCAGCAGTCTGAAAATTTCTGCTTTCCTTACATGGAAAAGAAAAACCTTTCATGGTCAAATCAGAAGGAGAGGTTCCATCCCTATGATCACCCTCTGCTCAGTTGGCTACTCAAGTCAATGCATGAATGGTAGGCCCATCCCAGAAAGTGCCAGGAAACAAATGGGGGGTTCTGACAGGCTCTCCACATCACCAGGCTCTGGCTTGGTGACGGACAGAATGTGGCTTGGGCTAGGAGAGAAACACGGTCACTGAGTGTTTCAGCAGCACTGCACAAGAAGCAGAAGAGACTCTGTGGCCTTTACACCCTCATGGCCAGGTTTCAGGCATGTTTCCCAGTGAGAAGAAACTGCACAGGGGTTTAAGTTCCTCTCTAAAAACCAGTGCCTTAGCAACTTTCTTGTGTTTGGGCTTCTTTTCTTCATTTCTGGAAATGTAACACCACTTCTGAGAGGCTTGCCTTGTGTTTGAGGGGCATCTTCACAGACAGACAAGTGGGAACAACTTGAAACCCAAAGCAAATGTTGCCTGAGAAGAGCTGGGGAGTGTTTGCCTGTGGTGAGGCTTGAGCTGTCTGGCAATCCCCTTCCATGATGTGCAGAAACATCCAGCTGCTCCCCAGAACTCAGTCCCTCTGGGCACGCAGGCCTCTGGAAACACCTGACGATTCCAGCCTTTCTCCTGCTCAAGAGCATCTAACCTAAGCTGAGCTCCAGTGTCTTCAGCAAGGCCAAGGATGCTCACTTCCATGCAGCTGACAGTGTCCATGGAGCTCAGCAGGTCTTTCTGATACTCCTCAGGCCAAGGAATTACAGTGTAGATTGGCAAGACATCAGCTGATCATTATCCAGTGTGGTTCATGTTGAACCAAGCCCTTACACGCTGACAAGTCAGAGGGAGAGAGCTCATTCTGCTTTTGCAAGATGGTATTTAGAAACATAAGACACCGACTTGGAACTATTCAAACCTCAACTTGCAGAATCCATCTCAAATAGACAAAAATAACAATGGCAAGAGGCCTTGGAGTCTCCATAAAAATGCCCACCACTGTCATGATAACTGTGTGCTCATGGCACTGAAATAGATGGCGACAAAAGAGACTTTGCTATTATCCTCTAACCCAAAAGAGAATTTCAAAGCCAGAAATGGCAATGTACTCCCCTTGTGTACAAATAATTGATGCGGCTTTCTGTCCTTTTCCCACATCACCAGAGGTGACAAAGAGGATTTTATCCTGACTCTCAGCTGAGCTCAGCCACTGGCCATGGTGGGGAGCTGGAGCCCTCCCTGTCATTAGAACTGTGCAGGCCAGGGATGGCCCTGCTCCTGTGGTAAAGAAACACAGCACTGGTGTCAACTGCCCACGGTGGATCCCTGCCCAGGCACCTGCCTGCAAGCTCATCAACTTGTTAAAGTACCAAGAAACAGCCAAGGGTTTGGCAAACAATTCTAACTGCAGTCAGAGAAAAACACATCCTACACTTATCCAGGCCACCCACACACATGACTGAACAATGTACAGATGACTTGAAAGCCTGAAAGTTTCAACAACCACAGGATTTGGAAAAGATGCTACAGAATGTAAAAGAGCTGTGTTTAAAAAATGAAAAAGCAAGCAGAACTGCTTGGGCATTGCTTTGGTAGTAGGTTTTTTTCTCTTTTCCTTTTTTGTTTAGTTTTCTTTTTCCTTTTTTCCTATGTTTTGTATGAAATTTAAACTGGAAAGGTCTAACCTCTATTTCTCTGGATATTTATCGCATGTCTACCCGGTCCACTGAAAAATTCTTGTCCTTCAGAAACAGAGTTCCAACATTGTTCAAAAAACAAGTGGGAAATGTCAGGCATGGCTGCAGGCCAAAATGGCAGGTTTCTGAACTGGTTAGGTTTCTGAACTGCCACTTCCCTTTCTGATACAACCAAAGCTACAGCAGATGCTGATGTGCTGCAGGGGCATTTTTAGAAGGGGACCTTGGTGGAAGTGGTGCCAGCAGATGGCAATGGGATTTTGTCCAATGGCACACAGAACATGGGACAGGTGAGAAAGACAGTGGGATCAGTGAGTATTTGCACCTTACCAAGACAGGAGTTGCATTCCAGGAAGGAACTTCTCGTTCCACCATTTCAATGCCCACGATTCCCAAAGACCATATGTCCACTTTGGGGCCACATGGTTGGCCTGTCACCACTTCAGGCGCCAGCCACCCAGCAGCGCTGGCCACGGAGCTCCGTCTGCCCTGCTCAGGGCTGAGCTGAGCAAAGAGGCCAAAGTCAGCTGTGGAGAAAACAACAAACCATGAAAGCCAGCTCCAGTTAGGAAACGAAGCAAAAGAATTCCCCACTCTCAGGCTAAGAATGTGCTGTTGGATCTCCTGGAGAACTGTCCATGCTCGATTTCCTTGGGGCTTTAGCCAAGGGAGTATGGAATTGGCCACTTCCAAAAAATCCCAGGTTTCTTAACGCTGCTCACAGCAGTGGACTTCATTCCCCTGAAGCTTTAGATTGTAGCTCCCTCTGTCTGGAAGGGACACACACAGAGCAAGGCCACTCTTGACTGCTTGTGGTTCCTTATACCTCTGTGCACATTCCAACTGTGCCCTCAGCTCGCAGCAGGGGTCCCTGCACTGCCACCAGCACCATTTCTGGGGAGCTGGCAGTCACTCCAAGCAGCCCCACAACCACATCCCTGGAACGCTGCACCTGACCAAGAATATACTGACCCAGCTTGACAGAACCATCAGTTCTGAGAAGGATGTTGCTGCTCTTCACATCTTGGTGGATGATGTGGTTTGAATGAAGAAAATCCAGTCCTTGCAGGCACTGAGAGAGAAAACAGAAAGAGGAGGGCAAAAATGAGTGATGTGATTTCATCACACAAGAAAGGAAACAAAGAATCTAAAAGATTCCCTCTCCAGGGGAATGGGGAGTAATGGCAGAACAGTAATGGCCACTGAGAGGAAGAGCTTGCTGCTCCAACACTTGCAGAGCAGCACCTTTCTGAGGAAAGGCACGTCAGCTTTTGAAAGAGCAACAGCACCTGCTGGTGTAGGCTGTCCCCTGCCAACCAGCCAGGACGACTCCTGCTGCAGTGGATGTGCTTTTTCCATGCAGAGGACAAAGGAGGGGTTTTGAAAGGAAAAGTCCCTCCCTTTGGTGTTTAGTGGATCACTTTTGGGTTGGAGTCTGCATGGAAAAGATTTTCTTGCTGGCCTCAGCACAGGCGTGTAAGTATCACACCAGTCACTTCCCGGAAGCAAAGAGCATTTTGGCTGCACTTCTATCCTTTTCAGCTGAGGACTGTGAGAAATTAGTCTTTTTTCTTTGCTGGTCATTTCATATCCTGCCACCAGCTCCTTTGCTTTTACTGGCAAGGAATGCAGTGAAGACAGACTCCAGGCAAATGTTTAGAGAGGCAAGGTAGAGAACAGCAAATAAAAATACAACTACAAATGCAAGAGACAGAGCGAGAATACAACAGCAGGAGATAAGAGTACTGGCACTGAGTACAGGGAGTGAAGGGGCAATGGCAGGCCTTTCACTTGAGATGCTTTTACTTGCCCATAGAATAGCAGCAACACAGAAACAAAGCTTGGCACAGGAAATCACTCCAGCTCTGAGCCCCCGTTTCCCAGACAATCCTGCCCAAGCCCCTGGAAACACAGATGGGATTGCTGACCTCCCGACTGATGGCTGCCATCTCATCTTCCGACAGGTAGGTCTGGCTGATGACATTGCTCAGAGTGCCTCCATCCATGTACTCCATAACCAGGGACAGTTCCTCACCCACAAGGTAGCTGAAAGAAGGAAACAAGGGCATGGAGATGAATGTACATGGCTAGGTTGCTGTTTGGAAAAGAAGGGTTGATTCTTCTTTTCAGATCCCTTTGAGACAAAGACAAAAAAAAGGAATAGACATTCCCTCTTGGCTGTGCATTTTTTGCCATCTGTGCAGTCTCAAGGAGAAAGGCACAGCTGCAAAAAAGGAGATGTCTTAGATGGGCAGTAAGCAAAATGTGCAGTTTAGAAACAGCCCAGGTAAAAAACCTGTCATGCATGGTGTTTCTGGAAAAAAGCACCTAGCCTTCCTGGCATGCATAGCAATGAAAACCAGTGGCAACAATCCAAGGGAAATCCTTGCTAGTTTACCTGGACATAGGAAGACACTTGAAAAAAATCAAGCTCTAAAATGAAGTGGTGGTTGTGAATATAGAGATCATTGATTTAGTAAGACACAAATCATCCGGGTTTTTGAACAATTTTCAAATACCATGTGCCAGCAAAGACTCATGCAGACAAAATGTAATCTCTTCCCATCCACTGGAGATGAAAAGAGCAATAATAATTAGCCAATAATTATAGCTCTATTTTCTGCCACTGACCAAAGTGGGATTTTACCTTGCATGTTTGCAATATATAAACAATCAATCATGGGACAAAAGCACAACTGACCTGTCTAAACAGTTAACCAGGTTGGGATTTCTATTCACCTTCATGACCATGAGTTTGTTGACTTTTAGTTCCTCCTTCCTCAGTCCTTGAAGCTGTATTTTCTTGATGGCCACCTAAAATGACGTTGAAAATCAGTAATTTGAGAGGTTGGTGGCACGAGACCACAAGGCACATGGAGCGAGTGATTTTGCAATGACACAGCTGAGCTGTGCCAAACTGCCTTGTGATCAGGCAGTGCAGTAATCAGGAACTGACATTCCAACAGCCCATTTCTCTGCTCCCTTGGGAGCCAGTTACAGGACATGTGGGAGCACTGACATTTTGCCTTGACCACTTGGTAACAGCGGTGTCTCAGTTATCATCCACAAACCTCTGACCACACTCTCTGCTGCTTGGTTTGGGATTCAGAAGAAGGAATCCATGTCTTAATACTCTGTGGATACATCTTGTGATATGGGCAGGGCTTAGGGCTTTCAGGGACGCCTTGCAGATCTCTCCCTACGTGCAGTTCCCAAGTGCAGCCCTGCAGGTGGCTAAGGAACTACCAGTAACTTTCAGATGGATTTGCTGGCAGCCAGAAATGAGAATCCAGGACTCTGAAACTGTAGCCCCAAAGAGCAGGGAGGTGCTCGAAGGCACCACCTTTGTTTTAGCAATGGAGAGCGAGTGAGTGCGTCCTTCTCTGAAAGGAACCGCTGCCCTCCGTGCCTTCCTTCCGGCAGCTGAGGAGGACAAAGTCCCAAATGTGTTTTGTGGGCTGGCACCAGTCTGTGCTTCTTGTGCCTTTTCAGCACAGTTCTGCCCAAAGCTCCAGCCACAGCTCACACCAGAGGGGAAAGCCCTCAAGTGCAGCAGAGTCTGCAGGGGCTGTTGACATTTACCTCTCCTCCTGTGGCAGTGTCGAGCGCTCTATAAACGTCTCCAAAACTCCTAGAAAAAAAAACAGAAGCAAAGAAAGGAGAAGCCATTTAGACCTTGCAGTGAAAGCCAGCCCACACAGGAGATCTCTGCTTTAAATGCCTGCAGGACACTGGAAGCATGAAGATGTCTTTGACAATGCCTTCTGAGCACACCTAGAAATTCTGATCAGCACTGACAATCTAAGCCCAGTGCCTGAACACATTTGCAGTTTGTCCGACTTCACGCTTGATACCTATTCCACCAGCAAAACACCTGATGCATAGTTTTGTACCATTAACATTGCTTGGACTCACCCACTGCCAATATTTTCCAGTTCAATGTATTTTAGAATAGGACTTTCCATCTTCACCATTGTCCCTGAGGGAAACAAAATGCAAGATGTTCACTTTGAAGCAGAGATCCCACCTTCTAGGAGATACAAAAGGCAGCCCCACTGTCTGGAGCTCTGAGCCTCCCTTGGTGGACAGCTGGCTAACAACAACAGGAACAGCAACTGGAACACCAAGAAAAGAACAGCAGGCCCACAGCACAAGTGGCTGTCACAGAGACTGATTTCCAGCATCCTTTGAAGTGAGAGACATCTTGACAGCAGGCACACAGGGAAGCACAGGGAGATACATTCAGAGGAGACTGAGACCAGAAGAGAATACCTACCTAGGCAAGTAAGTTTGTCATCTAGAAACATTAAGGAGAGCTGGAACTAACAGTGCCTTTGTTTTCTTGGGAATAAACACTGTGAGATTTAGAAAAGGTTTCCTACTTGCTAAGATTAAATGCACCTGGACATGTAGAATCAATTCCTCTGAACAGATGTCAAGTACAGAACAGGAGGAATATTGCCAAGTGTTCCCATCTTTTCCACCTTGCAGCAGTTTGCCAGAAGAATGACTCTGCGTTTGTAAACCAGAGCAGCTCATGCTAGAACCAATCCCCACAGGGCTTTCAGCATCAGGACCCTCACCCTTTATGAGCAGGCTGAGCTCAAAGACGCCCTTGCCCGTTCCCCACGTGAAGAACCACACCGCTTCTCTTCACCCTGACAGCGCGGATCAGTCGCTCCCATTGCACTCGCCCTCTCGGCACCGCACACGTCCCCATCTTCCCAACCCGGCACGGCGGGCACGGGCACAGAGGACAGCAGTGCTTCTCAGGCGCCCCTGTGACACACAGAGCTGCCCAGAGGAGATGCTGACCCTCTGGTAAGTCCAGGCCGTGCGAGGCAGAAGCCGGACCAGAGAAGGGGCTGCGGCCTCAGAGGCAGCTCCGCGCTGCAGCAGCCGGGCAGCAGCGGGACCCTCCCAGCCAAGGAAGGCTCCAGCCTCTGCATTCCCACAGCCCTCAGGGGCAGGGCAGCGACCACAACAAGGCTGGCACAGCCCCAGCATGAGCACTGACAGGCACTGATGGGAAGAAGCCAGAGTGAGCCTGAGCCCCGGACAAGCTGTTGCCCCCATTCAGGACACAACAGGATGGGCTTTGAGATCAGCCACACCCAGGCACAGATCAGTGCCCTTTTTGTCCCAACAGGTGATGGTAGACACAGAATCCACTGGGCTCTCTTCTCAACCCTACCAGATCTTATCTGAGAGCACAGCACTGGCAGCCGTTAAGGGCAAGAAGCAGATTCATTGGGTTGTGCTGCAGAATCACAAAGGGCTTGATGTGTTCTCCTAGAGACTGATCTCAGCAGGGCTTCTGCCAGTGGCTGGGACTCAAGCAGTCACAGCCTTCTGCTGATCCAGGAACAATCCCTGCTTCTGCCTTTGGCAGAGAGGGAAGCCCAGGCAAACTCCAGCCAGTCTAAGCTGCCCTCAGAGACAGCAGGAACACCCAGAGCTCTCTCTTGCTGCCTCGGAGCACTGCCACCACTTCTGTGACACTAAACTCAGGAGAACCCTTTGGTACAGCTGTGCTGACACGTGCACACAACTCACTGTCCCTCAGATAAGAAAGATAGCAGACGTACTCTGCTGCTCCAGGGAGTCACCTGCCATCTCCTGTTGCTGAGCAGCAGCTGGGTCAGCACGGGAGGTGAACCAAGGGCTCAGGTTCCACTTCTTCAGCTGGAGAGCAAAGGCTCCTTGGGATGGCACTGCTGCTTCTGCAGCAGCTTCAGTGTCAGAGTCGGTGTAGATCTGAGACAAGAAATGAGTTTATGTCAGGAAGGTCTGGCAGAGATTGCCCTGAAATGCAAGAGAGATTGCCATTTGAAATGCAAGCCCTTAGGAAGCTGCTGTCAGCCACATGCAGAGCTCTTCAACTGGATTGCTTTGGATGTCCACTTGTGAAACCAAATGGTCAAAACCAAAGGCTGGTTTGACTTGAGTTCATAGCCAGTTTCTTGTTCTGAAGGATGACTGCAGCAATGACCGCTCCACTTCTCCCAAAGACTCCTTTCCCCCTCCTAGGTCTGCAGATACATTTGCAGCTCCTCATTCTAATGTTCTACCTCCTGCCATGAAATTCTCTTTTTCTGCACCTTCCTCGGGACGTGCTTATCCTGCAGCATCTCTGGGTGGGTCAGTTTCTGGGCCTCATGCCAGCCTCGGGGCTCTTGGTTGCCCGTCATTTGCTGGAACTCTCTGCAGGCTGCCAGGTAGGATGGCGACACTTCCACCTCAAGTCAAACAGAACAAAGCAGTCAGAGACTACAGCTTGTGCCCGTCAGCCAGGAGTCATCGACTGGGAAGAAAGGAAAGTACAGGAGCAGATTTGCAAGGGATACAGACAGCTTGTAGCTCATATTCCAAATCTATGTGAGTGACCATGTTCACCTGCAAAAACACCTCAAGAAACAAGGTCACCTGGAAGAAGCCAGCAGGAGTTCATTCGGATGACTGCTGGCTAAATGGCCAAAGGAGTAATGCCACTGCCCAGAGCATCAGCTGAGATCCAGCAGAGCAGGAAGTGTCCCTGAGAGCAGCTCTGACAGAGGCCTCATCAGGATGGCACTCAGAGGCATCACCCACCCCTGCTGCTGCTCTGAACTGGAAAGGCAGGGCAGGCAGAAACCACCCCTTGGGTGACTGCAGTGCCTAGTGCTATTTCACTCGCTTTTCTAAAGCCTTTTGCTCCTGAAGGAGGTGATTCATTTTCTCTTTGATGATTTTAATTTTTTCATCTAGCCTCTTCTTCCTTGCCTTTATCCTAGTCTCAGTTTCTTGCAGCTGTGCCTCCATCTGTTCGTCAATTTTCTGTAAACAACAATGGAAAGGACTCTCTTTCATGAGTGGAGTGGCTGCCATTCCTTCATTCACCTGTTTTTGTTGATTGCCCCTCTGCATAGGGAGATTCTTCTCCTCTTGGATGTCTTCATTCCTCCTCTTCACTGCCATGATGGCACTCTGAGCTTCAGGCAGCTCTGCTTGTGGCTCTGCCTTGATGTTCTGTGCACACAAAAGCAGATCAAGGGACTGAGAGCTGCCATCAGGCTCAGCTTTTCCCTCTTTTAGCCTCAAAATCACATTTATTCAGCCCCTTCTTTCTGCTTCCCTACCCAGCTCTGCTTCCACTGTAACCTTCCTGTCCTGGTGCTGATCTCTGCAGATTCCAAGGCTCTGTGCTTCCAGTGCCTGTGGGACTCCTGGCCTCCTCAGTCCCAAGAGTTCTGGTTTATGCCCCTCTTCCTGCCCTTCCCTCTGTCACCTGGGCAGTCAGGCTCACCTGGCCATTCTCCTGTGGCTCTTCCACCTGCTGCCTGAGCTGCTCTTCCTGCTCTCGGGCTGGGAACAGCTCTCCCTGAGTCTGGCATGGCATCTCAGATGAGGCAGTGTGCTCCTGCTCTTTCTCTAGAATCACCTGCACAGAAAGCAAGAGAAGATGGGTTTCAACTTCCCATACGCCCTCTGTGGGCCAAGACTCACAGACTGCTGGGCTCACACGCTCCCAAAGCACTGTGCTGCTGCTCTCCTGGGTCGTTCTCTGCCCGAGGGGAGGCACAGATTCCAAAGTGACCCTGGCCCTACAATCAGGAGCCATCTGGGACTGAAGCTCCAGCAGCCTCTCAGGCAGCTGACAGGGAAGGGGTGGCTTTTCTCAAGGGTCTGGTGAGAGCCTCCCTCTGCTTCTGCCATGTCCTGTTTGTCTTTCAGTAGTGACTGACATCCCGCCCTGTCCCACAGCTCCATCCTGGCTCTGCAGGGGCTTCCTGGCTGAGCTCACTCCTTGTGAGAGACACTTCTGGAGTTCACCTTCTCTTCAGGCCTGCACCAGCATTCCTCCCTCCTGACATCCACACACTCGTTAGAAAACCGGGTCATTCAGGAGATAAGGATGCACGCAAAGATCTCTGATGGAAGTCAGAGAACCCCTATGGCCACCTCAGTATATGGAGGAGGACCAAGGTGTTTCTTCTCCCTCTGTTGTCAACTGAGAATTCTGACCAGCACTAACAGAGTTTCTCATAAGGCCCCATTAATGAATGCACTTACACAGCCCTGGGGATGCCAGCGAAGGAAACCATGCGTCATGTAATGCAAACCATGTGTCATGTATGAGCAAAGTCACCAGACCCCAGCTACAGCATGGGATAGTTCTACTTCCTCAGGACATGCAAAAATTTAAAGGATAAAAAGAAGGCTTCAGGGCACAAGACGCTGGAGGAGGAAAACATGAGGGGAAAAAACAACCATCTCTGGAGGGGGAAACATCTCTGCTTACTCAGGATCAGTCAATGGAACTTGTCTCTACTTCTCTCCTGAAGGGATGCCTTTAGGTGAGCTTTGCATCTTCCACTGGTTTGGAGCTGAGCCAGGAAGATGCAATAGAAAGATAGATAGACAGATCTCACTTTTTTAATCTCTCTTTACTGTGCTGTGGCATTTACATTCTTTGAATACAGAGAGATATAGTTCCTCTCTCTCTCCTAGGTTTTTTTTAAGGGAAGGTAGTGAGAAACTTAGAGAAGAAGAGAAAACAATTATCTCTACTGGCTGTTCTTTTTGTTTAGTACATGTAGAATGTGTTATAGTGATTGTTTACTGAAAGTGATTTGTTAATTGGATTTTAGTGGTAGTTGTTCAGCTTGATTAGCTAATTAGATAAAATCTGTGTTGTGACTGTCTGGAGACAGTCACAAATTTTTCTTTTGTAGCTTTTTAGTATAGTATCTCTATAGTATAGTTTTAATATAGTACTAGTGTAATATAACATAGCTTAAGAAAGCATTTGTTTAACCTTCTAAATCATAGAGTCAAAGCACATTATTCACCACGTGGGTGTCACCCTGAATCAATCCTGTCCGTTCTGTCGCTACACACATCAGCACTCGGTAGCAGTGCCCCAGTCAGCAGCCATCCTGAACTTGCTCTCCTGTTGCTTCAGTAACCCACACTCTTGGGGAATCTGGAGCGTGTGGGTCCTTACGGAATGCAATCAGACCCAGAGCATTGCACTGGGAACTGCACTCTTTGTGCATCTGTGCTTGGGCAAGTTCTTCTCTTGGACTCGACCACACTGATGGTGCTAAAGTGGCTGGAATCCGAAATGCAGCCCAGCCCCTCCCAGCTCCTCTAATCTCTGAGCACCAGCTGGAATGCAAGGGCATTGATTTCCTGCTCAATTCTCAAACACAACACACACTGATTCCCTGGGCTGCCAAAAGAGACGGGAGCTGTTAACCTGAAAGTGATGTGTTTCTGCCAGTGCTGGAAAAGGGCAGAAAAGACTGAGAAAAAGCTCCCTGGAGAAGGAGAAATTATACAAGGCTTCTCCTTCTAGCAAACAAACAAACAAAATATGAAAGTGTTACCCACTCCAGTGTCTAAAGCACTTGGATGCAGTGAAGGGATGTTTGGCAGGGAAACAGCCCTTGTGCTGAGTACTGGCTCTATGGATCTAAGGCAGGGATCTATGGAAGTCTGCCTGAAGGTCCCTCATGAGCCCCCATTGTCCAGGCTAAAGCTCCCTCAGCTCCTCCTCCCTGGCCTTGTGCTGCACCCCTTGCCCAGCTCCCCTGTCCTTCTGTGCCCACGCTGCAGCCCCTCCATGACTTTCTGCTTCCCAGGGCCCACAGCTGCACACAGCACTCCAGCTGTGGCCGCAGCGCTGCCCAGCACAGGCCACGCTCCCTGCCCTGCTCCTGCTGCCCCACTGCTGCTGGCACAGCCACCGTGCCCTTGGCCTTCTTGGCCCCCTGGCCCCACGCTGCCTCATCTTCAGCTGCTCACGGCCGCCAGCCCTGCGTCCTTTGGGCCCACGCAGCTCCCCAGCCACAAAGGTGCCCATTGCACTTCAGATACAGCAGGCACCATTGCAAGATGGCCTTCCTGTTCTATAACCACATCTTCTAAGTAGATATCATAAAGTTTGATAGGAATAGAATTCTAAGGGACTCTGACTAAATTAAAATGGTCTAATTCAACTGTACAGGAAATTGCTCCTAAGTAAATATTCCACCCTATCTGTTGTCAGCAAGCAAGGTTCTCTCTTCAAAACTAGGTTTGTAGTTCTTCAAAGCTCTGATATAGAAATTTAAAATATCCATTTCGCACTTCGTTATTTTTCTTCAGGCATGAAAATCGATTTTCTTTTGGCCTTCCTAGCTGGCCCTCTACACTCTACTGCTACTGGCCCAGCTCACATCATGTTCTACAATTCTTAAACACCAGGAACTTGAAATGTTCCTTTCTCACTCACCTCAGGATCTTCAGCACTGCTGAATACACACTTCAGGTGACCTGTAGTGGGAAGGGAAAATGAACCAGATGCTGTCAGAAAACTGCCTGGGCTGCTGAATCCCACAGAACAAGTCAACCCAAACAGAGATGATTTCCCGTTTCACAACATCCCTCCAGCAGACACATTTCATTCACACAGCCAGCAAGGGATCAGGACAATATTCTTGATTGTGCGTACAATTTGGGCTGTTTTGCCACTAAATGAATACAAATATGACCAAGAAAATGCAAACTGTTCTTTAACACTCAGTGCTCCTGTTCTACCAAAGACATAAAACAGCTTCTGAAATCCTCTCCTTGAGGTTAATTTTTTTTTTCTTTAATCAGTTGCATGCACCGGTTCTCATTAACTTGCTTGAAACAGTTGCTCAGAAAAGCTTCCCTAAAATCCCTCTGAGCTGTGGCAGACACTCACTGCTTTAGAGTTTGCATTTCCTTGCAAAGGGAATCACTATTTTAGCACTTTGAAAAAGGTCAAGTTAGACAGTCAAATCCTTTCATGACAAAAGTTAAAAAGAAATAAGCTTTCTCTGAATTCTGGGAACAACTGCAGAGTTTTTAGAAGGCCTTCCAAGAAGCTCTGCCAGTCTACATTTTCAAAGGTGTCTTGCTTGTCCCAGCAAACTGAGGAAATGGCAGACTCTGCTGCCACAGACTCTCCCCTGGAGGGAATGGAAGCCCTGCATGTTCCCCTGCAAATGCTGCCCCTGTGGCTTCAGACACCCCCTTTTTAGCTGAACCTCTTGAAAGGAGCTTTACCAAACCAGTGGCATCCTAAAGTTCTTTCCCTTTCAAAATCAGAAACTCAGCCACCAAGAAAGAGCAGGAAGACATACAAAAGCCAGGTTAGGTTACATCCAAACCTTAGTAGAAGGGAAACCTCTACTTACGGGTGAATTGTGTCATGTAATACATGGAGAAAGAAATGCCATATACAGCAAAAGCTGCCATGGCCAGTTGGTGAAACATGGTCATTTTTGAAAGTTAGATAAATAATAGAAAAAACAATGATCTTGTCAGTGGGCAGCTACCCACTGACAAATTCCCCAACCAGAAAAGTTCGCAACTGAGCAAACACTAGGGCTGCTCTGACACTCAGGCCTTCCATGCACCAAGGCAACCTTCTGATGTCACTACAACAAGGTGGCAACCATGCCCTGACATCACAAAGCAAACGGTCCATGTTGGTCTGTGAATTTATGCAAAGCAATAACCAACCTTCCCTACAGCAAACACAAAAGAGCCTGGGAAGTTCTTCTCTGTCACAAAGCAGCACAAATTCCCCTCATGGGCCAAACCCTGTTGTTCAGGGGATCCAAGAGGAACTCCAAGAGTGCCTCAAGCACCTACAGCCTGTACCCCAGTTGAGCACTCAGATGGGACCCAAGCAAAGGAAACCAGACCAAGACAATGGCCCACAGCATTGCACATGTGAGAAATGACTCTCACTTTTAACATTTTCAAGGTTTAGTAAACCTTAACAAAGGACTGAATAAGGAAAAATTGCAGCATTGGAAGTCTCTGTGACTAGCAGCCATGTGCTCATCTACAAAAAGGATGTTCTGCCTTTTATACCCTTAGCCCCTCCAAAAGTTTTGTCAGTCAACTCTTTCTCTGCTGTCCATTGGTGGAGATTACTTTCTTGCATCCTGACTGGAGGTCAGGTGTTGTTACACCCTGCCTGCTGGTCACAAGCCAGCCCTCCCCAAATGCCCTGACTACCAAGGCTATTACAAGGGGGACGGGAAAGAGGACTATGGGAGGATATATTACAATACCATCACTACACATTTGAACATCCACATAACATCTGCTTCTTAATTGTCAGAGCCAACCATTGCATTACTCGTCCAGAACACACAGAACCAGGAGAGAAGCCACTGTTGGCATCACAGCTGAAATGTTTCCTAACAAATCTCCCCACATATTTGCACCTTTATTGGACATGCCCAGGGCTCCGGTGTGTGTACATCTCTGCCTTTCTTCCCCTTTGGCAGCAGTTGAACTGGCAGCATCTGCCCGCCAGCAGCAGCTGCTCCAAGCTGGGAATGCCGCTGGCCGTGCTGATTTCCAGAGGCTTCTGTGTGCCAGGGGAAGCCAAGGCAGGAGCGGGTTGAACGGTGCTGGCGCTGCTGCTGCTCTGTGCCAGAGAGCCCCGGCTGGGCAGGGCACGGTGCCCACTGCGCTGCGGGCTCCTTCTCCTGCCACAGCTGGGCACACCTGGCAACAAGGCATGACAACCTGTGGGCAAGCCAAGGGGTGTCTGGGGCTGCACTGCTCTGCACACACCCAGCACACCTGCAGCACACAATTTTAACCCTCAAACAAGTAAACCAAAGGGAAACAACTGGAAAAGATTTCATTTCAACCATTCCTTATGCTTCAATAGAAATGACCAAAATGAACGTTACCGAGCAGGGCCCAATCCAAACTGCCAGCTCAGTGTGAGAAAAGAGGCATTACTTTATTTCAGTGCTGGGTACGTGAGGAATCACTTCCCTGAAACATGCACACCCACGTGTTAGTATCCACGGAACTAAGACATTACTTTCATTACTTTTATTCATTCCTTTGCTCAAACTCACAGGCTAAGCATTCTCACAAAGTGTTTGACATGTTTAAATCACTTCCCCAAAATTACTGACATTTAGAGTAGGGGTCACTTGAGGGTCTCTGGTGGTCATGGGGTGAACATCCCATTCCTCAAATTCTCCTTCCATGGTTAAGAGCCTTCTTCTGCTTGAATGCATTGCAGCTTCCTCCTCCGCAGGCCCACTGTCTTTATTCTCAAGGCTAAGACATCCACTTGAACACATTAACCACTGCTGTGAGGGAAGGTACAACTAAGCACTGCCTGTTAAAGCTTAACAAATTCACAATTTGTTGCAGGTCAACACTTCCCCAATGTCTCTCGTTCCTTCTCTGGGAATCAAACACAAGCATTTTGTGATCCCTGATCCCAAGACCACCTCCAGCCCTCCTGTCACCCAGCAGCCCTTCTCTCCTCACAAACAGCAGGCCCAGCAGTGCCTTCCCTCACTGGCTCAGTCCCCAGCTGTGTCACGAGTTCTCTGTCACACACTCCAGGACCATCCTGGACTGTTTGCTCTCCACTGCACTCTGTTGCCAGCAGGCATCCCCACCCTGTTCCATGCCCCGTGCAGAACCCTGCACCTGCTGTTCATGGGCACCTGGAAGGGGAGGCACTCACGGCAGAGATGCACCAGCTGCACTGGGCAGGAACCAAATCCTCTGGGGCACAGCTGCTGGCCTGGGTCTGGCACAGCTCTGCACGCCCCACTCCTCATGGGCTCTGGGCTGGAAATGCAATTGCACTTTCTGCCCCATGGAGAAACAGCAGGGCTGCACAAACAACAGCCAGCAGGCCACATCCCAAAGGCACTGCAGCATGGAGCTGAGAAGGAAGAAGACCCTTCCCCAGTTCCTAATCACACCAAAACCACCACCATTGGGACTTTTAATCTTCTGAATGTAGAATTGATTCACAGGGTGACAAGGGAATCTTCCAATGGAGTTGAAGTTTGGTAGAGTTTTTATTCTGAGTCCTACTCAGAGTCTTGATTTGAAAATTTATTTTAAAATATTTTTTAAAAGGCTGTGCAGTCATATCGTTTTGTTCTAATACCAAAATGGCTAGATGAAATGTACTGGCATTTTAATTACATCCAAACTGATTAGTCTGTAAAAGCTTTCCTGCAGAATAACCACTAAACAAGAAATGAAAATCTGTGAACTTTTGACTTTGCAAATTTCTACTAAACTTATCAGACAATGAGGCATTTTCAGTCAGATCGTAGAGCAAATTAATTCCTATGGATAACTTGATTTGGATAAACCTGTTGATTTCAAATTAAAACTGCAAGCACATACTAAGTGGAAATCTGAATACTCACTTCTATGAGCTCTGAATTATTAGATAGTCATTGTCTGCCATATTAACAAAAATTATCATTCTGGCTATTTTTTTTACTTACAGCCAGCTCTTCAACACTCTTTGTAACACCAGAAAGAGAGTTTGTAGCAATGTGAACCATGGGTTGGTGGAGCATTGCAGAAGGCTCCTATGTCAGCACTAAATGTTCACATTTACCATGGCATCCCTTCTTGCCTTTAATTCCAAGCTACAGTTCAGTTCCTGCAGTATAGATTCACACTTGTAGTCTGTATTTGCAGCTCGTTCTTACTTCCCTGTCCAGAAATAAATCATGCTTGGATCTCAAATCAAAATAAAATGAGGAGAGAGTCAGGTTCTGGATAGGTATAGCAAGAACTAAGAGATTTTTTTGCAAATATGTTGAAGAGTTGTTTGTACATGCTGCAAAACCAGCAGATTAAAGACTTGCACTCTAACTTGCAAGCTGAGCTTTGCCTGTTCTCTCTGGACTGATTTCTTGAGGCCAGACACTGAACCTAATCAGTAAGAAAATCAAAACCACAGGAGTAGTTTGGAGAATATTGTAAATTATTCTGTCATGATGCTTTTTGCCTAAAAGTTCTGGCCATCATCCAATTGGAGTAATTAGAGGAGATCGAAGCCATCATACTGCGCCTGTGCACACAATTCCTTCCCAGGAGCAATCCATGAAGCAACGCTGACAAATCCACACCAGCAGCTGCTGCCACACAGCCATGAAGCAGAGAATATGTATTTCTGCTACACTTGGACAGCTGAAGATGCCTCTGCTGAGCTAATTTTAGTGACTGCCCACCACAGATGAGACCTTGTGGTCAGTCTCCAGCAAGTCAGGGCAGTTAATATTCTGCCTAGATGAAGTAAGTCTAGCAATACATAGACCATGGAGCCTAAAGGAAAGCCAGCAGCTGTGGGAGATTTAATTTGTTTCCGTATCTTTTTTTTAGTCATTAATTACAATCAATTATTTAAAGAATGGAAACTTTTGGCATACCATTGGCTGGAAGGTTGGTCAGTCTTCCATTCATGACTCCTCCGAAAGCATCACCCCAGTGTTTTTATCAGTAGCTTTTCCATCATCAGGGCTCACACAGCATTTCCTGCAGCTCTTCCTGGAGCCAGGGGAAGGCACCAGGAGAAGGGGGAGAAAGCTGTGTGCAGAGACTGTGTCAGCTGAAGAGACATTTGTTTCCTCTGATTTGGCTGAATGGCTGCAGGGACCTTGCTGGCACTGCTGGCGGGGTGGCCTTTTGCAGGGCTGGGCAGAGTTTGGGGCCCAGGATCCCTCCTCTCGGTGGGACACCAGGGTGAGCAGCCCCTGTCCCAGCCAGGAGCAGAGGTTCTGTGGCTCTGCCCCGGGCACAGGGACCTGCCACTGCCATGAGCTCCTGCCACGGCTCCTCTGGGGCAGCTCCTGCTCTGCAGTGATGATGGGCGCAGCTGGGGGTGGCTGCAATGGAGGGGGGCTTCCAGTGGGCTCTGCTGGTCTGCCACACTGGAGCCAGCAGAGCTTCTGGAAGGAGTCTCCTCTTGTGAGCTGCTGGAGCTGGAGCTGGCACTGGCCACAGAGCCGCTGTTTTCATCCCTGACAGGCCCAGAGCACAGCAGCCTCTGGGCCTCCTTGCTGCACCATGGCAGTGAGGAGGCCATGGACCAGAGGTTCAGTATGTATGACTCTGCTTCCTGATAAACTGTGCTAAGAAAACCCTGCATCCCTCCTGCCAGATCTAAGACACTCCAAGAAATCTGTTGGCACTTTGGGAACTCAGAATTGTTTGCATTTTGAACAATTGTCCTATGAGCGCTTTTGATTGTTCTTGTAATTTTGTGTTGATTCAGTTGATCCTTCAGAGAAGCTTTCTTAATAATATAAAACACCGGGAATTGTGGAGACCCTGGGGGGGGGCATTCCCTGGTCTAGGGAGGCACAAGAAGCTTCCCTCACCAAGCTGTTAGACCCCATTGGCTCCTTCCCCTGTTCCTGTCTGTTCCTGTGTTCCCGAGCCAAACCTTCCCTATTCCCTGATCGGCCCCCTTATCTTTGTACTGCCCCAAAATCAGGGTCAGCCCCTGGGCCCCTGTGGAGACAAAGTGAGACCCTCTGTGTGTGGGTGCTGGGAGCTGAACATCTCCCTGCACAGCTGAATAAAACATCTGTGGAGATTATGCAAAGGTCCTTTTTGCTTCTTTACCCTGGACTATGCTAGCAGCAATTCAGACTGCTACAGAGGAGAAGCTGCAGTACTGGCACCAAGAGTTTGGCAACTTGACCATAGGCACAGAGGGCGTGCAGGATGCTGCTCTATGAATTCCTTAACCAGCCATCTCTGGTGCTGGCATATTCCCTCCAGCTTCTGCTGCAGCCAGGGCCACCTTTGGTCCAGTAGATGACATTGTTATTTGAAAAATTCGGCCCACTCCTTGGGCAGGAGGCCATCCACAGGCTCTGGCCCTGCAGCCCCTGCTCAGCTGGGGACAGTGTTCCCTGTGGGGAAGATGGAGCAGCCATCACAGGGTCTGGGGGGCTGTTTTCAGCAAGGTGGCCAGGCTCTCTCCCTGCTGGACTCTAGCAATTGTTTGGGGGAGCTGATGGCAAATTGTATGTAGTCCTGTTCATCCTACTCAGAACACCTGACAGCTTCTATCACTCTTCTGCAGAGTGGGCTGGATTTCTCTTTGCCCACTGCAGGATGCAGCCCAGGCAGAACTGGTGGTGACAGGGCAGAGAAAAATTCACATCCTTCTTAGTGCCCTGGCAGATGGGGCAGCTCCATTCTGTCCCCATGGCCATGTCTGTCTGTCACAGCAGCAGGGAAGAGCTGAGGACCATGAGCTGCTCTCATTGGCAATCTTGCTTGGCCAGAGCCCAAGCTCGAGCCAGAGTGGTCCAGGCTCTGTCAGTGCCCAAACATAAGCAGAAAGGGATGTTGTATCACAATCCATTCCTTGGTGAAGGAGGTCCATAGCAGCATCAAGAGGCACCTCAGACACTCAACAGTCAAGGCAGTAACATATGGACAGGACACGGATGGCAGTTCGTGGCTGGGAGAGCATTCGTAGGCATATCCAAGGACAAATTTCCCAGGAACTCTCCACAGCTCTGGGATCTGCCCATCAGCTCTGTCAGAAGCTTCAGCAGAACAACCAAAGTCCTAAAAAGCAGCTCCCAGACACTTTTCCTACCATCCTGCCTAAGTAGCCCAGTTGCTTGCTGCAAAACACTCTTTTTCTCGTCTTCCCCAATGCCCTGTGGACACTTGCAGCCAAAATAAAAAGCTCCTGGCCCTCTGTGTGATGTGATAATACAGTTTTTATATTTCCATGCTGGGATGAAAGAAAGCTGTGCTGTGGGTCAGGAGAGGCCAGGACCCACTTGTCCTTCCTGCAGGCTGAGGTGGTCCCAGCAGACATCCTGCTGCTTTTTGGGGAATGTGTGAGGGGGAGTGGAGGGGGAGACAGAGAGGCCGAGATCACAGAGTGGAAACTCAGCTCCAGAGTGGCAGTGCAGACTCTCCCTGCTGAATGCCTGCTGGGGCTGGCAAAGAAGGAAAATGCCCCAATAACTGCCCGGTGGCACTGTGTCTCAGGGACAGGTACAGGGAGGTGACAACAAACAGCAGCATGGCCCGGTCGCACAGCTCCTAGGAAGCAGTGACAGAGGGGCCTCATGTGCCAGAGATTTCAGAAAGGCTGTCTTCTCAAATGGCCACTCTAAAACCCCTCTCTTTGCCTCTTGGGTTTGTGAATGCTTTTGACAGCCACAGCATCCTGGGGCAACGCATTCCATGATTTCATTAAGCACTCCTTGAAAAGCACCTCCCATTGTTCAACTGAGCTGCCAGCCTGGTCATTTCAGAGGGTGCTGCCTTGGTGGAGAGAAAAATCAATCTTCTGCCTTTCAGGGAGCTGAAGGAGGAGGGACTCTTCACCATCAGGCACCTGGCTGGGTCCCATTCAGAGGTCCTGCTTTGTGGACTTGGTGAGGTTTGCTTGGCAGTTGCCAGCGAGGTGAGAACATTGTTCTGAATTGTCCCCCATACTTCATACACAGTGTGTAGAGGAGGTATGTGCTTGTTCATCTCCATGTGTGCTCAGGGTCTGCCTTCATTTCTGGTTTAGACCTGATATTTCTAATGTCTGTCAGCTGTCTGTAGGATCTGTGGGCACATGCAGCTGTATTTACTGGCAGGTCGAGTATCTGACACTCATCTTTGAGTGTGGAGCCTTTATAATGCAATGTGCAAATGCAGAAACTGAGACACTAATGATGTTATTTGCCAGAGTCCCAGTCTCTGCCCAAGCTATAATTCAACACTGCAAATTATTCTGTAGACCTGAGCCTGTGTTTTCTGTTTCCTGGCATAGTGCTTCAGCTGCTGGTGTTGATTTTTTGAACAGGAGCACCTGACTCTTTTATCTTTATGACTTTTTCCTTCATGATTTGAAAGCAGCTCTTTATTTATTTTCTAGTAAGAGGGCCTAAAAACAAAGATGTGGACATTTAAGAAGGATTAAATAGAACACTTAATGAAATTTTTATTTACGTCTGCAGTGAGCAGGTCTGAAGCCAGAAATTGGTGCCAGAGTGAGTGCCTTTCTGTGCTTGTGCTCTCCTGCTCTTCCTGTCCTTGTAGGCTCCTCTGGACACAATGGGATGTGTCGTCATTTCCTGGGACTTCTGTTGAAGGCAACTGGTTTTCTTTTCAAGGTGATTCTTATGTTTCCCCTCATGGCTTCCCCAGGTGACCAACCTCGGTTCCAAGGTGTCCTACTCTGCCATTGTCACTCTGGGAGAGCTCTTTGTGACCTTGAAGAAGGACATGGACTCTGAGGTGGATGAGGTCGCTCGGCTCCTTCTCCAGATGGTGTCCAGCTCCCCAGAATTTGTTCAGAAAGCAGCCAGTCAGACCCTGGGGATCATGGTGGAGAATGAGACTCCTGCACGAGCAATGACTGCTCTCATGGACATGGGAGTCAAGTAGGTTCTTCTTCTTTTAGTGATGTTCTTCACCTTCGTGTGTGTGGGAGGGAGAAGGGATGAGACAGAGAATGGGAATGCTGGGAGGGAAGGGTCCTGTATCCTGCATCTTCTGTGAACTCAGTGACTTGATTCTCCAACCATCCTCACTTCTTCCCTCTTGTCACCTATTTCTGCCCTCCTGCAGCCCATTACTTCTCAGAATCGCAGAAGTGTAGAATATGGGGAGTTGGAAGGGGCCCATCAGGACCATCGAGTCCAGCTCCTGGCCTTGCCCAGAGCAGCCCAAGGGTCACACCAAGTGCCTGAGATTGTTGTCCAAATGCTCCTTCAACCCTGTCAGGCTTGGTGCTGTGACCACTGCCCTGGGGAGCCTGTTCCAGTGCCCAACGACCCTCTGGGTGAAAAACCCTTTTTCCTGATATCCAAACTAAAGCTCCTCTAACGCAGCTTCCTGCTGCTCCCTGGAGTTCTCCCAGTCTGTCAGATTTTCCTAGATGTGGTGACTGATGGGGAAGGGAAAGTGCCTGCAAAGGCCGAGGATAGAGCCTTGTGCTTTTGTGGGCAGAGGGACAATTGCAATTGCAATTGCAGTGAGCAGTGTTTGGTATTTCACAGTGCTAACCACAGAGGCCCTGGGAAAACCACGTCACCTCATGATGCCATTAACTTGAGAAATGAGGAGGGTCCTTGCCCCCATGGAGCACATGGGGGACAATCTGCTGGGTGTGGCACAGCCTGCACAGCAGGTGCAGCTCCTGCCAAAGGAGCCTTGTATGACTGTCATGGCCTTAGAGCTCTACTTTCTATTCAAAGTGATGTTTCATTTTAGCCTTGAGATGATGAATCACTTTACAGGCACCTTCACAGGCTGACTGCCATGGGACAGTTGAAGCAAATGCTGCCTTAAATGTTGGTGCTGGGCCTGATAGTTCCCAAGAGACACTCTCTAGAAAAGGACAGCCTGGCTAAACTGCCTGCCACCCTTTCCTCAGCTTTGCAATAGGGTAAAACATTCAGATGGATCCATTGCCAAGCCACACAGAGGAAACAGGCTGCATTGCTGGATATTCTGCAACTTCATAGCCCACAGCGTGTTTTCCCTGCATTTGTTGTTTTCCAAAAATCTGCAGATTTTGGGATACATGGGTGAAAAGAGCCTCAATCCTGCTGCAGGTCTCTGTGGTGTGCATCTGCCCCTGCTCTCTCCATTGCCCTTCCTACTCATGGCATGGGGGGCCTGAAGCAGCTCCAGGTTGAGGACAAGGTGAAGGCAATCACGGCTCAGCCTCACACAGAGGTGAGGGGGGAGCTGGGCCAATCTCTGCCGGCAGGAAGGGTCTTGTGGCAGCCCAGAGAGGCTGTGCACATTGCCAGGGAACAGCTGTGCCCTGCACGTGCCCCTGCAGTGATCTGTGCTGCTGCCAGTGCCCCTGGAGCTGTGGGCTGCTGAGCTGTGGGGCAGGCAGAGGAGCAGGAGGGTGCATGTGCAGCTGAGCCATTCCTGGGGAGCACAGGGCTCTGGGCTCCCTGCTGTCCCAGGGCAGCCCAGAGGCCAGGCTGTGCCTGTGCCAGCTCTGGGCAAGTGGCTCAGGGTTTGCCCTGGCCTGCCTCAGTGTCTGCCAGCAGGAGCATGTTTCCCTGTGCAGCTGTTTGGACATTTCCAGGAAATGTGTCCCATGAAATATGGAGCTTCAGATGCTTTAGGTTTGCATGGTGGCCTCTGTTAAACTTTGTGTCTCCGCTTTGCAGATCTGACTGGTTACAGTCTTACCGAGAAGTTTCCTTGGGACACTTCTCTCACCCACCAAGTCCTCGCCTCCCATCCAGAAAAGCTCTCTGTCCTCCAAGCTCAGGAAGAAGCTGCCGCCTGTATGGAGAGTGTTTGAAGAATAGGATTGACGCGTTAGGCTTGATAGTTACAGATGTACATATGTTCTGATCTTTAGATGTAGTTTTGAATTAATGTGTTTTGATTCTGTCTTTAAGTTTTGATGACATATTTTTAATCGTATATATTTTATTTTGATGATGAAAAAAGATAAATAAATAAACCAAGAGGATAATGTCAGACCAGGACATGCCAGCCTAGAGATTATGGGAGTGCAGCTCACTCAATGTGCCAGTGTCTCACCACATCCTTTCCTCATTGGGCCTCTCCTCTTCCTCTTTGGCCATCTTTTCTTTGTGTCATTTGTGCTGCTGTTTTCAACTTGTCATTGTAACAGGGCCACACATTGACACGTTTGGGGGACAATGGATCCAAAAGATCCTGTCTAGTCAAAGGTTTTCTACCCAGGTGTGTTCTGTGCTCATCAAAGGCCTGAGCAAAGAAACCAAGAGAAGTGTGCCCAAATCCCAAAGCTTTGCTCCTTTGCAATCTCCCACAGATCTGGCTCACAGGTGTCTTCAATCACAATTCCATAGGTAAGAAGAGGTCATGGATTTCACTGGGAAAAGATGCACTGCTTTGGCAAAATCACCTGTATGTATATTTACCGGTGACAGCACTCCAGCTGTGTTGTTTGCCCCTTGTTTGCAGAAGGATGAGCACAATGGGAGGCCAATAACAAGTGACAAGGGTTCCTCAAATCTGCACTGCAGCCTGGCTGCCATTCAGCCCAGAGCTAGGGGATCATTTGTTCCCATGGACCAGTGCTTGCCAGTGGAATGAATTCCTGCACAGCTGGAAGAAGCAATTCTGGATTCAGCTCCAGCTCTTGGTGGGCTGCATGATCATTGACAATGCTGCCCTTCCAGAAATTATTCTGCAGTTTCCTTTCATAGTCATTGGAAGCTTTGAAACTTCACATTTCAATTTGCTTTGCCTTAGGGAAAAACACTTCTGGGCCCAGTGCAAACTGTAACCTTTTGACAGTAAAGTCCTTATGGTTGCCAACTTCTGATGTTACACAATGTCACCTGGCTGAATGTGTTTGCTTAGCTCTGGGTCTAGTCCCAGCCTAGTAAAGCCCAGGCAGGCTGGCACATTGCAGGGAAAATTGGTCCATGAGCTTCTGGGGTTGCCATCAGCAGCAGAGTCAATGTGCCCTTTGGGGATTCCTCTGGAGACAAAATTAGGGACCTACCCCATGCCACAATTTTCTCTTAGATCTTTCTAAAATATCCTAGAAAAGGCTGTGAAACTTCACATCTCCTTGCACACCCACTGTTTGGAGAGGGGCATTTTTGTCCCTCCTCAAAGTCATTGCTCTTGCACATGAGAAACATGAACATCCACCAACAGGAATGATGCATGGTCCTGCTGCTGCTGCTGCAGAGCACTGGGCAGGGCAGACCTGGGTGTTACCAATATGAGCACTTAGTTAGCATTTCATGCTCCTTCAAGCTGTCCAGATCTCAGGGCTTTTTGTTTCAAAGCAGCCACTGCACCATCTCAAGGGAAGAACAGGAAATGGGAAAAGCGACTGCCAGCCTTGCAAGGGTGTAGGGGAAAACCTGAGGTGTCTGCATCAAAAGATGAATGGGAAGAGTGTAATTGCCAAAGCAAATGCTCTGTTAGGACAGCAGGAGCAGTTCTTTACTGCATGCTTGCATGAAGATCATTTGGGATCTCCTTTTTGTATCTCATACAGAAAAGGAGCTCTTAATAATACCACGCCACTTAAACCAGATTGGGATGCAGCTCTGTAGTGGTTCACAATGAAGCAGACTGCCTGCTGTGTCACTGCCAGCCCTGGTGAGCCTGCGAGGGACCAGAGTGTATCCCATGCCTGTTTTGCCTCCACGCAAAGCTTGGTTTTCCTTATTAGTGTGGAGTAAATACAAGTGTAATAAAATGGACAATTAAACTGGCCACTTTGGAGGATATGCTCATGCTTTTGCATGTCAGTCCTGTACCTCATGCTCCCAAGGCTTGTTACTCATCATGAAGTATTTGAACAAAAAAACCTCTGCTCTCATGTTACATCTGAATAAAATTGCACAAGATCATCAAGAATTCTGCTGTCAGGAACAAGACAAGAGCCTGCCGACACTCATCTGCAGCTGTCCTGGATTTCTGCAGCCCTTTGTGCAAAGCTGCTGCAGACAGAGTGCTTGGAGTTGGTTTGGGCCTGTATGAAAGATCTGTGGAGCAGTGTGCAGGGCTCTCCTGGCAGGAAACTGTTTGTCCAAGCCCAGGGACACGGTGCCGGCAGGAGCGGAGCGGCCCCGCTCCCAGCCCGAGAGTCTGTGAGCTGAGCCACGCCGGGGAGAAAAGGCAGCGAGGGGCTCCAGCCCAGCTGCTTCACTGCCCTGCCCGCCCCATGGAGCTCTGCCATGGGAGAAAGCCGACGCCGGACGAGCCCCCGAGCTTCCATCAGCTGCTGGAACTGCTCCGTGACAGCTCCTGTTCTTCCGAGAGAGACCCCGGCGCGTGTAACGCGTGTCATGGGGGGATTCTGTTTGTTATTAAACTGTGGGGGGTTTTCCACTTTCATCTATCTGTAATAATTTCCTATTGCTGGAAATGGACTGTTGGAACACTTCAGAGGAAATGATTTATTGCACAATATCCTGTTTGAAGCTGTCTCAAACTGTGTGAGACAGATGGCTTCACACAGGAGCATCCCCAAGGCTGCTGAGGGGAAGGCACAGAGGAAGACAAACCCAGTATTTCTGAGGGAACTCCTTGACACCAACCGAACCTGAGTGGTCAAACAGCAGACCTGATGTTTCGAGACATGGGCCACAGGGGAAACCTTTCAGTGTGTTTGGTCCAGGCTGGGTTATGCTCGAGGCAAAGGTGTGTCAGTGTGTTGGATAATACTCTTTTCTTGACCTAGAGATGGGGCAACTGAGAGGTGTTTTAAAAACTTTTATTCCATTTTCAGTCTTATGAGAAGGGTGAGACAATACAGATGTTATAATTCACGCCATCACAATCAGAAGCCAACTATTTCCTAATTATAATACATAATAATTAGATTTTTTGGTCTATCAGCCTTTTGCCATGCCACGTTGTGAATGCCTTAAAGCCAATTATTAAAACTGCCCCTCGTGGGTCCCACTACAATGCATCTTTCATAGCTCTGTTTTTCCAAAATCTCATTTGCAAGGCCATCTTTTGGAACTTTTTTCCAGCTCCATTTCTCTCTCAACAATATCTGTCCTATTCCATGGCATTTTTAAGTTAGCATTTCTTGTCTCAAGGTTTATATACAGATTCATACTCTCTGGGCATTCTACTAGGGCCTAAAAGCTTTCTAGGTATCCATTTCCCACATCAGTGCACTTGGCTCCTTCTCTCCTCATTGCGCCTGCCAAGCACAGGAGCCCAGAGCTCCTGCAGAACCCATCCCAGCACTCAGTGGGAGCAAACTTGTGTCCAGTCCCCACCTGGAGCTGTGGTGCCCAGCATTCCACCACACTGGAATAAGGAACTGTTCCTGCTCTTTCAGAAGGAGCTGAGGAGCTTTGGCCTTCAGATCAATTGTCTGCAGGCTCCTGCAGTGCCTGGTGCTGCTCCCTTGCCAGAGACACCCCAGGCCAGGGGGGCACATCTGGGCTGCTGTGTCTGGCTCTGGGGCTCCCTGTTCTGGGCAGTGAGGAGGAGCTGCAGAGGCTCTGCAGGACTGACAGGATGGGCTTTGGGGCTGGCAGGAGAAGCTGAGGGACCTGGGCTGCTGGAGCTTCTGAAGAGGAGGCCCAGGGCTCCTCCTGCAATTGCTCCAAGGGTGGTTTCAGAGAATCCCATGAACAGCAAGGGTGGAATAGGCCATGGAGATCAAGTCCAGCCCGTGCCCTGACACCACCTTGTCTCCCCTGAGCCTCCTCCAGGATAAACAACCTCAGCTCCCTCAGCTGCTCCTCGCAGGACTTGTGCTCCAGACCCCTCCCCAGCCTTGTTGCCCTTCTCTGGACACACTCCAGCCCCTCCATGTCCTTCCTAAATTGGGGGCACCAGAACTACAAACAGCACTTGAGGTGCTGCCCAACCAGTGCCCAGCACAGGGGAAGAATCCCTGCCCTGCTCCTCCTGGCCACACCATTCCTGAGCCAGGCCAGGAGCCATTGGCCTTCTTGCCCACCTGGGCACACTGCTGGCTCATGCCCAGCCTGCTGTCCATCAGTCCCTGCAGGTCCCTTTCTGCCTGGCTGCTCTCCAGCCCCTCTGGCACCTTGTTGAGGGAGGGATGCAGGGAGGGAACAGGTCCAGATCCATTCCTTCCTGAAATGTGGTGTTTGCTGGCACTGCCAGTTCCCAGATTTTGATATTTCCCTATTCTGGCACAGCCCAAGTGTAGCAACTTGCTGGCAAAGCAAGTCAAAACAAAGCAAGGACCTGGTACCTACAGCAACCCGATCTCAGATTTGCTGACACCACCAGTACCTAGATCGGGAATGTTTCAGATGCCTGCACAGCCTAATTCCAGCAATTTGCTGGCAGAGAAAATAAGCATCTGGCAATTTCTCAGTGCCGGCACATTCCACACCAAGATCTGGCAGTGCCCACATCTGGCAATTTCCCTCTTCTGGCACCACCCATATCCAGAATTTGCAGGCAAAGAAAGCTAAAACCTGGCAATTTCCCCTTGCCAGCACCGCCCAATCTGGAGTTTGTTGGCAGCAGGATCCCAAGAAAGATGGAAGGAAAGAAGGAAAGAAAAGAGGAAGGCAACCAGACCCAGTCCTTCCTGGAGCCTGGAGCCTGAAATGGGCTGTTTGCTGGCACTGCCAGTGCCCAGATCTGGAAATGTCCCTATTCTGGCACATCCCAAGTGCAGCAATTTGCTGGCACAGAAACCCAAAACCTGTGGCAGCTTCCTGCTACTGGGTCTGGCACCACTCCTACATCTTGTGTTTCCTGCACCAGAACCCAGATTTGGAGATTTCTCAGTGCCAGCAGAGCCCAAATCTGGCAGATTTCTGTCGTTGGCAATGACACCACCCAGATCTGGTGTTGGCTGGCAGTGCCAGCACCCAGATCTGAAAACTTCCTGGTGCCGGCATTGCCCAAGTCCGGGGATTTGCTGGCACAGAAAGCCAAAATTTGGAAATCTGCAGGTTCTGGCACCAGCATCATCCAGCTCTGGTGTTTGCTGGGACCGCCAGTGCCCAGATTTGGAAATTTCCCGATGCCTTCACAGCCCAGGTCTAGCAATTTGGTTTTATCTAGCTTAGGAAGAGAAGTTCCTTGGACTGTGGCTTTCCTTTTTCTTGGAACTGTTTAAACCTGCTCTGGACTGAAAACCCAGACAAACACCGGCAGCAGCTCACACCTGTGTGACCCACCAAGCTCTGGGACGCTGCATTCCAGCGCCAGAGGGACTTAGAAGAGACTGAGTGAGCCAACTACAACCCACAAAAAGGACTTTCTGAATTTGCCATCTCTTCACCACTGTCAGAGGTTTGATTTAATATTATTCATTTTTCATGTTTGTGAATACTTTACTTGTTAAATAAACTGGGGGTTTTTTCACTTTTCTTGAGGGAAATCTTTTCCTGAACTAGTAGGGGGAGGGGCCGCTTGAACTTTCTTTCTAGACGGACCCCTTTTGGAGATTTCCTCCCAAAATTTGCCCTAAGCCAGCACAAACAGTTACAATGAAAATTTCACCAGTGGCATCATTTCCTGGTGGCAAATCTTGTGACAGAAAATTGACCCTATTCTCCATGAGAGATTATTGGGAAGAGCAGACAGGAGAAGATTCCTGGAAAACTGAAACAGCTTTCCAGAAGTGAAATGAAAATGAAAGAAACAATCCAAGATGCTTTCCTCTATTTATTTCTATGCTCCCCTTTTCCATGTTGCACTACTTCTCAATCCCAGTAATTCCAGATGCACTGCACCTCTAAGAACTGTGACTTAGTGATTTTTAGACACTCTAAAATACCATGAGCCACACACAGTTTTCCTTCCCCTGTTTTTACAGGAAAGCAACACTGGAGGTGTCAGTGCAGTGCTGGGCTCAGGTAGGAATCCTACCCCAAGGGAAGGTGTCCCGACAGTGTTTGACGCTCAGCAAGGACAATGCACAGCAGCAAGCGAGGGGATCGCTGTGCCAGTGTGCAGGAGTCAGGGCTCTGCATCTGGGCTCAGGGCTACAAAGTTCCCGTGTTTGGACAGACGGAGGGGCTGTCCCCGGGGCGCGCGGGGCTCGAACGTGGGGCTCGTGGGGTGAGCGGGGAACGGACACGGGGACGAACGGCCCCGGTGCTTCAGTTGCAGCGGCGGCAGCGGCGGCAGCAGCAGCAGCAGCAGCAGCGGCGACAGCAGCAAAAGCAGATAGACTAGAAAAATCGTTCTTTCTCTTTCTCTCGCTCTTTCTCTTTCTCTCGTTTTCCCGCTGTCGGGCACCCTTCTCTCGGGGTCCCTTGCCCGGCGCCCCTCTCCTCTCCCCGCCTCCCTCTCCCCTGCAGGGCCGGGCCATGCCCCCGGCCCGCCCCCGGCCCCGGGCGGGGCTGTCCCGTGCCCGGCCCCGGCCGTCCCGCCGCGGTCTCGCCTCCGCCCGGCTCTGGCCGTACTGGCGGTGGCGCTGCTGGGCGGGCATCAGTGCCTGGGGCGGGGGCGGCATCGCCGCCTTTTGCCTCCGCCTGGCCCGAGCCCGGCCCCAGACCCGACGCAGGGTCCGGTCCCGACCCCGACCCCGGCCCCGGACCTGCCCCCGGACCTGCCCCCGACCCCGGCCCCGGCCCCGGCCCCGGTCCCGGCCCCGGCCCCGGCCCCGGCCCCGGTCCCGGCCCCGGCCCCGACCCCGACCCCGGCCCCGGCCCCGGCCACGGCTCCTCCCGGGGCCCGCGGGGGACACACGCGGCGCGGCCGCTCCCGCCGCCTCCGCTGCGGCTTCCCCGGCCCGAGCTCCGCCGCTCGGCAGCGCGGCCGCCGGCCCCGAGCCTCCCGTGCCGCGTTCCCGGGAGCGAACGCCTGGGCATGGCCGGCCCGGGGCGGGTGAGCGGCGCTCGGGGGTCGTTGCTGGCCCCGGGCCGAGCGCTGACAGCCGCGTCCCGCCCGCAGGGACGGCGCAGGAGGCCCTGCAGGAGCGGTACCGGCTGGGATCGCTGCTGGGGCGCGGCGGCTTCGGCAGAGTCTTCGCGGCCACGAGGATCTCGGACGGCGCCCCGGTGAGCGGCGGGGCCGGCGGCGGGCGCAGGAGGAGGGGATGGAGGAGGAGGAGGGCGGAGGGCGGAGGATGGGGCTCGCAGTGCGGGCGGCGAGCTGAGCCCACTGCTGCCCTTGGCTTGCAGGTGGCCATCAAAAGGGTGCCACGGAACCGCGTCCGGCACTGGGGCGAGCTGGTGAGTGAGCGGGGCCAGCAGCCGGGGCTGCCGGCCGGGGATGAGCCGGGGCCCGGCACGGTGGGAGCCGCCAGGATGCCCCGAGGCAGAGCGGGCGTGGGGCCAGCGCAGGGCGCAGAGCATCCCGGGCTGGCTGAGGGCTTCCCCAGGCCTGGCACGGCATCGGCCCCACTGACGGCATCGTGCTCCTCCCGCAGCCCGACGGCACCAGCGCATCCCTGGAGGTCGTGCTGCTGGCCAAGGTGTCCACTGGCTTCCCCGGTGTGGTCCAGCTGCTGGAGTGGCTCGAGCTCCCCAACTGCATCGTGATGGTGCTGGAGCAGCCAGAGCAGTGTCAGGACCTGCAGCGTTTCATTCGGGCACGGCGGTTCCTGCCCGAGGAGGAGGCGCAGGAGCTGTTCCGCCAGGTGCTGGAGGCCGTGCGGCACTGCACCAGCTGCGGGGTCCTGCGCAGGGACATCAAGCCAGAGAACAACCTGGTTGACCTGGACACCGGGCAGGCCAAACTGATTGACTTTGGCTGTGGCACCTACCTGCAGGACACAGTCTACACTCACTTTGCAGGTGAGCCTACACAGGGCTGTGCTCCCGCTGCTGACATCTCATGGCCCAACATCTCCCAGCCCAAGCTGGCTGTGGCAGCAGGGATTCTCCCTTTTGCTGCCAGTCAGGGCACTGAATCTTCAGCTGAGTTGCCTTAGAGCAGGGCTGGGTGGGCAGCCATCTTCCAGCCCTGCTGGCAGCCTTTGCCAGCCACTCTGCCCAGGACTAGGGCTGTGCTGGGGCAGCCAGCCGGACCAAAACCCCCGTGGGTGGGGTAGCAGAGAGGGAGGGCGGAACCTGTGCCCCAGCCACTTTGGTGTGCAGACGAGAGGAAGGGCTTGGACTGCTCCACTCGCCCTGTTTGCCTTGGCTTCATTATATTTTTGGGGCAGTGCAGGCAGGGAGGATATGGGCAGGTTTTTTCCCCAGCATGGAGTGGGTTTTTCCTTTGCATGTCATGGTCAGGCCTAGCCAGGGCTGCCCTCTTCCAGCACCAGAGGCTTCTTTTCCAACCCCACCTTTGTGCACAAGTCCCCGGTGCTGGCGAGAGGGCAGTGGTCACCCTGTGTGCAGGTGCAGGGATGCTGGGGCCAGGCTCTGGGAGCAGCAGCATCCCCCTGATGAACTCCATCTGTATTCCATAGGAACACTGTCGTACAGCCCCCCAGAATGGAATGACTTTGGCTGGTACCATGGCGAGCCAGCTACCATCTGGTCCCTGGGCATCCTGCTGCACCAGATGGTCTGCGGGGAGCACCCTTTCAGGAGGGGCCAGAACCTCAGCTGGGGCCAGCTCCCGCTGCCACAACGGCTCTCTCAAGGTGGATCCTCTTCTCTGGGCACGGGGGGAATGCCAGTGCTGGGAGCCAGCAGCGGGGTCGTGGGCATCCCTCTCTGGCAGCTGCTGAGGAGGTGGCACATGTCCTGCTCTCCTCCAAAACAGGGAATTGATGGGAAAGTTTAGGCCCAGCTCTGAGCATATCCAGCATGGCCTGGGCACGGGAATAGTGGGGTAAAGCAGACAGGAGCCTTCTCTGGCTGACCGTCACTTTCTGCTTTCTCTCCCCAGAGTGCAAAGATCTGATCAGGTGGTGTTTATCCGTGAACTCCTTGGACAGACCCGCACTGGAAGACCTGTTCTGTGATCCTTGGATGTGGGATATTCCTCTGCCATAGAAGAAGGGAGAGAGCCACAGGCACACTTTGATCCAGAGCCCTGGTAAGTTCCTGCTCCACATATGCCTTGGCAATGAGAAGCAAAGGAACCCAGAGCTTTTTGTGCTGCCTGTGTCACTGCCCCGGGGTCATGGGATGGGAACACACAGCCCTTGTGCTGGAGCTGAGCTGCTCTGCCCAGCACTGGTGGCCGCCATCCCAGCTGGTTTTGCTTGTCCTGGTTCCCTGACAGCTGGGGCCCTGGGCAGAGCCCTGAGAGCCTTGTCTGCCCCCAGGGAAGGAGAAGGAGCCCCTGGAGAAGCTGTACCGGGTGGGGATGCTGCTGCTGGAGACAGCGAGGGTGATACCAGGGATGACAAGCTCTTCCTCAGCCTGGCCACAGGAGGCTGAAGGTGATGCACTTTGATTCTGGCACCTTCTTCAAAGCCAAACTCCACAGGGAATTTGCAGATGAGGCCCCATCCGGGGAAATTCTTCCAGATTGTGGGCATGACCCAGCGTGGCGGGGAACCAAAGGCTCCCCCTTTGCTGGGGCAGATGCAGCTCATTCTTCAGTCACTGCCCAGCTGCTTTTGGCAGGGCTGGGAGGAGGGGCTGGGGTGGGTACGAAATGGGAGTGGGCTCCTGGCTCTGCCAACAGCCCCCAGCACCCACCGTGCCCCGGGCTGGGGCTGGGGCAGCCAGCCCGACACAAGCAAAGCCCCATGGTGGGAGCAGAGGTGGGGCTCCAGAACATGTGCACAGCTGCTTTGCTGTGCAGGCAAGGAAGGGCTTGGGCTGCTCCACTGCCCTTGTTTGCTTTGGGGTCACCGTGATTTTGGGGGGCAGTGCAGGGGGGAAGAGAGAAAGTGTGGGTTTCTCACAGCCATGGCTGGGTTTTTCCCTACCATGTAGGGGTAGGGCCTTCCTCAAGGCCCTGACAGACATAAGAGATTTACCGTTTTTCTTGGTTTCCCTTTCTGTCTCTAAACTCTTTTCAATAATGTGTTTTTTGTTATTCCAGAGGAAGCATTCGAGGTGGTCCAGTCTGGATGGGGAAGTGCTTGGGAGCAGCTGTGGCATGGATGGGCCGTGCCCTTGGAGAAGGCTGAGGCCATGGTTTGGGAGCAGCTTTTCTTCCAGCCGTGGGTGGCGTGAGGTGGGTCCCTGTGTGCTTGGCAGGGTGGGATCAGAGCTTTTGGGAGCTGGCAGTGAGCACAGGAGCATCCTGCTCTGGGCAGCTGCTGAGGGCTGGATGTGCCATGGCTGGCTGCAGGCTGGGCACATGTCCTGCCCTCCTGCTCTGCTGCCAAAGGCAGCAGGGATGGGCAGCTCTGGGCACAGCTCTGGGCACAGCCAGCATGGCCTGGGCACCGCAGGCCTTGGCACAAGGGCACAGGAGCCCTCAGCTGACGGGCGGTTTCTGCTTTCTCTCCTTGCAGCCGGGCTCTGCGGGTGCTGAGGCTGCTCTGGGCTCTGCCAGGGCTCTGCTGGGCTCAGCCCTGGGCCCAGCTGGGCTGGCTCTGCCCTCACATTGCTCTGACAGCTTTGCATCAGAGGAGCCCATTGTGAGCACAGCGCCTGAGCTTTCTGCTTTGGCAGGTGAGTGAGACTCTGCTGCAGGCCCAGAGATTGCAGCTGGGGACACACATCCAACTGGCAAGGACCCAAACTCTCCACAGTCCCGGCTGAATGCCTGGATCTGCACAGGGTGTTTTGTCTGTCCCATTCTTCCTTCATTATTGGCTGGAATTGTGCAATTGCACTTTGTTCCTCCTCTAGAAGTGCCACGAGTGGGCCAAAGGCTGGCGAGTGGGCCGTGTTCCTGAGGCAGTGCAGTCTGGAGCTGGTGGATGGAGAATTGCCCTTCTGCACTTCCAAACCAGAGCAAAAAGCCGTAAGTGGGACTTTGTGACTCTAAGAAATCCCTGACAGTTTCAAAGGGAATGTGCAGCTCATTCGCAGGGTGAGAAGGAAGGTCATCTTCTAAAGGATTTGGGCTTTGACGGTGTTTCCATTCCCAGTCCTGCTTGGAGCTGGAAGGGCACAAACAATTTCCTCTTGCTTCGACCACAATTTCAAATACCAGTGTTGGAAACAAAGCCCAAAATCTTTTAAAAGGCTGCTGAGATCAGTAAGATGGATCCATGCCATCAGCACATTTACAATGTAAATGACTGAGTTGTCTTTTGAAAAAGATCATTTACCTCTTAATGCAAATAATGTAACTTTGCATTTATGTTTTGTTTTTTTCACTGACATGTTATGTGTTTTCACTAACACTTGGATTTTATTCTTATCTTTTACAATTTACCTTTTTTTTTTCCTTTTTCCTTTTTTTTCCTTTCAATAGAAAACATGTCCTACAAAAGGAATGTCCTTTGCTCCTCGTTCCTGTCTGGAGCAGCTCCCTTCCTGCTGGCTGAGCTGCTCAGGCAGAGCCCGGCAGCTCCTGGCCCTGCAGGGCTGAGGCTTTTCCCCATTGCTGGGCACAGACTGATGGAGCAGCACTGCTGAACACGGGCACACAGAGGGACCAGCAGCAGCTGCCTTTGGCCACCTGAGGCTCCAAGGCCCAAACTCTGAGCAGCCAGGGCTGGAAGAGACTGGCAGGATCTGATCCCTGACTCTGGGCAGACAGGGCTGCACAAATGACCCCACAGCAGCAGCAGCAGCAGCACATGGAGCTGACTTTGAGCACAGCCCCTGCCCCTCTTCCCTCCCGTGTGCAGCAGTGTCACAGCAGCCTGAGGCACCTGGGAGCCCCCAGTGCCAGCAGGGACTGGAGATGGCAGCCCTGGGCTCCTGGAGGCTGTGCAAGGAACGGAGCTGGGCACTCCCTGTCCATGGGGAGCTTCCAGGTGGAAAAGGCTGCTGTGCCCAGGCAGCTGCAAGGGCACAGAAAGGAGGCTCTGGAGCACTGGATCTGTGCCAGAGCCACAGTCCTGGGCAGCAGCCAGCGAGCCCTGGGGGAACAGAGGGCACAGCAAGAGGGACAGAAGCAGGCAAGGGCAGAGACTGGAGAGAGCCAGGCCTGGGAGCAGGAACAGCTGCTCCATTGCACTCTTGGAGAAAGCTCTTGGCTGGTTCAAAGCAGTGAAAGGCGTGAAGGGCAGAGAGGAGGCCACAGCAAACAATGCTCCTGTTTGCACAGCCTCCCCTCTCCGTGTCCCAGAAGGAATTGCATGGACTGTGTTCTTCTCTCCAAGCCGACTCGTTCAGCATGAGCAGCTCAGCACCAGGAGCTGAAGGAGCTGAAGCCTCAGGCCACAGGAGCTGGGCAAGAGGGAACTTTTGGAGCAAAGGAATGCTGCTAAAATAGCCCCAGCTGAATGCAGTGGATATAATGATGGAATCACAGGATCCTTTCTGTTGGAAAAGCCCTCTGAGCTCACCCAGTGCAGCCGGTCACCCAGCAGTGCCAAGCCCAGCACTAAACCACGTCCCTGAAGTTCCAAGGCCTGGACACCAGCCCTGAGTGAGGCCTGGACAGCAGGCCCTGAGCCAAAGGTGGCCTCTGGATGAACCTTCCAAGCAAAGGTTATCTTTGTATCTGCTCCCTGATGAAATATGCATGGTCATTAGCAGTGTGATAGATGTAGCCACTCATTAGTGAAACATGGATTGACCTTTGTGTACTTAGAAGCCAGACAAGGCCATGAAATCTGACATCTGGCCTTGTTTGGGGCTCTATGGTCAAAGTCAGCTCCCTTGGTTCCTCCTTGAGCCCTGGCCAGGCTTTGGGAGGGACCCAAGAGGAGGATGAAAGCAGATGTTGCCACGCTAGCAGTGCTGTCAGTTTGTTCATTCAGCACTGTCAGAGCTGGGCCCTCTCCCAGCGGGATTGGAGCCTCACCTGGGGCTGGAGGCACCTGCAGGAATTCCCAGTGCCCAGGAGTGGCTCTGCAGCCCTTGGCTGTGACAGCTTCCCCAGCTGCTGTGTGGGTCTGGGGGATGGTAAAGGCTGAGGGTAGATGCTGCTGGATCTTTCTTAATCACGGCAGGCAATCTTTGGTGGGGATGGTTGGGTGCATTGCTGAGCTGCTCCTTTTGTGATTCTTTGCTGCTCTGAGCTGCAGGAAATGACACTGATTCCTTCAGTTGGAGTCTGTGTCTTTGGTGCTGACCCTGGCCACTGGTAAAACAAAACTGGCCCAGTCTGGCCAGATCCCAACAAAATATCACTTGTTCAGTGTCAGTGTGAGGAATCAGTCCCATCAGAAATTCCCAGCTGGGAAGCCCTTCCCTGGAGTTCCCTGGCTCTAGTGTGGGCTGAGGTTGGAGCCCCGTGTGAGCAGTGGGGCAGTCGGGTAAAAGAAGCTGCACCTCTGGATGGCTTCAAATGCATCCAAAAATTGCACATGGAAAAGGAAAAGACCTTGTGGGTTTGGGCAGACAAAGATTAATTTGTTAAGAGTACATAGGAAACAGCACCTTCAGAAGGAACAATTATGGTTGGAATGCTCCCACATGGAGCAAGAGAAGAAGGTTTTAATCTTGAGCTCTGATGCATTTGTGCAAGTGAAATATCTATATACATAATAATTATATATGTATTTATAGTATAATAAGACCTCAATATATCTATTTATATATATTTATTTATGTCTGTATCTATCTATATTTCTATATCACTATCTATGTATAAAATTCTATAATAATGTGAAATAGTGCTGACAATACTAATTTGGTAGCTTTGGCTGCTCAGGGATGTAACACTAAATACCCTACAGAACAGGATTGGCCAGGACCCTAATGTCAGTGGTCAACTTTTTGAGATTGTATACAATGAAAAAGGGAGGAAGGGAGGAAATTGGCTATTTTTGCAGGGGTTGCTGATACTGTGATGCAGAATGCTTTGTCTGTTCCTGTGAAAAATACAGTGATTTTGCCTGCAGGGTTTTTCATGTACCAGAATATGCACAAGCTGCAGGATTGGTTGCACGGGTGAAGGGGTTGTTAAAAGAGCAGTTGGAAAAATGAGGAGATGGGAACCTTTGTTCATGGAGAACCCATCTCCCAGATGTGCTCCATGTCCTTCACAATGGCCCACTGGGGAAATGGAAACCTCCTGGCTGTGCACGGCTGCCCCCAGTTTGCAAATCCAACCATGGGCAGTGAGACTTGGGCTGCCTGGGAAATTGTTCTGGCTGTGATGGCCCCTGGCAGGGCCAGCCCAGAGGCTGCAGGGCTGGGCCTTCATGCATTGGAATTCATTAGGATAAATTCAAAGCAAATGAGAGCTATCAGTACTGAAACAGGAGTTCAGATTCCTCCAGGACACTTTGCTTTGGTAACTGCTCCCTTGGAGCTTGGCCTTGCAAAGTGTTCCTGTCATGGCAGGAGGAAATGATGCAGAATATCAAGGAAAAATTACAGTAATTCTGTAAACAATAACAAACAAGATTGGATTGTTCAACCCCATGACAGGGTAGCACAATTATTGATTTTGCAATTTTAAGAACGATTGTGAAAACAGCAGATCCACCTGCAGTCACCACCGTTTGTGGAGATAAAGGGTTTGGATGCAGCAGCCCTAATAATGGAGCCAGAGTGTGTGTCCGGAGGCCAAATGGCCCTCCCGAGGCAGCTGAAGGAGCAGCTCCTGGGAAAGAAAACTCTGAGTCCTGAACCCTGGGCAGGAACAATGGGAATGTGTCCCTGCAGCCAAGGATTCTGTGTGAGAACAAGTAGATCTGTCAGGATATTGTTTTACACATCCTGCCAGACCAGATCTCCCTGTTTGCCCCAAGGGCCCCTTTGGAACATGCTGTGACCTACGGGGCTCCATGTGAAGGCTGCTGTGACACTGAGGGACTTGCACAGGAATTCCATCCAGGAGCCTGGGTGCCCCTCAGGGACTGGGACCCGGCCCCTTCCAGCCAGAGGGGAAAGGGCCCCCCAGGCCTTGTTAGCCACAGACAGCATGGTAAAGCTGAACAGCAAAGGGCCTGGCGGCATTATTCTGGAATTAAAAAGGTGCCAGCTCCAGGGACAACAGAATTCTTGTTCCTAACTGGAATGAGATTGAAAAAAAAGAATGAAGAACATTGTCACTAAAGTACTACTGATGTCTGTAAGGTGTACGTTGATAGTCAGCCAGAATCTTTGTCTGCCACAAACACCTCTAGTGTTTCACCAAGGGATTGGTCATCAAAATGTAATGATGGGTTATGATGGATTGCTGAGCTTCTTTTGTAGTTCTTTGCTAATGATGATTTGCTTTGCTGAGCTTATCCTTTTGTAAATCTCTGCAGCTGTGCATGATATAAATGACACAATTCCTTCAGTTGGTGTCTGTGTCTTTGGTCGTGACCCTGCCCACTGGTGAAACAGGGCCCCTTCTTGCCTAAGTGTTACCTGGGAAGGCAAAAGCCCTCCCTCCAAAATTCCCCCCTTCCTCCCTGTTCCCCCCTTCACACCCTGAGCATGATGTGCTCTGTTCTGGGGTATGCCCGGGGTCAGTTGGGGTCCCCTGTCCTGGCTGTGTCCCTGCCCAGCTCCCCCGCAGCCCCAGCCCCTCCCCAGCGTGGCTGGACGAGGGGCAGGACAGGCCTTGGCTGTGCTGCAGCTCAGCAAGAACAAAACCATCTCTGCGTGCCCAGCCCTGTGCTCAGCACCCGGCCCAGCAGTGTCTCAGTGCCAGGGCTGTGCCCTCAGTGCCTGCCAGGGGTTTCCATGGCAACTGCCAGGCCAGGTGACCCAGGTGTCCCCCCAGTGCCGGTTGCCATGGAAACAGTGCCCAGCCCTGCCCCTTTCTGTCTGGCTGACCTGGCCTTTGGCCCTGGCAGTGCCGGTGGCTGCTGGTTCCTGGTGCCAGAGCGGCCAGCACAGCACAGGGCAGGTGGCCTTGGCACAGCCCCCAGCAAGGGATCCCCTCTGGCTCTGGGAACTGACACCAGCCCTGAGCAAGGGCCCAAAGCAGCTTTCCATGGCCACCAACCATCACAATGGGGCCGGGCATTGGTTTCCATGGCACCAAACCAAGGAATGGGTCCCCGTGGACGTTGCCATGGCACCTGGTGGCACCAACGAGTGTCACTGGAATTGTACCTGGAGCAGCCCTGGCAACCGCTTGAGGGTTGCCGTGGCAGCTGAGGACAGCAACAGCTGGTGCTCTGCAAGGGCCCTGGGGCAGACGGGAAGGAGCAGCAGAGCAGGGGCTGATCCATCCCCAGTGCGCTGGACAGCTCAGGGCAGCGTCCCAGAGCATCCTGATGGAGCTGCCAACAACATCCCCCCTCTGCAGCCCTGGCCTCTCCCCCAGCTCACACAGGTGCCCCATCCTTGCAGGCACAGACACGGCAGCACTGGCTCAGCAGCCCCTGTTTGTATTGCACAGAGCAGGGGGAGCACCCCCATGCTGTTGGCGTGGGGACATGAACCTGAGGGGGCACAAATGGCATCAGCCCCTGGGGCCAGCAAGGGCTGGGGGACACCAGGGAAACCACTCAGCTTTGTCCTGGCTTCTGCAGTCAGCCAGAAAGTTTGTTCCCATCAGCTGGGAGTTTCCTGTGCCACAGCAGATGCTGTTGCTCAGAGCCAGGGCTGCCTGGCAGCCACTCCCAAAATGCCCTGAGCATTTCCCTTGCTTCACCTTGGCTTTCTTTACTCTTCCTGATACAAATTTCTTCTAATTCCCCACCCCAGGGGACCCAGAACTAGACACAGCACTCGAGGTGCTGCCCAACCAGTGCCCAGCACAGGGAAAGAATCCCTGCCCTGCTCCTGCTGGCCACACCATGCCTGATCCAGGCCAGGAGCCATTGGCCTTCTTGCCCACCTGGGCACACTGCTGGCTCATGCCCAGCCTGCTGTCCATCAGTCCCTGCAGGTCCCTTTCTGCCTGGCTGCTCTCCAGCCACTCTGTCCCCAGCCTGTACTGCTGCAGGGGTTGTTGTGGCCAAATTGCAGGACCTGACACTTGGGCTTGTTAAACCTCACCTTATTGGATTTGGGCCCTGGATCCAGGCTGTCCAGGGCCCTGTGCAGAGCCCTCCTACTTCCATCCTCTATCAGATCCAAACTCACCCCCAGTTTGGTGTTATCTGCAGATTTGCTGATGATGGACACAATCCCCTCATCCAGACCATTCCATGCAGACATTGGAATCCATGCTGGCTGGCTCTGACCCCTCGGCCATCCTGTGGGTGCCCTGTGATGGCACTCAGGGTGATCTGTTCCATAACCTTGCTGAGCACCCAGGTCAGGCTGACAGGCCTGGAGTTCCCCAGATCCTCCTTCCAGCCCTTCTTGGGGATGGGCTCACACTGGCACCTCCAGTGCTCTGAGACCTCCCTGCTGAGCCAGCACTGATGGTAAATGATGGAGAGCAGCTTGGGGAGCTCATCTACAGCTCCCTCATCCCCCTAGGATGGATCCCATCTGCTCCCACACACCTGTGAGCATCTGAGTGGCTCAGCAGGTCCCCAGCTGCTTCCTCCTGGATTACAGGGGCTGTTCTGGTCCCTGTGCCCATCTACCAGCTCAGCAGAGCACTTGTCCTGAGGACAGCCTGCCCTAATATCAAAAATTGAGAGAAACAAGATGTTTAGTAGCTCTGCCTTCTCCTTATCTTTAGTTACTATATTCCCCACTGCATCCAATAAAGAGTAGAGGTTTTCCTTACCCCATGTTTTGCTATTAATTTAATTGTGGAAACATTGTCTATTTTTTTTTCACAGAAGTGGTCAGGTTAAACTCTAATTGAGCTTTCACCTCTTAACTTTTTTTCTGCATGTCCTGGTTTAGGACAAATTAGGGGAAATCTCCAAAAGGGAGCCCCCCAAAACAAAACAAACCTCCAACCACCCCTCCCCCAACACCGGGTTCGGGAAGGAATTTCTCGGAGGAGCAAAGTGGAAAACAAAACCTATTTATTTACAAGTAACAAAAGAACACTCCCCAACACAAGAAAAGGAAAGAAACAGACTGTGTATGGTGAGGGCGTCAAGCTTCTCTTGCAAGCTCCAGGTGTCCTGGACGTCTCAGGTCAGGTCCGGAGCCGGTCCAGTATCTTCAGGGGAGGGTAAGAAAGAGGGAACAAAAGAAAAGAAAAAAAAACAGCGCAAAAAGCAGAAAGCAAGCAAGCAAAGCGGCTAGCCAAGCCAAGCAGCAAAAAGCCAAAAGCCCAAAAGGCCTGGTCAAACACTCCCCCCCTCTCTTCCCCGCCCCGCCACAGCAAGACGGCCGGGGGGGGGAAGAGAGAAAAGGCACAGCTGCCAGACACAACACACGATATTGGGATAAAGGCTGTCAACCCACGACACTGCACAACTTCACAACATCCATAAACATTTCCTAAGCTGCTTGACCTTCTGTCTAAAGTTGAAGGGCCTCTTGTTACCCTTGATTTGCCACAAAATCTCCATGGGCAGCCAGGACAGTCATTTTCCGCACTAGCTCATCTTTTGTCACACTGGGACAGGCTGCTCCTTCCCCCTTAAGATTACTTCGTTGAAATGTGTTCATCCTTCGTGGACCCCTTTGTTTTTAAAGGATGTTTTCCTTAAAAAAAATCAGTGCCTGATTCAGTACTCCCCAAATCTGCATCCTAAATAGGCCAAAGTCTGCCCTTCCTAATTCCAGTGTAGGAGTTTTGTTGCTGCCCCTCCTTCTTTCACAGAACATTGAACACTTGATTATTTCATGGTCACTGTGCCCCAGGCAACCTCTGAGCCCCACATCTGCCACCAGCCCTTCTCTGTTTGTGAACAGCAGCAGACAGAGCTTTCCTTGGCAGTGGGAGTGTGACCAAAAATTTAGTAAAACAGAAAACTCCTTAACCCCAGTGTAGCATTAAGAAGCAGCATTCTTTATTCAGCTGGATGCATGGGGGATAGCTCCTCCCAAAGCCGTGCAGACTGAGTGCAGGAAAGTTTCTGTTTATATTCTGTATTTTGCACACATATTCATTGATTGTCCTGGACTCAACATACATATGAATATCATTTCCCCAAAATCATTAACATATTTCCCCTCCCCATTACCCATGCGTCCTTCCAGACCCTGGGGGTCTCTCTGGTGGTCCCTGGTGGTCGTGGAACCCAGTGTTCCAGTGGGCCTGGCTGAGTTGACAGGACACTGAGGCTGCTAAACTTCCAGTTCCCCTTCTCACACAATGGGCATTGTGTGGTTTCCACAGGCCTGGGGTTTTGGAGAACAAGCTCCAGGTGTCAGCTCACCTGGTGGAGACAATTTATGATCTTGAAACATGAGGTGACAGAGTTGGCTATGACATCACAGAGTGGGTTATGTGAGATTATCGAGAACTAGGACATGATAGACTGCCTCTGTGACATCACAGAGCAGGCTGTGATAACACAGGGAAGAGATCTGGCATCACAGAGCAGGCTGTGACATCCCAGAGGGGCTGTGTGACATCCCAGCAGGGCTGTGTCAGGTCGCTGGGTTGGTCACTCCGCCCCAGCTCCCCCTCACAGTTTCTCCCAACAAGTCCAATGCTGTTCATGCCCAGCAGGGTTACTCTCCCCCGGGATCCCCCCGGCCCACCTGGAGCCACAGCCTCCACCAAAGGATGTTCCACAGGATCCACCCCAGAGCCTGACAGGGGACAAGGGGCCAGGGCTGTGTGACCAGGACATCAAGGACGTGGGTTCTCCAGTCACTGTGGTCTGGGTTGGGTTGCCCATGGCAGGAAAGATGTCTGGCAGCTGGAGCAGGGTCTGGGAAGGGCCTCCAAGGTGGGGCTGGAGCCCTTGGGCTGTGAGCAGAGGCTGAGGGAGCTGGGCTTGTCCAGCCTGGAGCAGGGAAGGCTGAGGGGCTCCTCATGCCAGCCTGGCAGTGCCAGAGAGGAGGGGATGGAGCACACAGAGCCAGGCTCTTCACCAGGGGGCTGGGGGGAGACAAAAGCCAATGGGTGGAAGGGGAAAGAGGAGACATCAGCCTGTGCATGAGGAGATGAAATGAGTCAGGCTGGTTTCAGCATTTCCTCAACACCAAGAGCAGCCTGACCTCCCTTTCTCCATCCACCACTGACAGCTTTGCAAATCAGGAATCGTTCGAGCTGTTTTACACCCACTCCAGGATGAGCATCCTGATACAGGAACTTAATTGTGTTTACATCGAACATAGAACCATGTTTATCTAAATAATTTTGGTATGAAAATCACTTGTGAATGGTGGACTCATCAGATACTGCTGGGAGGTTGCACATAGCTGTGATTGTTATTAAATTTTATCCTGTTCAACTATGATCTGTTGGCCATGAAGAGAAACTTTCTGTGCCTCTGAGTCTCACCAGTTCCTGACCCCCAAAGGACACAAACCTGATGAGCTGTGCTTCCCACTCCAGTGGTGGCACTTCCACCCTCCTCCATAGCCAGAGCAGAGCTCCCTTGTACCAGAAAGTCCCTGGCAATGGAGGAATGAAGGAAACAGGACAGGCTCTGTGGATCAGGGGCAGGGCAGAGCCAGGGAGAATGACTTGTGCTTTTTACAGCGCTGTGCCTTCCCTTGGCTTTGTTGGCGGACAAGAAATGAACATCCCTCTGTGTCTCGGGCAGCTCCTTCTCCAAGGAAAGCAGGTGGGAGTTGGAGCCAAGGAGCTGAAAGCTGCAGGTGCAGCCTGGGCTGGAGGGAGCTCAGATTTGCACAAGGCTGCTCTGAGTGCCAGGGCTTGGATGGGGGAAATGGTGGGGTGGGTGTAGGGACAGAGTCTGATTGACTGTCAGCCATGAAGGGTCTTGACTTTCATATCTATTCAAACTGCATGAGGAGGTACTTGGATTCAGTGTCAGCTGGAGATAGCACGTATCAATAAATTAACAGGAAGAAGAAACCTAAATCGGACCTAGGAAATCTTTTCTCAGTGTCTCTTTAAATAGAATCTATTCAACTTGAATACACTACTGGAATTCGTCTAATTAGCCACAAAAGATTTGAAAATTAAATCAAATTAGCCCCAGAGGCTTGGCTTGTTTAGTTGTTCTGAATGTCAATGAGCCCTGGGACACTGAATTCCTGCACTGAAGAGCTGAAGGCTGAACAAGGCTCTGGAGCAGGAAAATTCAGCAGCAGCCTCCAAGGTGCTGAGGATGTCAGCAGCCCCCACTGAGGCCATCCCTGCCCAGAGACCGTGGGGGAATGGGCAGACAAGGAGAGCGTCCCTGGGGCTGGGGCAGCACAACTCAGAGGCAGCAGCGGCTCCAGCTGGGAAATGGAGTGTGGAATGTGGCTGGGAAAGCCCTGCCTGGGCTGGGCCAAGCAGGACACACAAGCCCTGACTCCCATTCCCCAAACAACTCTCTCAAGGAGACATTTAAAAGGAATTACAGTTGTTTGTGTACTCTGAGTTGGACTCCCTGAAGAAATACCAATAAGAGATTCTCAGGAGCCCAAACCAACCAAACAGCCTTTACTGGCAGCTTTAGAAAATCAGAGAAACTTTGGCAAAGGGGTAATGATAACATGATAACATTGTAGTGGTTTTGGTTTGTTAATTTAAGATTTTTCCCATCTTGAGATTTCTTAATTCATGGATTGATGAGTGTGGTCGGTTTTAGTGTCGGTTAATTATTAATGTGTTTATTTTGTTGTGAGATAGGATTACGAGAAAGGTAAAGTAGACTTAAAATTTTAAAAGGGTCTAAAGAAAATTTTATTAAAAGCAAATAAAAGAAAAAAGGTAGTAAGAATTAAAATAAATTCTTTAGAACACTTTTTTTCTTTACAATATTTTTTTAACCTGACCATATCAAGAAACTAAACTTAAAGTTTCTAGTGGTTTACTATTTCTAGAATTGTCTGTTTTTTTAGTTTTAGGGTGATAAGTTTTTCTTGTTAAGATTATGGAGGTTTTTTACATGAGGAAATTTTTTTTTTGTAGTACTTAATTTTGTCATGGATAACAGTTGTCTGGGGAACTTCGCTATTGTGAAGTTGTCTTTATAGCTACAAGCTTTTTTACAGCTTGTTGATGGGCCATGTTGACTTGTGGGGTATTGTTTTAAAGATGAGTTATAATAAAGTTTTTATTATTTACTTTATAAATTATTTTTATCTCTGGGAATAGAGATCTTCTCTTGCAGATACTGAATTACTTTTTTTTCTGTTTAACTTCTCATGAAATTGCATGTTTTTTTAAATTTGTTTTTTTTTAGCATGGAGATTTTTGTTTGATACAAATTTGAATTTTTAAATAGTTTTGTGAAGAAAAAGAGTTTTTTCTTTATAGTTTATAGGAGGATTTTAGTTTTAAGATTAAGGTATTTTTTTCTTTCTTTTAAATTAGGATTTCATTTCTTCTTTACTGACTTTGATGGTTTTATTTTTTTTACATGCTTGCATTTTGTTTTTTCTTTAACTTGAGGGAGGATTGAAGTATTGAAAGGGTTAACATCTGATTTGCCTGTAACTTGTGGTGGAAGTCGTGGTTGTGTTGTGCTACAATTGGTTTTATGGTTGGTTTTTGGGTTTTTTTATGTTTAAGTTTTTAGTTGTAAGGTTATTTTGTATTGGTTGTAGATTGTAGGGGTTTTTTGTTTTAGTTGTATTGGGAGGAGGGGACTTGGTAAGATTTCAATGGCTGTGTCTTGCTTTGTTCTGGTTGTGGTTTTGTAGCCTCTTGTTTTCCTGTTTGGTAGTTGTTGGGGTTTGGTTTGGTTAGAATGGGGCCAATGTGGAAGGGGGCAGCCTGGGGAGGGGAGCAGGGGCTCAGCCCATGGCAGGGTTGCTTGGTTTGGTTTGGTTTGGTTTGGTTTGGTTCGGTTTGTTTGGGTTTGGTTTGGTTTGGTTGAGATGGGGGCCAGGGCCAGGGCCTGCTGCTTCTTTGTTGACTGGAAAAGAAAGAGGAGGTTCCTGGACTTTTTCATCTTTAACATTTGTGTTTCACAGAGACGTGTTCAGTATCTTAGTGATTTAACAGATTGTCACTTACACGAAAAAGTTTTACTTTTTAAAATTCTTCTCATCTCAATTCACAACAGACATTAAGTCAACATAAAACACTTCTCAAAGCATTGACTTCGCCCATTCAACTTCACAAACTCTATGCCTGTTCAATTTAATGTTAATCAAAATTTGCAAGAGAAACAGAAGAAGAAGACAAAGAAAGAGAGCAAGGCAAAAAGATGCAGAGAAGCACACACACAGTTACCAACTCCTGGATTCCAGCACTGTTCAGGTGGAAATTCCAAGAGGAGGTAGGGTCAAGATGTGTGCTTGCCTTGTGGTCAGTCTTCAATACCACTTGGTCTTCCTGGGCCCTTCCCCCAGGTGGGCCTTGGGCTCAGTTGGTCCCTCAGGAGCTGGGCTGGGGGCTGCAGAGGTGGCTGTGGAGCATTGCCTGTGCTGTGCCAGGGACTGGCAGACACTGCTGGGCTGGGATAGAGGCTCTGGGGGAATTGGGGTTCCAGGGCAGGTCAAGGCTGGACCTGCCCCTTCCTCCCTCACACATGAAATGTTTTGAGCCAAAAATCTCCTCCCGTCTGACACAACAGGCAATGTTGGAGGTGGAACCCCAGTTCTGGCCATGGGTGCCTGAAAGAGAACGGCAGTTCTTTGCCATAGGAAGGAAAGCACAGAGCCCCAGTGTTTGGAAGGCTGGTGAGAGCCTCACAAGGCCAAGGCCAGCCAGACTTGTCAGGAATGGTAGATTTTGTCTGGGAGCAGTCTTTGGATTTAGGGAGTTTTGGAGGTGAAAACACAATCTCGGCCATGGACACCTGGAGAAGCAGGACAGTCCTTTCCCATAGGAAGGAAAGCGCAGAGATTTCCCCAATGTTTTGGGGACAGATGGGAAGTGAGCCTTGTGAAACCACTGCAGCCAGATTTGTACTGGCAATATTCCTATGGGAACAATCGCTGGATATAAGGAAATTCGGAGGAGAAATCCCAAATCTGACCATGGGTTCCTGGAGGAGAAGGAGAGTTCTTTTTCCATAGGAAGGAAACCATGGAGTCCCTGTGCTTCAGCAGCAGATGAGAAGAGATCCTCAACATGCCAGGGTCAGCTGGACCAGTCAGGTGGCCCCTGGGAGGCCAAACCAACCAGACCTGTCCTTTGTTCCTTTGGTTTTATGGGGTCCCACACTGTCACAATGGTGCCTTGGATCTATGAGGCCCCACAGTGCCATAATGGTGACCTGTTTCTATGGGGTCCAGCAGTGTCACAATGGTGCCTTGATTACAAGAAGACCTGCAGTGTCACAATAGACCCTTGGTTCAATAGAGTCCCACAGTGTCACAATGGTCCCACTGATTCCATCAGCCCTTGCAGTGTCACAGTGGTCTCCGTGGTTCCCCAGGTCCCACAATGTCATGTGACTCTTCTTTTCCATGAGCCTTGCAATGTCACAATGGACCTTCGGACCCTGGGGGTTTGCAGCGTCACAACGGTCTCTTTGGTTCCACCGTGTCACAATGGACCATTGATGACAGGAGGCCACTCTGTGTCACCCTGGAGCTTTGGTTCCATGCAGCCCTGCAGTGTCACAAAGGACGTTTGGTTTCACAAGGCCCCACAGTATCACAGTGGTGCTTTTGGTTTATGGGGATCCCCAGGGTCACAATGGTCTCACTGGTTCCATGCGGCCCTGCAGTGTCACAATGCTTTGCTTATTCCATGGGGCCTCATAGTGTCACAATGATCTTCATGATTTCATGAGTCCCCTCAGTGTCACAATGGCCCCTTGGTTCCATGAGGCTGTCAAGTGTCTAAGTGAAGTTAAATGCTGCTAAGAGTTGTTTTTTTGCTAAGTTTTTAAGTTTAATAGAAGTTATAAGCGAAGTTAAATATTGTTAAGTCTTAGTCCTCTTTTAAATTGCTAAGTCATGGGTTATAATTGAAGTTAAATACTGTTTAGCAGCATTTAACTTCACTTAGACTTGTGACTTAACCTTACCTACACGCCTGACTGACTCAGCTATCCAAGGCACTCCAACCCCTCAGAGAGCAGCATTTCTGCCACATTTCTCCAGCACAGGCACTCCTGTGTGCACACAGACACAAAGAGTCAGTGCAAGGCACCTGTGAGCAATTCCCCTGAGGGCAGGGAATGCTCCCTGTGGATCCTTTGGTATCTCCCCAGTGGGTGAAGGGCTGAGCCTGGAGGAGTGGGGGGATCAGCCCAGGCTCTGTCGTTGTTCAGGATCCCCGAGTGCAGCAAACGGGAGAGTTCCCGGCTGGGAGAGGCCCCACTCAGAGGGAGTCGCTGGCCCAGGAGTGTCATTATAGGACACAAAAGAACACAAGCTCACATCGTTGTTCTCATGGTGAAGAAAAAAGGGGAAGTTTATTTTCTGACTCCAACATTTACAGTTTTCCAAAAGTGACAGTGGATTGGAGGGTGACAGTGACACCTCTCCAATGACACTGGACAAATCAACAGTCCATCAACTGTCTCCTCCTCCATAAAGAAATGCAAAACAATGAGTTATTTATAGAAAGTGTGTGAGAAAGTTCACTACAAGAATGTCAACATCAGAAGGCTTAAAAAATCTTAAAAAACCAGGGCAACATCTCACCGTTTTCCTTTAAAAATGAAAAAAACCGAAATGAACAATATGATAAAGAAAACATGAACACTGTTCAGTGTCCACTTGCAGAGGAATCATCAGAGTGATCACTCTCATCATCTGCATCCGAATCATCACTCAATGATTCCCCCGCTTGATGCCTTCCAGGTTGGTCACAGTTTCGGTCTTACTCATCAGCTGGATTCTGTCTCTGCGGTTGCAGGTCAGGGTGAACACACTTCAGAGGTACCCAACGTACCCCAGTGTGTGTGGATACACAAGCATGCCCGTGCCCCAAAGCGATAAGGTCATAAGAACATTCCCACTGTTTGGTGACTAAATTCTGCACCTGTACCTTCACTCGAGGCTGATGTGCCTCCTCCGCAGCCTGCAATGAGAGATGGTGATTCAAAATGACAAGGTTATTTGAGTTCTGCGGCACAGTGAGATGATTGATTGTGCACAAAGCTTTTGCCAACCGACTGTGCGTGGTTTCACCCTGCATTCCCCGTTTTTGTTTTTGAAGAACCTGCTCCAGAGTACCAGGCGCACGTACTACAATAGCTTGACCAGTCGGAGAATGAGGGATACCAAACTTGTGCAAGACACCCCACAACTGCAGGAACTGCCGCACTTTTGCAATGCGTAAGCAGGAGCATGGTCGGTTTTCACAGCAGAAGGTATGCCCAGAACAGCAAAGGCCTGCCTCCAGTGGGCAAGGACATCACGGGCCTTCTCCCCAGTGTGAGCCAAAGCCCACATTGCAGAGGATAACGTGTCCACTGTGACATGCACATACTTGAGCCAGCCAAACTCGGCGATCTGGGTGACATCGGTCTGCCAAAGCTCCAAGGCCCTAAGGCCTCTAGAATTTATCCCAGCCAGCAAAGGCGGAGCAAGTGCATGGCAGTCATCACATGACTCAACAATGTCACGAGCCTTAGCTGGCATCAGCTGAAACTGCTTCTGCAAGGTATGTGCGTTTTGGTGGAAAAACCCATGTGATGCCTCAGCCTGCATGAGTGTATCAGGCTGAGGCGCTACCCACGCTGGGTTAGCCAACTTGTCAGCCCTCTCGTTACCTTCCACTATAAAGCCTGGCAAATTGCTGTGACTCCTCACGTGCAGAACATAGAATGGATGAACCCGGGCCTGAATGGCACACCACAAGGTCTTCAGTAAGTGAAACAAGGCAGGATTACTGACCTCCTTCAAAACGGAATGACCCAAACTCTGTGCGGTATTGGCCACATTGGCGGAATCCATGACCAAGTTGAAAGGTTCCTGGGAAAATTTCCCAAATGCCATGACAGCAGCCCTCAGTTACAATCACTTGGGCTGACCCATCCCCATGACCTTCCAGAACCTGCCACTCAGATCCATCCCTCCAGGTAACAACAGCCTTTCCTGTTTTCCCTGAACCGTCAGTGAAGACGGTGGGTCCTTGCACAGGTTCCTGGGTAGTTTTGGGCTGCAAAGGGATTTGTGTGAATTTTGCCATATGCAGTAACCTATGACTGGGCAGATAATAAATGATCTGCCCTGAAAAATTTTCCAGAGCACTCTGCAGGGACACACTGTTTGCAAAGCTCCAGTCAAAATCCCCCGTTGCACCGGGAGTATGATCTTTGCGGGATCCACACCCATCAATTGCAAACACCGTTGCTGGCACTTGATTATCCAGCGAGCAATCAGCTCAAATGCAGCTGCTGTCTTCTGCAGCAGATGGGGCAGGAAAACCCATTCCAACACATGCAAGGAATCGGACCATTTGTCACTCCATTGGCCAATGATGCCCGTGGGATACAAATCTGGAGTGCTGATGAACACAGTGACATAAACGGAGGGATCAATGCGATAAACTTGGCAAGCCGAAACAGCTTGCTGAACCACCTCCAACACCTTACATGCCTCAGGGGTCAGTATGCGAGGTGACTTTAGATCAGAGTCTTGTTTCAACAGATAATACAGAAGAGATGGCTGTGCATCAGTTAGCCCCAAGTACGGACCTAACCAAGTGATGACACCTACCAATTTCTGAGCATCATTCAGTGTCTTCACAGAATGCACAAATTGCACCTCCTGGTGACAGATCATCCCTTCCAGAATTTTGACCCCCAAGTACTTCCAAGGTGGTTGTTGTTGAACCTTTTCTGGAGCCACCTGCAGTCCATGAGCATGCAAAGCATTGAGCAACCGAGGCTGAATCCTCAGCAGCTCATCCTGGGTGGGCATACCCACCAGAATGTTGTCCATATAATGATATAGACATGCATCAGGAAACTGCTTGTGAACTCCAGACAAGGCAGGAGAATTCTGCATGCCTCGGGCAACATCCTCCATTGATATCTCTGTGCGGGCTCAGCCTCGATAATCGCTGGCACTGAGAAGGCAAACTTCAGTCTGTCATCGGGATGCAAAGGAATCATAAAGAAACAATCCTTCAGATCCACAATGAGGCCCGGCCAGTCTGGGGGAAGCATGGTAGGCGCTGGCATGCCCACCTGCAATGTCCCCATGCTTTCCATCATGGCATTAACCTTTCGGAGGTCTTGCAACAACCTCCACTTCCCACATTTCTTTTTGATGCAGAAGACAGGAGTATTCCAGAGACTGGTAGAAGGCTCCAGATGACCCTGTGGGGGAATCCACAAAATTAGAGGATTTTGGGAAAGCTTCAAGATGCAGGCCTCAGACACAGCAGAACTGTGAGCAGAGCTATGCAGCAGCCATGAGATAGGTCAGCAGAAAAATTATTTAAACTGTGGAAAAGCAAGGGCAAATAGAACAATGGTCTGTCTATTACCACTTGTCTAGAATAGCTCTGTAAGCTACGGAAAGTTTATCTAGCAAGATATTAGGAGATTAAAGATTAATAATGGAGCTCTGTGCATTGTGTTTTAAGGCTTACAAGCAGGAATTGTATTCAAAATAAGAAAGCATTGTTTTAACCAAAGGTACGTGTGCTTATGGTGATTGGCTAGAACTGCTGTCAATGTGCTTTTGCTTTGTGTGATTGGTCAAGAAACTTATAAAGTAAGTTGTACCATTAAGTTCCTGGTCTGCTGCTTGGAATGTGAGCTGCTGGCATCTTCCCATTGTCATAACCATGTAATGAGACTGATGCTGAAAATTAAAGCAGCTCGAGGCACGTTCTACAGCAGCCCCATCTGGTTCGTGGTTTGTACAAAGCCCCCCTGCCAGCTTCACCCTGATCCAAGTGCTGCTGCACCAGGTTCTGAAGGGCAACCAATTTGTCTTGAGGGAGAAGCCACTGCTTCTCCCAGACACATTTGTCCACCAGACACCGAATAGTAGGCGTAAGACACTCTGCGCCCTTCACTGCAGTGGCCCCCATCAAAAATCTGTCCCGATGTGCACCCCCAGAAAGAAGAAGATCCCTCCCCCAGAGGTTGGGAGGAGCTGAAGTAACATGAGGCCTAACCCAGGCTGTCTGTCCCTCTGGGTTCGCCACCAGCATGGGCCGCAGGCTCAAGTAGCATTGCGCTGTCCCTCCCAGACCTGCGTCAGACGTCCCCATCGGATCCAGGGGCCACTCTCCGGGCCAGGCAGTAAAGGGAGAGAACCATGACGTCAGCACCGCTGTCGAGAAGCCAACGGAGGTGGATTTCCGATGGTGTCGCACCAGGAACAGACAGGGTACACAGCATCTAGGGACAGTCCTTGGTCAGGACAGCAGTCCAGCGAACTTGAGGCGGCCCAGTGGATCCAAAGCCACCAGCTACATGCAACCGGTCAGCTGTCCTGCGAACAGAGAACTTAAAAGGCACAAGTTGAGCAAGTTGCGTCCCTTTCGGGATCGTGACGGGAGGGGGTGGGTGTGGTCACCATGGCACAAATCTGCCCTCTGAAATCTGCATCAATGAGCCCCAGGGGCACAATGATGCCCTGAAGGGTGGCACTAGATCTCCCCATCAGGAGAGCACTCATGCCCCCACCCAAGAGATCAAAGGAATCCAGGTGAACCTTGTGTATTTTACAAGATTCTAAGACAACTATTGCTGTGGTGCAGACATCCACACCTGCTGATCCGCGGGTGCTGGCTGCAAGCAGGCAAAGGAGACCTCCATCGGCTCCGGGGTCTGGAGAGAAGCTTGTGTCTGGGCACGTCCCTGCTGCGCGCTCCACTTCACGTTTCCTGAGCACGGTAATGCCTGGCCATTAACATGAACAGTCCCCTTGCAGATATTGGACATGTGATTCGACCTACCACACCGACCACATAAGAACATGGGAAATCTGAACTTCTGTGCTTTCTTCCCCTGCTTCTTGCCAGCCTGCGCAGTCCCCTGCTGTGGCCGCCGCCCTGCGGTGCTGCCCAGACTGGCTGCACAGCGGCAGCCACGGCAGCCAACTTCTGACCCGAGGGGATGATGTCCGCACAGGCCTCCGCCATCTGAGAGACAGTAGGAAAACCAGGCAGAGCCACTATGACCCTCCTACAAGCATCATTCCAATTACACCTCACATGGTTTGCAAACACAATCCTCTTTGCCACAGGATCAGGAACCTGCCTCTCCACAGACGCAGTCAGCCTTGCTGCAAATGCCATGAAAGGCTCATCATCCCCCTGGACAATGGTTGCAAACGGCTGCCTTGGAGCAGCCATTTCCAGGGTCTGAACAATCGCTGCCATGCCCAGTGTGGGGCACTGGTCAAGCACAAGGGGATCGAAGCCAACGTGCCCCTGAGCATTTTCATAAAGCCCTGTGCCCAGCAGCATGTCAGTGACATCCACACGCCTGGGGTCCTGTGGCGCCAATGCAGCATTCTGCAGCACTGCTTGCGCCGCCAAACGAGCCCACTTGGTCTCAAAAACATCAAACTGCACAAAGTCAAAAAGCGAATGTGCTACACGACAGAGGTCATGAGGTGTCAGCACATGCATAACAACCCTCCCGAGAGTCTGCATAACCTCAGCAGACCCCAAACCATGCTGAGCGACCGCATCATGGACTTCCCTCTCCAGCTTATACAAAAGCAGTTCATGGGTGTTATGAGTAACACCCCTGAGCATAGGGAAAGCCTGGGGACCTTCCGACAAAGCCACAGCACCTGCTGTGTCCCAGTCCTTCAGCCCCACAGGGACAAAAGGAGATGATTGACTGGGAGCCAGCTCAACACCACTCGCCCCTGCACCCCTTGCAGACAGAGGAGCCCCCTCCATGACCCTGCAGATGCTGTGAGGAGGCAGGCTCAGACATCTCCTCAGACTTGGTTTTGGCTTCTTGCCAGAAACGTTCGGGGTTCCTCGGACACACGGTCACCTGGCACGAGGAAAAGGTCCACAAATTCGGTGAGGAAGCACCACGGCCACGGGCACCAACCGGCCTCCCGCCAGCTGTGTTGGCATTCACACTAAAGGTAAATACCTCAGCGCCCTGTCGTGCCACAGCCCTGGCAGGGGGCGCCTTGGTGGGCACAGGTGCCAGCACGGCCTGCAAACCCAGTGTGGACTGGGACGATGTGATGGTTGTCACAAGGGTTTTCAGGATGAGAGAGAGACAAGAATGTTGACTCCATGATCAGAAGGTTTGATTTATTATTTTATTATATATATACTACATTTTAACTGTACTAAAATGTAATATAAAGGAAAAGGTTTCTCGGAAGGCTAAGCTAAGAATAGAATCGAAAAGAATGAATAACAAAGATCTGTGTCTCGTCAGAGAACAAGAGCAGCTCTGCCGTGAGTGGTCAGTAAATCCAAACATCCACAGGAGACTAATCATGGATCCACCTGTTGCATTCCACAGCAGCAGATAACCATTGTTTACAATCTGTTGCTGAAAGGTCTCAGCTTCGGGAGGAAAACTCCTAATGGAAGGATTTTCATGAAAAGATGCCTGTGACAGGATGAGACCAGCGTGGGGCCCTGTCCCCGACATGGAGGAGGGGAGGGGTGCCGAGAGAGGTGCAGCCTGTGGAGCCGCATCACTGCAGAGCAGCACAAGGGAGCCTGGCACAGCCAAATCCACCCCGCGGGAAACATCGCCATCCGCCAGGTTGGACCCGTCCCTCAGCACACCGTCCCAGGGTGAGGAGAGAGCTCCACATTGCACAGAAACTCAAACTTCCCCTTGTCCATGTCCGAGACAGAAAGGTTCCACTGGGAACTCCGAGGGGTACAAGAACCAGACCCCGGCCAAAGATCCTCACACTTTTTCCACTGCACCAGCAGTGATCCCACGTCTACGGTGCAATCATCAAAGAGGGCCTCCATGAGGTGTACCCCCACAAGAGACCACTGCTCCTTGGAGAACGGCTTTGCAGAGTCTGAAAAAAGCCCTCGCTCTCGGGCCCACAGAAGCAATCATTCAAATTCATTCCAGGAAATAGAAACCTGTTTCCACTCCAGGGCCCCCCCTCCAGAGATCCAAAATGAGGGAATCCTCCTTGAAACCCAGAGTGGTTGCCATTACCCCAAGAACAGCAGGCAAAGCACCAAAGAGGGGTGACAATAAAACCTCACCGGCAATCCGGACTCTGTCTCAGCCTAGGCTGCAGTACACTTTGGCACTCCCCTGATGTCACTAGAGGACAGGAAAGAACAGAAGCACACATGGCTGTTCTCAAGGTGAAGAAAAAATGTGAAGTTTATTTTCTGACTCCAACATTTATAGTTTTCCAAAAGTGACAGCGGATTGGAGGGTGAACAGTGCCACCTCTCCAATGACACTGATCAAACCAACAGCCCTTCAACTCTCTCCTCCTCCATAAAGGAATGCAAAACAATGAGTTACTTACAGAAAGTGTGTGATAAAGTTCACTACAAGAATGTCAATATCAGAAGGCTTAGAAAATCTTAAAAAACCAGGATGAAACAAGTTGGGCTAAACTTGACCTCTGGTGACTGCTTCTCTGGTGACTGCCCCTGCACCACTGGGGCTCACTTGTGTCCTTCCTATGGAGACCATTGTGACACTGCGGAGCATTGTGGAACCAATGGGCCATGGTGACACTTAGGGACTTGTGGAACCAAGAGGAACATTGTGACCCCGCAGGGTACCATGGATCCCAGGGGCCACTGTGACACTCTGGGGCCTCGTGGAACCAAGAATATTTTTCTATTCTCTTCGAACCAAGAACATGTGGCCCAGTTGGGCCTCACAGTCCCAAATGGCCAGTGTGAAGCAGCAGGGCTTTGTGGAGCCAAGAGGCCATTGCTACATTTCAGGGCCTTTTGGAGCCAAAGGGCGATTGTGATCCTGCAGGGCACTTTGGATCCATGGAGAACATTGTGGCATTGCAAGGCCCCATGGAATCAGGGAGACAATTGTGACCCTGCAGGGTCTCATGGAAGGAAGGGGCCATTGTGACACTAAGGGAAGTTGTGAAACCAAGGGAATCATTGTTGCACTACTGGGCCCCGATGGAACCAAGGGGCCATTGGACACAGCGGGACTTCATGGAACTAATAGACCATTATGGCACTGTGGGGCCTTGTGGAACCATGGAGACCATTAAGATCCTTAAGGACTTGTGTAATCAAGTGACCGTTATGACACCTGAGCACACCATGGAAGCAAGGAGCCATTGTGACACCGCAGGGCCCTGTGGAACCAAGGGAACATGAAATAGGTATGGCTGCCTTGGCTTCCCAGGGGTCACCTAACAGGTCTGCCTGACGTTGGAATGCTGAAGGCCATTCCCATCTGTCCATGAAACATTGGGGCTCTGGGCTTTTCTCTGTATGGAAAAGAACTGTCCATTTTTTTCCAGGCATCCATGGCCAAAATTCCGATTCCACCTCCAAATATCTGTGTATTTAAGGATCGCTGCCAGACTAATGTTGCCAGGACAGACAAGTCTGGCTGGTCATTGACTCCTGAGTGGCAGCAATCATCTATTTTCCAAACACTGGAAAGGGTTCTGTGCTTTTCTTTGTATGGAAAAAAAAATCCCTCTTTTCCAGGCACAAATGTTCTAAATTAGGACTCCGCATTCGTAATTTCAAATATCCAAGGGTTGCTCCAAGCAAACCTGCCAGGACAGACAGGTCAGGCTTGCCTTGGCCTCTGATGGCTTTCGTTCATCAGCTCCTGAAACATTGGGGCTCTGTGGTTTCCTTCCTATGGAGACCAATATGACATTTGAGAGCCTTGTGAAATGAAGGGGCCATTGTGACACTGCAGAGCCTTGTGGAACCGAGGACAGCATTGTGGCTCTGTTTGGCCGCAGGGTCCCAAGGGGCCAGAGAAAAGCAGCAGTTTGGGAGTTAGCCCAGCTGTAACTCAGAGTCTGACAGATTTTACCCTGGAAGAACTGGATGTGAATTTCAAGTTCTAGGAGTCATTCCATTTACTTAGGGTGAGCTTGAGACTTCTCCCATAAGCCTTTAGTGTTGTTATGCTAAGTTCTCCAAGTTGTACTCCTGCATTGGTTTATTGGTTACTTGTTTCTTCTATATGGTTATTGTTCTAGTTTTCTAGCCCCAAGTGTCTATGTTGTGACTTCCTCTTTGTCTCAGGTTTTAGGATCCTGCCCCTCATACCGTGCTCAACTTCTCCATGTTTATTGTTTTTCACCCTGTAATTAAAGTTCTTTTTAGGAAACTCCATTAAACCCACTACTTTTCATTTTTGCCACCCTCGCCCTGCTGAAGTCAGGGACACAGGGAGGTTTGTTTCAGCCACCCCCATTGTGACATTTGGCACCTGAACAGGCACCATGACATTCAGGGCTCTCTGTGTCAGTCACGTCAGCTGGGGTTAGCTGATGGATAGGCCAGTGCTCCCTGGGATTTTGGATTGTGCCAGGCCTGGTGGATTCATTGTTGCTTCGAGGGACCTTGGCCCGGAATCGGCAGGGTAAAAAACTATTTCACCTGTATAGGATTGCAGGTGGGTTTGGGGAAATGCAAGACATTTATTGCCCATTTTGCCACTGTGCTTTTACAATATGCACCCAAGTCCCATTATTGATTTGGTGTGCTCTGGTGGCTGTTGCCCCTAAGGTGGAGAAGGAGAAAAATGGGCAGCTAGATGTCCAAAGTAGAAAGGAGCTTATATGGATGCTTTAAGTTAAGTCTAACAGATCCTGACAAAATATTTTCAAAGAACAAATTAAAATCACTCATGAGGTGGATCATTAAAAATTTCCTAGATGCCTCTGCTGACGAAATCCATACCACTGAATTTTAGGACTCAGTGGGACTTAAACTGTACAACCTTTCAATCAAAAGGGAGCCCATTGCAGCCCACATGCTCCCCATCTTCCATACCATCCTTGATACCCTTCACCAGCAAGCAATGTCTCAAAAACTCAATCCGTTGGTCACTCCTAACTCAGGACCTCCCCTCAAACATGCCTTTCTCAGACCTTCCACAATGGTCCAAGATGGCAATGGCCACGTGGTCTTGGAATATCATGCCCTGGAGACTCAAGATGGAAGGAGCCTGAAAGTGGCTTGGGAGCCGGATCATCCTCCCTCCATCTTGGCTCCTCCACTTCCTGCTACCACAACCTTCTCTTCCGCCCTGAACGAACCGCCAGACTCCATCCCCACAACTGTGGGTCATGTCCCTACTGTCAATCATTCCACTTTCACCCTGGGCCATGCCTCCAGAACTCTACCCCGGAAGTCTGCCATCGTAAATCAAGGCCCTTCCTCCCCAACACATGACAAACTAGCAGTGCCCTTTGCCTCACCCTCCAGCAATAATATTACCCCATGGTCACAGATACTAAGCCGAACTGTCACACTATTTCTAATCCAAATGTTTCTCCTCCAAGTTATTCTTCCTCCCCGGAAGACAGTTTAGATTCCCCAGAGCCACCCTTCCCCTCAACCCCAGAAGGTCTCTAGGAAAGGATTTGGAAGGAAGCAGTTAAGGAAGGAGACTGGCAAAGAGTCTCGAAACCCCTCATTGCCCCCGTATGTTATGAAAGAAGGGGGCAGAATCCCAGGTATCAGCCATTGGTTTACAGGGAAATCAAGGATCTGTGTAGGGCAAAAAAAGACCATAGGAAGGACTTACTTTGTTTTAATGGCCTAATGAGGGCCATGTTTACAGCACATCATAACCCCCTATGATTTAAAATGTATTAGGACCATGTTGTTGTCTCCTGCAGAATACAACCTGTGGGAAGGGGGATGGAAGTGTTTACTAAATCAATTAATAGCAGACTATGCTAATAATGAGGCAAGGGCAGAATTGACAATCAACCATCTAGCTGGAGAAGGACAACACAGCCTACCAGATGATCAAGCAGCAGGTGTCCTCAGAGAAGTATTGGATGATATCAAAGAGATGGCTTTGAAAGCTTTAATCCAGGTATCACATCGTAGTACCCCCAATTTGGACTACCTTGGGTGGCTGCAGCTAAAGCTTTAGGACAATCAGACCATCTTGGGTGCCTGTTAAGTAAGCAAACCAATGCTACTCCCTCACAATGAGTGGCCTGCTCTCAGACATAGAGACCATCAGACATGCTACCTTGCAGAACAGCGATAGAGTTTTTATTCTGGGCACATGGGCATGGCTGTGTAGACTCTGAGGGTATGTGTTGCATGAACCTCTCCAGCCACGGCGAGTCAATCCACAAGAGCATTCAAGTACTGAATGAAGAGTTCAAGAAGCTTCAAGTGGAAAACAAAGACTAGTTCAATAAACTCTTCCAATCCAAGGGATAAAAGGGTTGGATGATGTCTATCTAAAACAGGACACTTAATTTTCTTAGCTGTTGTTGTATTGTTAATTGTCTCATGTTTGTTTGGATGTTTTGAGAAAGCCTTACAAAATTCTTTCTGTTCCATCTTGGTTGTAAAACAGAAAGCGGGAAGATACCCAACACAGGCTCCTCCTGGACTCCTTGGAGGAGAGAACTGCTGGTCAGGATGGTACAAAAACCTTTCAGAGACTCAGTGTGGGCAAGGAAATCCTTAAAAGTACCTAAAAGCATTCTTAAATCTATAAAGTACCTTAAAAACATTAAGTATTTAAAGCCATTAATGAGCCCCACTGAGTGTCTGTACAAAGCTCTCCAGGGACTCGTTAAAGCAGATAATTGGGGCCATGATTGCACAAACCTCTCACAGAGTCTGTATCAAAAGGGAGACACCAAGTACCTTAAAATAACTTAAGTAAGCTGAAGTACTAATGAGCCCCACTGAGTGTTGTTACTGACAAAGCCTCTCCAGGGACTAATTACTGCAGATAATTGGAGGCCATGATTGCACAAACCTCTCAGAGACTCCAAGGCAAAAGCCAAACCCAAAGTCCTTTCAAAAACCTGCAGTCCCTACAGGGAGCATTAAGGATTCCCCAGGGCCATTGCTGAGCGAGGCTCTCCAGGGACTCCTTCCAGCAGATCCTTGAGGCCACTGGGATGCAGGCTAGGGGGGGATGCTGAAGGCAGGACAAGGGGCTGACAGTGCCCAGCCTGGCTGGGGCTGTGCCAGGAGGCCCCAGGGCCTCAGGACAGGGTGTCTCCTCACAGCCCTTGGCGACACAGACCCTGCTCTGCTCCAGGGCACCAAGACTTGGCTTCTCTTTGTCCCCACCTGTCATCACTGCCTGCAGTTCTCTGCTCTGCCTGGGGCCTGGGGACACTTTCTCAGTTGTGTCCCTCAGTGGGACCCATTAAAAGTCCAAGAAACTTTGGAGTTGGATTCTGACTTGGAGATCTGGAGAGGTTTCTTCAGCTCCCTCTCAGGGACTGATGTTCAGGGCCTGAGCACAAAGCCCCAGAGGTTCATTAAAATCCTGGTGCTGTGTCTGTGCTGCTGAGTTGGGCTGGGCTCGTGGCACAGAGGCAACTCCTGGTAACCAAGAAGAGCTTCAAAAGCACATTTCTCTCAATGAGCAGCTCTTCTGCCAGCCCAGCAGGGCTGGGGCACTGCCTGCAGCCACCCTGGGCACAGCACAGAGGCACAGAGAGCTTCAATCAGTCAGGGCTGGGAAGGTGCTGAGAAGTGCCTGGGGCAGAATCACTGCCAGCCCTTGGCACAGGAACCTCTGGCTGCAGGACAATGCAGCTGCAGCTCCTGGAGCCATCTCCTAAAGCTGGAACATCCCAATGCCTACAGACCCTGTGAGTACATTCTCTGATTGTCTCTTGTGCAGAGCAGCCAGGGGTGGCCGGGGCTGTCATGCAGAGCAGGGTCCTGCAGCCCAGGGTTCTGTGCTGGGGCAGGGACTCTGCTGCCTGCCAGGGACAGCTCTCAGCCAGCCCTGGCAGCTGCTTCCAGCACTGGGGGACAAGGTCTGGGTGGGAGGAGACAGCTGGTGCAGCTTGGAAGTTTTCTCCTTGTGTGGGGTGATGATGCTGCATTGTTCAGGACTGCTCCCAGCATGGCATTTAACTGCATGACATTTCCAAGTAGATTATACAGGGAGCAGAGCAAGGCAGGGGTTGCATAAAGGGGAAAACCTGCTTTTTGAATCTAATGCTCTGAGTTGTCTGGGTGGGAAACTGCCCACAGATATTCATCTCTCTGTTAAGGCTGAGAAAAATAAACAAAAAAATTCTCTTAGATGTGAATAAACTGGGCTGTAACAGAGATCAGCAGAAGCCCCCTCACAGGCAGCATCAGTGTTCCTTTTCCAGCGTCCTCAGGGTTGATATTATGTTGCCATCAGAGCCTGCAGAGCCAGAGCTGCCCCTGGGCAATGCCAGAGCTGGGAAAGGTCTGCAGGGCAGAGCTGAGCCCCCAGGGCTGGGCTGGGCTCTGGCAGCACTGGCAGGGCCCAGCCCTGGGCACAGGGAAGCAGCTGCTGGCAGGGACAGCTCCAGGCAGCAGAGCCCTGAGCAGGCAGTGGGGGGAAAGTGCCCCCAGGCTGTGCTGCGATATTTTAAGTCCCCTCCAAACACAACTATTCCATGAATACTTTTCTTACAGATCCCGATATCAAGGCAGCGCAAATGTCCAACAGCAGCTCCATCAGGCACTTCCTCCTGCTGGCATTGGCAGACACGCGGCAGCTGCAGCTCCTGCACTTCTGCCTCTTGCTGGGCATCTCCCTCGCTGCCCTCCTGGGCAACGGCCTCATCATCAGCGCCGTAGCCTGCGGCCACCACCTGCACACGCCCATGTTCTTCTTCCTGCTCAACCTGGCCCTCAGCGACCTGGGCTCCATCTGCACCACTGTCCCCAAAGCCATGCACAATTCCCTCTGGGACACCAGGGACATCTCCTACACTGGATGTGCTGCACAGCTCTTTTTCTTTCTGTTCTTCATTGGAGCAGAGTATTTCCTCCTGACCATCATGTGCTACGACCGCTACGTGTCCATCTGCAAACCCCTGCACTATGGGACCCTCCTGGGCAGCGGAGCTTGTGCCCACATGGCAGCAGCTGCCTGGGCCAGTGGCTTTCTCAATGCTCTCATGCACACAGCCAATACATTTTCCCTGCCCCTGTGCCATGGCAATGCCCTGGGCCAGTTCTTCTGTGAAATCCCCCAGATCCTCAAACTCTCCTGCTCCAAATCCTACCAGAGTGAGGTTGGACTCATTGCAGTTAGTGCCTGTTCGGTATTTGGTTGTTTTGTTTTCATTGTTTTTTCCTATGTGCAGATCTTCAGGGCTGTGCTGAGGATCCCCACTGAGCAGGGACGGCACAAAGCCTTTTCCACCTGCCTCCCTCACCTGGCAGTGGTCTTTCTATTTGTCACCATCAGCCCAATTTACCACCTGAAGCCCCCCTCCATGTCCTCCCCATCCCTGGATCTGGCCCTGTCACTTCTGTACTCGGTGGTGCCTCCAGCGCTGAACCCCCTCATCTACAGCCTGAGGAACCAGGAGCTCAAGGCTGCAGTGTGGAGACTGATGACTGGATGCTTTCAGAAAAATTAAACTGCTGAGTAATTTCTGCAAATCACTTGTAATAAAAGTTGTCTTTGATACTTCTTGATGGTTTCATTTGGAGGGTTGATTTTCTTTGTTTTACTTTTTTTCATATTGTCCACAAATAAATGTCAATGTTTGTGCCATTTCTCATTCTGTTTCTCTCCACCTTCCATATGGACACAGACTGTGTAAATGAGGGGTGGCGCTCTCAGTGGCTTTAAAGGAACTAAAGGATCTCCCAGCAGAGTTTTCTGCAGAGATGCCCTTTTGTTCCCCTCTCTGGATCTGCAGCAGCAATGTCTGTGTGCAGAGCTGGGGGCAGATCAGTGCTGGCACAGCAGCTGTGCCCAGCAGCAGCAGCACTTGGTGTTGCCAGTGCTGCTGCCGTGGCCCTGCCCCGCTGCCCTGGTGGCCTTGGTGTTGCTGTAGGGCCTGAGTGCTCTCAGGGCCAGGCACAGCCCTGGGGGTGGCAGTGTCGGGGGTCCAGTAGGGACAGGCCATGGCCACTGCTGGGGCAGTGCTGATGCCTCAGCCCAGGGCCTGGGGGCTCCAGGCTCCTTGCCCAGGCTCTCTCAAGAACACACCCAGGCCAATGCTCAGCACCTTGAGAAAACCGCCTTGAGCAGCCCCAGGCTGGCCGTGGGCAGGCTGGGTGCAAACAGCATGGCTGGGGCTCTGCAAGGGCCCTGGGGCAGACGGGAAGGAGCAGCAGAGCAGGGGCTGATCCATCCCCAGTGCGCTGCACAGCCCAGGGCAGCGTCCAAGAGTGTCTTCATGGAGCTGCCAACAACATCCTGCAGCCCTCGCCTCTCCCCCAGCTCACACATGTGCCCCATCCTTGCAGGCACAGACACGGCAGCACTGCCTCAGCAGCCCCTGATTGCATTGCACACAGCAGGGGGAGCACCCCCATGCTGTTGGTGTGGGGACATGAACCTGAGGGAGCACAAATGCCATCAATGCCTGGTGGAGAACACCTGTCCTGAGGGCAACCTGTCCTAATTTTAAAAATTGTGACAAACATTGTGTTAAGCAGCTCAGTCTTTTTCTAATCTTTAGTTTCTATATTCTCCACTGCCTCCAATGAAGAGTAGAGATTCTTATCTCATGTTTTGCTGTAAATGTATTTGTAGAAATATTTTCTATTATTTTTCACAGAATGGTCAGGTTAAGCTCAATTTTAGCTTTCACACTTCAACTTTTCTTTCTGCATGACCTAACAACATTCTTAAATACTTCCTAAGTTGACTGACCTTCTCTCCAAAGTTGATGCATCCTCTTCTTTCTCTTGAATCCTTGCAAAAGCTCCATGGGCAGCCAGGACAGTAATTTTCCTCAATAGCTCATCTTTTGGCACACTGGGAAGGGCTTCTCCTTCCCCCTTAAGATTACTATCTTGAAATGTGTCCATCCTTCCTGGACCCCTTTGTTTTTAGGGCCTGTTTCCCTTAAAAGAATCAGTACGTGATTTGGTACTCCCCAAAACTACATCCTAAATAGGCCAAAGTCTGCCCTTCCTAATTCCAGTGCAGAAGTTTTGTTGCTGCCCCTCCTTCTTTCACAGAACATTGAACACTTGATTATTTCATGGTCACTGTGCTCCAGGCAGCCTCCAAGCCCCACATCTGCCACCAGCCCTTCTCTGTTTGTGAGCAGCAGCAGACAGAGCTTTCCTTGGCAGTGAGGTTGTCACCAAAAATTCTGTAAAACAGAAAACTCCTTAACCCCAATGCAGCATTAAGGAGCAGCATTCTTTATTCAGGGGGATGCACGGAGGATAGCTCCTTCCAAAGCCGTGCAGGCTGAGCACAGGAAAGTTTCTTTTTTTTTTCTGTATATTGCACACATATTCGTTGATTTTCCCTGACTGAACACACATATGATAATCATTTCCCCAAAATCATTAGCACATTTCTCCTCCCCTTTTTGCATGTGTTCTTCTCTCCTGGGGGTCTCTCTGGTGGTCCCTGGTGGTCGTGGACCCCAGTGTTCCAGTAGGTCCGGCTAAGCTGGGAGGACACTGAGGCTGCTGAACTTCCAGTTCCCCTTCTCACACAATGGGCATTGTGTGGTTTCCACAGGCCTGGGGTTTTGGAGAACAAGCTCCAGGTGTCAGCTCACCTGGTGGAGACAATTTATCATCTGGTAACATGAGACAACAGAGTGGGCTTTGACATCACAGAGCGGGTTATGTGATGTGTTTGAGCAGTATGACATCATATACTGCCCCTGTGACATCACAGAGCCATCTGTGACATCACATATTTGGCTGTGACCAGCTGTGACCAACCATCAGAGACCAGCTGTGTGACATCCCAGCAGGGCTGTGTCAGGTCACTGGGTTGGTCACTCCACTCCACCCCTCACAGTTTCTCCCAACAAGTCCAATGCTGTCCATGCCCAGCAGGGTCCCTGTCCCCTGGGATGCCCCCGGCCCACCTGGAGCCACAGCCTCCACCAAAGGATGTTCCACAGGATCCACCCCAGAGCCTGACAGGGGACAAGGGGCCAGGGCTGTGTGACCAGGACATCAAGGACGTGGGTTCTCCAGTCACTGTGGTCTGGATTTTGTTGCCCATGGCAGGAAAAATGTCTGGCAGCTGGAGCAGGGTCTGGGAAGGGCCTCCAAGGTGGGGCTGGAGCCCTTGGGCTGTGAGCAGAGGCTGAGGGAGCTGGGCTGGTCCAGCCTGGAGCAGGGAAGGCTGAGGGGCTCCTCATGCCAGCCTGGCAGTGCCAGTGAGGAGGGGATGGAGAACACAGAGCCAGGCTCTTCGCCGGGGGCCTGGGGGGAGACAAAAGCCAATGGGTGGAAGGGGAAAGCGGAGACATCAGCCAGGGCATGAGGAGATGAAATGAGTCAGTTTTTTCAGCTTTTCCTCAACACCAAGAGCAGCCTGACCTCCCATCTCCATCCACCACTCACAGCTTGGCAAATCAGGAATTGTTGGAGCTGTTTTGCACCCACTCCAGGACCAGCATCCCGATACAAGAACTTAATTGTTCTTTTGTCAGAAATTAATTTTATTATGGAAATCACCTGTGAATGGTGGACTCATCAGATGCTGCTGGGACGTTGCACATATCTCAGGGAGGATTGTGATTGGTTTGAAATGGTGTCTTGTTCAACTGGGGCCTGTTTGCCATGAAGAGAAATTTTCTGTGCCTCTGAGTGTCACCAGTTCCACACCCCCCAAAAGACACAAACGTGATGAGTTGTGGTTCCCACTCCAGTGGTATCACTTGGACCTCCCTCCATAGCCAGAGCAGAGCTCCCTTATCCCACAAAGTCCCTGGCAATGCAGGGATGAAGGAAACAGGACAGGCTGTGGGGATCAGGGGCAGGGTAAGGCCAGGGATTTGGGATGTGTGTAAGCCCAGGGTAGGACCCGGCCCTTGGCTGTGGTGAACCTCATCCGATTGTCCTGGGCCCATGGCTCCATCCTGTCCAGATCTATCTGCAGAGCTTCCTGCCCTCCAGCACAGCCACACTCCCACCCCTCTTGGGCTCACCTGGGAACTGACTGAGGGTACTCTCGATGGCCTCATCCAGATCAGCAATAAAGAGATTGAACTGACCTAGCCCCAGTTCTGAGCCCTGGGGACACCCCTGGATGTGACTCCATTCCTCAGCTGCTCTGAGTGCCAGGGGTTGGATGAGGGAAATGGGGGGGAGGAGATCGAGACAAAGTGTGATTGATTGTCAGCCATGAAGGGTCTGGATTTTCATATCTGTTCAGACTGCATGAAGAGGTGCTGGGGATCAATATCAATTGGACATTGCTGATATCAATCTATGAACAAAATAAGAAAACAGGAAAAAACAATTCTCTCTGCATTGTTTTAAATACAGTATATTCACTTTAAATAGACTTATGAAATCTGTCTAATTAACCAAAGAACACATGAAAACTTAGATTATTCCCAAGGGCTTTTCTTGTTCAGGTGTGTTTGGAACAAATATTTATTAGCCTTTTACATTGAATTTCTGAACGGAAGATCTCAAGAAAAAAGAGGCCTCTGGAGAAATAAAATTCATTATCAACCTCCAAGTGGCTGAGAACCCATCCCCATCAGGGCAGAAATGAACAGAAATGGGCACAGCTTTGTGGCTGCCCCAGCTTTGGGATGGGCCCTGGGCCTGTGGCAGGAGCAGCTCTTGAGGGCCACAAGGCATCGGCTCTTGTGCTGCCCTGGGCAGATGGGATGGCAGCAGGGGCTGCAGAGCTCTCAGCACCTCAGCCCGAGGGGAGCAGGGCAGCCAGGGAGCCTCCTTTGGCCTTGGCCAAGCACCTTCCCCCATGGCTGGGGCTGAGTCCTGTGGCAGCTGCAGCTGCTGCTGTGCCCTTGCCAGGGGCTGAGGCCGTGGGGCAGTGCCCAGAGCAGCCTGGCCTGAGCAGAGCTGTGGGGCCAGAGCCAGCTGGGCTGGGCTGGGCTGGGGAGAGGCCCTTGGTGCTGTCCAGAGCTCAGGGCAGCTGGCAGAGCTTGCAGGGAGCTGGGCTGGGCTCAGAGAGCCTGAACCAGAAACCATCAGTGTCCATCTCAGCCTGGCTGAGTGTGCAGGGGCCAAGAAGAGCAGCCCAGGGTCTGCAAGTTCTCTGGGTGGGAGCTGAGCTTGGGAGCCCTTGAGCCCTGCCAAGGGCTGGGGCTGCACCTCCAGCTCCAGAGGAGATGGGACAGATGGGAACAGACACAAATCATTCCTGCTGGATTCCTTCTTGTGTCTGCTTAAACAGGTTACCTGGATCCATATGTAGAGGAGGTGTTTTGTGTCAGATAACACTGGTAGAACTAGAAGATTAATGTTATTTACCTGAAAATAATATTTCATGCATAATACACAATAAGTAATAAAAGACACATATGATCAGAAGAGCATCTGAGTTTTTCAGAGGAGGAGAGACTCATTGATATTTCAGAGGTCAAACCTGTTCAAATACTTTCCTCGGGGCTTCCTTAAGATGAGGGGTGACCAGCAGAGGACAAGGCCAGCCAGAGCTCTCTGTCCTGGAAGGTTTTGTCTAGGAGAACCCTTGCACATAGGGAATTTTTCAGGGGGAGTATCAGTTTTGTCCATGGACACCTGGAAAGAGGGATGGTTCTTTTCCATAGGAAGGAAAGCACAGAGCCCCAGTGCTCCAGGGGCTGATGAGAGGCAGCCCTCAACATTCCAAGATCGGCTGGACCTGTCAGGCGGACCCTGGGAGGCCAAAGCAGCCAAACCTGTTTCATCTACCCTTGGTTCCAGGAGGCCCTGCAGTATCACAATGTTCTCCTTGCTTCTACAGTGTCACAATGGCTCCGTGCTTCCATGAGGCCCTGCAGTGGCCTTTTGATTCCATGGGGCCCCACAGTGTCACAATGGTCTCCATGATTCCATGGGGCCTTGCAATTCCATAATGCTCTCCATGGATCCACAGTGCCCTGCAGGATCACAACGGCCCTTTGGTTCCACGAGACCCTGAAATGCAGCAACGGCCTCTTGGTTCCAAAAAGCCCTGCTGCTTCACACTGGGCCCTTGGGACCATGCGGCCCAGCAGAGCCACACTGATGGCCTTGGTGCCATGAGGCCCCTCAGTGTCACAATGGTCTCTTGGATCCATGGTACCTTGCAGTGTCACAATGGCTACTTCATTTCTGAAGGCCCAGAAGTGTCACAATGGTCTGCATTGTTCCATTAGGCACGTGAGGAAGCTCTCAGGAAGTCAAAGGCAGGCAGGCTTGTTGGGAAAGACAGCTTTTGTCTGGGAGCAACCCTGGATATTGGGAATTTTGGAGGGGGAAGCCCATTCTGGCCATTGATGCTTGAATGAGAAAGGCAGTTCTTTTCCATTTGAAGGAAAGCCCAGAGCTCCAGGGTTTCAGGGCTATGTGAGAAGAGACCCTCGACATGCCAAGGGCAGTTGGACCAGTCAGGCCAAGCCAAACAGACCTGTTCCCTGTTCCCTGGGATCCATGGGGCCCTGCAGTGTCACAGAGGTGGTGTCATATTGGATCCTTGGTTCCATCAGGCCCAGATGGGTCACACTGGCCTCTTGTGTCCATGGGTATCCAGAGTGTCACAATGGTCCCTTGCTTCAATGAGGCTTTGCAGTGTCATAGGGGTCTCCTTGGTGCTGCAGTGTCACAATGAACCCTTGGTTCCATGGGGACTCACAATGTCAGAAGGGTCTCCTTGGTTCCATGAGGCCCTGTAGAGCCCCTTGATTCAACGAGGCCTCCAAGTGTCATCATGGCCTCCAGGATTCCATGAGGCCTCACAATGTCACAATGGACCTTTGGTTCCATGGGGTCCTGCATTGTTCCATGGATCCTTAGTTCCATGGGGCCCTGGAGTGTCACAATGGACTCCTTGGTTCCATGGTGCCGCACAGTGTGACAACTGTCCCTTGGCCTGCCAAGACTCCACAGTGTCACAATGGTTCCTTGCTTCCATGACGCCTGGAGTGTCACAATGGTCTCCATGATCCCACAAGGCCTTGCAGTGTCACAAAAGACCATTGGTTTCATGGAGCCCCATGGTGTCACTGTGGTCCCCTTGGCTCCACAAGGCCCTAAAGTGCCACAATGGCCCTTTGGTTCCACAAGGCCTCCAAGTGTAAAAACGGCCTCCATGGTTCCATGAGGCCCTGCTGTGTCACAATGGACCTTTGGTTCCATGATGCCTCAGAGTGTCACAATGGAGTTGTTGCTTCCACGGTTTTAGAATGGACACTTCATCCCATGGCCACCAACAGTGTTCACTGTTGTCCCCTTGATTCCACCAGGCCCTGCCATGCTCTAATGGCCCCTTGGTTGCAGTGGGTCCCAAAGTGTCACAACAGTCTCCATTGTTCCATGAGGCCCCACAATGTCACTGTGCTCCCCTTGGTCCCACAGGTCCCCACAGTGGAACAATGGACTCTTAGTTCCATCAGGTTCCTCAGTCCCAATGTTCTCCTTGGATCTGCAGTGTCACAGTCGCGCCTTGCCTCCATCTGGCCACACTGTGTCACAATGGCTCATGGTTCCATGAGGCCACACAGTTTAACAAGGGACCCTTGGTTCCACAAGGCCTATCTGTGTCACAATGGACTTGTGGTTCCATGAGCTCTCACACTGCCAGCAGCAGTCTCCTTGGTTCTGCAGTGTCACCATGGACCCTTTGTTCCATGAGGTTCTGCAGTAGAACACGGTCACCTTGGTTCCGTGAGGTTCGGCAGTGTCACAATGGACCCATGGTTCCACCAGGCCTTGCTGTGTCACAATGGCCCCTTGGTTCCAAGAGGTTTCTCAGGGTCACAATGGTCTCCTTGGATCCGCAGTATCACAACAGGCCATTGGTTCAATGTGGCCCCAATGTGCTCAAATGGATTTTGGTTCCATGGGGTTCTGATGTGTCACCATGGACCCTTTGTTCCATGAGTTTGCACAGTGTCACAGCTGACCCCTTGGTTCTATGAGGCCCCGCTGTCAGCAAATCTCTTAAATATCAGAATAAGGCTCCTTAACACTCATTTGCTATTTCAGAGGGTATCGTTTATTCAGGCCTGAGGTCTAGGAGGCATAACCCTCAATCTCACATTGACATGTAATTCTACCAGTTGGCCCTGCCAGAGCCAACTTGGGCAGCACTTTGGCCATGGCTGCTGGGCCTGGGCCTGGGCCTGAGGCAGGAGCAGGAGACAAGTGACCCTTGCAGGCCTGGGGCCTCATTGCCTCCTTGTCCCTGCTCAGCTGCCTGGCAGGGGCCGCCCCATGCTCCTGCCCTTGCCATTGCACATCCCCACATGCCAGTGCCCATCCCGGGAAGAGCCCTGAGCAAGGAGGGAGGGACAGGATCTGCCTGGCCAGGGGCTGGAGCTCAGGCCTGGGCCCTTTGCATTCCTCAAACACATCCAGCCTTGCTCAGCACCAGAGACACCTTTGCCTTCTTTGTCCCCAGCTGTCATCACTGCCTCCAGTGTTCTGCTCTAACTGGAACCTGGGGACACTTTCCAGTCGTGTCCCTCAGTGGGAGCCATTAAAACTTCAAGAAACTTTTGAGTTTAAATTTAACTTTGAGTTCTTGAGAAGTTTTTTGAAGACACTCTCAGGGACTGAGTCTGATGTAAACAACAGCAAAGCCCTGAGAGGGTCATTAAAGATTTCCAAGTCCGGTTATGGAGAAGGATTTCAAACACCTTGTAAAAAAATACACATTCCTATTTTAAAGGGTGTCTTTGATTAAATTTCTCTTTAGAGCAGAGGTGATTGCAGCATTCTGTGATTGATATTGACCCAGGGTCTCTCCTCAGCAGCTCTGGCCTGCTCACAGAAGCTGTGCCTGGAGCTCTGACCCAGTGTGGACAACCTTGCTCCACATTGCCCAGCCCCATCCTGTCTGTCCTCACTGCCCTGGGCCCTGCTGTGCTTGCAGAGCTGGCTGCACTCAGCCTCAGAGGGGTTTTCACTTTTTGGGGTTTTTTAAGTAATCTGAAACTCTTGAGTTTCCCCACTGCAAACAGACACACTGCTCAGGTGTGTGCCAGCCCCAGGTGCCACCAAAGGCACTGCAGAGCTGTCCTGGGCCAGCTGTGAGGGTGGATCATCAGCCCAAGCTGCACTGGGCCCCTGCAAGGGGCTGTGGCCATGGGCCACTGACCCCACTGCTGGGTTTGGCTGCCACGGCCACCGAGAGAAATGAAACTGTCCTTGGAAACACTGGGGAGGACTGGGACATACTGGGAACACTGGGAACGCTGTGGGAGAGACTGGGACGTACTGGGGACACTGGGAATGCTGTGGGAGACACTGGGATATACTGGGAGTGATACTGGGGAGGACTGGGACATACTGGGGAACACTGTGAACGCTGTGGGAGAGGCTGGGACATACTGGGAATGACACTGGGGGAGACTGGGGCAAACTGGGGACTCGAGGAATGTTGAGGGGGAATCTGGGTGGATTGGGATGGACACTGAGGGTACACTGGGACATACTGGCAGGTACCAGGATATACTGGGAGTGATACTTAGCGATACTGGGGACACTGGGGACATTGTGGGGAAGGCTGGGGACACTGGTGCATCCTGTGCATGACATTGGAGGAAAACTGAAAGGGACAGGGAAGAAACTCAGGTGTATTGGGAGGAACTGGGCTGTACTGGGAGGGACTGGAGGGGTACTGGGGTTGTACTGGGTTCTACTTGGGTTGAAATGCGCTGTACTGGGATGGAGTGGAGGCTGGTGCATGGACTGTTCCCGCCTCCTCCCCATACCATTTGCCGAGGCTCCCGCCCATCACTTCCAGCAGCCTATCAATGCCAGAAATCCGGGCCTGGGGGCGGTACCTCGATGGACGCCATCTTTTATTTTTGACTACAACTCCCATCATGCACTGTGGCCAACTATAGCCCCATTGCAGCCGGGACTACAAGTCCGTCAGGTCCCGCGCTCCACAGAGCCCCGGGATCCGCCCCCATCTGTTCCCTAAGTGTCCGCCAGACCCTCCAGTATTCTTCAGTACCCCCTCAGCGCCCATTCCGAACAAAAGCGTCCCCGGATCCCCTGAGTGCTCCCAACCCCACAGATGCCCGGTACAGCCACTTCTGGGAATTCATCTCCTCTCATCTCCCGCAGCCCCAGAGCCCCTCAGAACAGTCCCGCGCCAAAAAAAAATGCCGTGTCCCGAGCTCTAAGGAGCCCGGTTGGAACACCCAGAGATCCTTGCAAGTGCTCCCAAACCATTTAAGTTCCCCCGAGGTCGTCAAGTCGCGGCTTGGACACAAAAGTGTTCCCCAAGAGCCTTCCCGGACCTCCAAACATCGTGTTTAAACCACTTTCGGGACTACAGCTCCCATCATGCTCCGTGCCTCACCGAGAGCCATTGCAGCTGCGCCTAGAACTCCCGTGATGCTCCGCGACCTCGTTTAACCCTTCGATACCCGCGCTTACAATTCCCTTCACCCCCTGCTCCCCTGAGCGCCCCGTTGGAGTCCCCCAAGGGCCCGCCCGGATCCCGAGGGACCCCAAATTCCCCTTCCTGACCTCCAAGGGCCCTCCTAGACCCCCAAGTGCTGCCCCGCGCCCCGGACTGTCCCTCAGAATCCCTCAGTGCCCCTCCAAGTGCCCACCCGGCTCCCCAGAGTGTCCTCCAGACCCTCAAGTTCTCCCTGAATTCCTCTCCAGAACCAAAACTCCCCCAAAAGGGCCCCAGAAATGTCTCCATGGACCCCAAAGTGCCGCCCCTTGACCCTATTGGAGAAAAAGATTATAAAAATGGTGCCAAAAGGACTACAAATATTATTAGTTACCATAAAGAGGAAGAAATAAATAGCCAATAAAGCTTAATTAATTAATGAACCGTATTGTGTTTATTTGAACTAATGAGAAATAATTTTTTTGGTTGCTAAAATAGTATTGATTTTTAAATATAAATATAAAAATTAGGTAGTAAAATATTGAATAATACTATCATAACTAGAATAATATAAATATAATTTTGTTACTTAATTAAATTTTATTTAGAAGGAAAAATGCTTAAATTTTTTTCATGTTTTGTGATGTGAGATATGGTGAGGTTTGGGGTGAGGAACAGCTTGTCCAAACAGGCTCAGCCTGCAAGGGGCTCATTCTTCTCCCTGCCCTGCCCAGACCTCCTAAGGAGACATTCAGCATCAAGATCACCTGAGGAATGCTTCTGTCCCCCTCTTCTCTGAAAGAAAAATAAAAAAATATTTCCTTGACTAAAACCAAAAATCCTGATGTGCACTTTGGAATCTCCCTCCTGAAAAGAACTCCAAACCGACTCCAATCCCTGCACAAGCCCTGGAGACTCAAAGACAATGGAAGGGAGACAAAGAGCTCCTGAGGGCTTTCTGTATTTTAATCAGCCCCACGCTGGATTTGGGGCTGGCTCCAGGAGCCTCAGGCACGCAGGGAAGGATGGAGAAGCTGCTCAAGGAGTCAGCAGCAAAACTCCAAGTGCCTTGGAGCATGGCTGGGCCCCAGGGAGGGCAGGGAGTGCCAAAGGCTGCCCAGGGCCTGGTGAGAGCAGATCCTTGAGGGCAGGATTGCAGGGAGCCCAAGGCTCTGAGCAGGGAACTGCAATGCTGAGCAAGGCCTGGCTTGGCTGGGTTTTCTCTCCTTTCAAGATTCTCTGGGAAGGCACTGCTGGTTTCAGGTCCATGGTCCCTGTGCTGCTCTTGGCCTGTTCTGGTTAGGGTGACGAAGGCAAAAAGCTCTGACCATGGTTATGTTTTCTTTGGTTAGAGGTGTTATTTTAATTCTTCATTTGCATGGTGGCTTGTTGTTCTAGGGGTTTTTGTTAGGTCATTCTTTTCTGCTAGGTCTAATGGCATTTTCATATTTGGTTATTATGACATAATCCTCTTCTTTATGGTGTCGGGTGGTTCACCATCTTAGATGAGTGGGAGTGACAGTAAAAGGTTTTGAAATCATGAAATTTGGGGAATTAGAAAGAAGCTAGACTTAGTGGGGCCCTGGGAAATGTTTAAAATAGACTCTGAAAATGTTAGAATTTGTGTTTGCCAGATCATGTGAAATTGCACCTGCATAAGCAGTATATGATAAAAGATATAATTGTTAGATGTCATGATTGTTTAGTAATTAAATACAATTATTGTTTAATCATAAAAAGAATCCTGAGAAACTATGTTAGATGTTTGAGGGGGGGTCACGAGGAACCCATGCTTGGCTGAAATCTATGTATACAATAGAACAATATAAGTTTAATAATAAACATGAAAGTTATATGAGGATTGAATATAAAAACATGTTTGTCCCGAATGCACGTTGGAGACAGATTTGGGTTTGTACCCCTGACACCCAGAGCTCTTCAATAAAAGCACCTGCATAGAATCATTCTCGTGATTGTGTGCTTCTGAACACTAACAGGAACAGTGGGGGGAACACCTGACAGTGAGGCGATTAACATAATTATAAATCCTTTAACTGACATTGGAACTTGACATAACTATTCAACATTCAACAAACAATCTATAATTAACATAGGAACTTTATATTAACTCCTTTAACAATGAACTTTATATCAACTCCCTTAACAATGTATTCTCTACGGTTTCCCCCTCTAATTGTTTGATTGGGCTCAAGCCTGCATCATTTAGCAATTACTTCTTCTTAAAAGTACAATTTTTAATATTGGTTGTAAATTTGCTTGGCATCTTCACGTTCTTGATCATTCATCTTCATGATTACTTTTACTTCTTTTTTATTAAGCTCTTTTGGTATCATTACACTTGCTTGTACAGCAGATGCTACAACTCGGATTATACAGGGGAGCATGCAAGGTAGGAGTATCAAACCAGCAATTTCACATAAGATGAAAATGTTTTTGTTCCCTACCAGTTTTTCTAATGACCAGAAATTGTCCCACCAGCTGGTATCAAATGTAGGGGTCCACTCTTGTGTTCCAACATAAGCTAACTTCCAGATTTCCTTTGAGATATTTCTAATGACTTCACTGCGGTCATCTATTTCTAAGCAGCACTCAGAGGAGTTAAATTTTCCACATATGCTTCCATCATCAGCTAATAAATAATCTACTGCTAGTGTGATTTGATACACCACAGTTCTTGTCTGGGATAGTTGGTCATTTATGTGGTCTAAAGCTAGAGAGGTTCGGTTCGATACCATCTCGAGTACTGCCTGTAATCTCAGAATCCGATTTAACCCCGTATAAATTGGGGTCCGGTGTCCCCAGGACCCATCTTTAACCCGGGTCGCCGGTCCATGAGTGCAAATTATTTCCTGGGGGTTCCATACTGTGTTTTTCCATGTCTGTGTTCCTCCAATTTCAATTAAGTTTCTTTTTGGTCAACTAGATTTGTTGAAATAATCACATACTGGGGCCCCTTGGTTCAATCCAGACTCTTTTGGGAGTAAGAAAAATGACGGTTTAATAATTCCGATAGTGCAAGTGCTGCTCCACTCCCCGGGTAATTCAGTGTAAGCCACATTCCCACATATCCAAACCAGGTTTTCTGGAGCTTTCCAGGAAGCATCACTGAGAGTCATTGGAAATTCCCAGTACTTGGATATTTCCCTCACTCCCCAGAATGGGTCTATTCCTTTTATTCCTTTATTCATTTCTTTATTTATTACTTTATTTATTCCTTTATTTAATCCTTTATTTATTCCTTTTCCAGTACACTCATGGAGTTTAGATCCTTCTTGGTAGATACACCCTGTTTCTTTCTTCCCAATGGATTTTTAGTGTTAAATTTATTATTTTAAATAATAATAATAATAATAATAATAATATATAACATATATTATTTATATTATATTATATTATATTATATTATATTATATTATATTATATTATATTATATTATATTATATTATATTATATTATATTATATTATATTATATTATATACAATGATTCTATATTTTTTATTAAAGAATATTATTATATATAACTTATATAAAATTAATATATAATTAATGTTAATAATATTAATTAATATATATTATATATGTATTATATAATATATATAGTTATAGATATTATATATAATTAATATTATTATATATAATATATATATTATATATAATTTAATATATATTATATTATTATATAATATACTAGTATATATATTATATATTATTATATATAATATAATATATATTATATACATATTATAATAATATATATTATATATATAATATATATTAATCAATATTATTATATATAATAACATAATATAATATATATTGTAATATATATAATATTAATATTATATATAACATTAATATATAATATTATTTTATTATTATTATTATTATTATATTAAAATAGTCTTCTAAAATTATTATTAGTTCTTATTATTTAATAAATAATATTTTAATAAATAATAATGTTGTTCATTATTTAATGAAAATTAAAATTAATAAATTAAAATGGTATTGTTTGTTTTTTAATAAATAATATTTATTTATCCAATATATAAAAAATAAATAATACTTCCAGTATTTATTGGGTTCTTTAGGGACCTACCCAGCTACTGGATATTTTATTTTTAAATATCTCTTACAGGATATTTCTCCTACTGCGGTTTATAAATTTATACATTTTATACATTTTCCCTTTCCTAGATATACACTACTCTTCTCCAATTATTTCAGACTTCAGTTCCCACCATTCTTTTCCTCTTTGTCCAATAGCTGGTACCTTTTGTCTTGTTTTTGTCCATTTTAGGATATCTATTGGTCTTAAGCTGATCCCTTCCCAAGGCTAGACTTCGGCCATTTGTGTATTTCCATAGATCCAGCAATTAGTTAAATGTAACTCTTCCCTGATCTTTTCCACTAAATCTATGAACAAGTTTTTCCCACGAGATGTTTCTAGGTCTTCTTTCTCATTTACTGATGTTGTTACTTCTTTCTCTTTTATTAAGTTTCCTTTGCCTTTTTGATTGGACTTACGTTCAAAGCAAAGCCAAGCATCTCCTATATGACGCTTCCCAAGCAGTCATTGCAGTCATTCTATATTTTGTGAAATCCAGTAAGTCTTGCTTCCCCTTGACAGGTTGCTAACAGAGAGAGATTGACACAGTTTAGGTTTAAATTTGTATGTACTCGTATTAAAGATCCGGTTTCTTCCCCTCTGTAAAGGAGGTAGTAACATTTAGCACATGGGCTCTTCTGACTTCCCAGCGTGATGTTAACCAGTAAGATCAGTAAGAGCATTCCCAGGAGTCTGGTATGAGGCATTCCCCTAAACTCTACAACTACTGAGCTGCACCCAGTGATTGGAGTGGCTGTTTTTAGGCGGACTGTAGACTCACCCAGCCTTGCCTCCTGGTTATGCTTTTCTCCTACAGAAGAGCTCGTTGGTTTTAGCAGAGAGTTTTTTATTCTCTCAGTGTCAACACATTTGATTTTTCTTTACTAATTTATTTTTGCCCTGAGGGATGTTCTATAGGAGATTACTTTATACACTAAGATTGGAGTTCACTGGGGTATTTTAAATTTTTAACACAAAAACATTAATCTAAAAACCTTGAACTCAATGGTCAGATGACTTTAAGAATTTTCGGTATCCAAAATGATAGATAAAATACTCACACCAAACAAATAACAAGGTATTTACTCTTATGCCTAACCCTACAAAATAATAGTATGATTTTATGCTAATCCTACAAAATCGTAATACACCTTATGCCTAATCCTACAAAATCATAATATACGCCGAAACAAACAAAGGCTCCAACGCAAACAAAAAATTCTTCATTATTTAATAAACACTAACTAATAATACATGCAACAGGAAAGTATCTACTTTTCAAACTCAAAAGTAAAATATAAATAACATTAACTGCAATTTTTAACAGTTCTTAACAAGTTTTGATTATTTAAATGGCTCTTAACAAGTTTTTGACTATAGACAGTCTCCAGTAGTCTTTAGGTCTCCTCTGGAGGGTTAGCTTTAGATTGTCTGAGTGATTAGTCAAATCCATTCATTAGAAGACTTAGTAGGGGATGTGGTTGGTTTTGACTCTTCAGTGGGAGGTGGTGCAGGTCCTTTAAGCTGGGTTATATGTGTCCACCCCTTCTCTTGGGTCGTATGGCTGTATTGGTGGTGAGTAGGACCTGAAAAGGGCCTTCAAACTTAGAGGTTAAAGGTGCAGAGTTCCATGATTTAACTAACACCCAGTCTCCTGGATTGATGTTATGTCCCTTAGTGTCTAAGGGAGAGGTTTGAAGGACATAGCCCTTTTTCCTAAGATCTTTGAATCTCCTTCCTATGGCCTTTACTTATTTTTGGGTGGCTGTCTCTCCTGGATAAATTTCCGTGCTATACGGGGTTGTCAAGAAGGGGAGTCCAAACATCATTTCATAAGGTGAGACTCTTATACCTGTTCGAGGCCTTGTTCTAATTTGTAACAGTGCTAAGGGTAGACAATTAAGCCAATTCATCTGGGTTTCTGTAACTAATTTAGTTAATGTGTTTTTGATGGTTTTATTCATTCTTTCTGCTCCTCTGGAGCTCTGGGGATGCCAATGGGCTGTGCAACCTCCATTTCATTCCCAGGGCTTCAACAACTTGGTGTAAGACTTTGGCAGCAAAATGTGGACCTCGGTCAGAATCAACATTATTTATCAACCCATATTGGGGAATGATGTTTTCTAGGATTGCTTTTGTGGCTGCTTGGGCTGTCTCTGTTTTGGTCGGGAACACCTCTACCCAATGGGTGAGGTGATCCACGGTCACTAAGAAGTGTCTGTATCCCTGAACAGGGGACATTTCTGTGATGTCTACCTGCACGCTTTGGAACGGCTGCAAGGCCAACTCTCTTCCCCCAGATCAGACAGTACTCTTCTCATTAACTTCTGATTGATTTTTTGGCAAGTTAAACATCCCTTGGTAACTGCCTTTGCTATGGTACATACTCCCATGCACATATGATCTCTTGGAAAGTGGTCACATAATCCTTGTATTCCCCAATGGGTCAACTCGTGTAACTCTGTCATCACCTTTCGGGCTGGAGCTTTATTTAAAATTTGCCGTCCATCAGGGGTCCACCATTCTCCATTTTATTTTTACTGTCCTCTCATCTTTTCTAACTCTCCTAATTCGTTCTCGTCAAAGATGGGTCGTTCCTCTTTTCTTTCTCTACTAGGTGTTCCTTCTATCTTAAGAATTTTAACTGGACTTTCCTGTTCCAAAGCTACTTCTTTCACTACTTGATCAGCTAAATTATTTCCCTTTATTTCAAGGGTGTCCCCTTTTTGATGTCCTTCTGTGTGAACTTTGGCTATCTCTATTGGTTTCCTTAGGAACTCTAGTACTAATTTTCTTATCTCTTAATGTATTAAATTTTTGCCTTTAGAATTTATGTATCCCCATTCTTCCCATATTTTTCCAAATGTATGGACAATTCCGAATGCGTACTGGGAATCGGTATAGATTTTTCCTTTATCTTTTTCTAGTAAATCTAGCCCTCTCTTCAGGGCACAGATTTCACAGCACTGGGCAGATCAATTTGAGGGTAGCTTTCCCATTTCCTCAACTTGCATGTTCTGCCCATCTACAGTTGCATACCCTGAGACCTGTCTACTGGCCACAGTTCATGATGATCCATCTGTAAATAAAATTCTCCTATATGGGAAGGACCCATCTTCTAAATCTTGTCTCACTTTAGTCTGCATTTCAATCATTTGTAAACAATCACGCTCCAGGTCTGTTTACAGCTCTCCCATGAGGAACTGGGCTGGATTTAAACATTTTGAAGTGACTAATTCGAGGCCCTTGGTACTTATTAGTATTATTTCATGGTTTAGTATTTGGGAGTTGGTTAGCCCCTGAGGGGCCTTGTGACTTAAAACAGCTTTTACATCATGTGGGGTATGAACCCCGATCTTCCCCTTTCAGGTTAGTTTCTGTATGTCTTCTATTGGGGTGGCTGTTGCTGCTATCACTTGCACACAGGCTGGCCACCCTCTGGCTACTGGATCTGGTAACTTGGAGAGAGATGAGACCGGCTTCCTGCATCCTCCCCTATCCCATGCAAGGACTCCGCAAGCTGTCCCCTCTTCCACGTTTACCAATAGGTCGAAGATCTTTCTAAGGTCTGGTAGGCTCAGTACAGGGGCAGAAGACAATTTAAGTTTCAGATTCTGAAGCTGTTCCTCGTCATTTGAGGTCCAGGTTACAGGCTCTGAGTTTTTCAATTTGCCATATGGAAATTTAACACTTTTAGTGTACTGATCAAGCCATAATCTGCAATACCCAAATAAACCTAATAATTTTCTAACGTCTCTTTTGGTCTTTGGGGCAGGGATGGACAGAATTCCCAAAATTCTCTTGGGGCTTCACCTGTTATACTCTTGGGTGATTATATTTCCTAGATATGTTACTTCTTGTTCCACAAATTGCAGTTTCTTTTGTGATACTTTTAGGCCTTTTTCCCCTAAGAAATTTAGATGCTAATACGCTGGAACTTCTAAGTTTGTCTTGTTGTCCACCGATACAAATAAATCATCAACATATTGTAAAATATTTACCCCATTCTCAGGTTTAAAGTGTTCTAGGACTTCTTCTAAAGCTTGCCAAAGAGGTTGGGGGTTCTTTAAACCCCTAGGGAAGATGTGTCCACCTTCGTTGCTGTTTTCTTTTCTTTTCAATGTCCTCCCATTCAAAGGCAAACCAGTTCCAGCACTCTTCAGCCAGGGGACATGCCCAGAAGACATCCTTTAAATCCATGACAGAGACCCATGCATGCTCCTTAGGTACTTGGCTTAAAACGATGTGTACAGGTTTTGTACTACCGGGTGCCTCGCAACCGTTCTTTTATTAACTTCTCTTGAATCTTGTAGTAATAGATACCTTCCATCAGCTTTTCTCACTGCTAGTATGGGAGTATTATGTGGAGACATGCATGGTTCTAAAATCCTTCCTTTAATAGCTGGTCAGTTACTGGGGCTGGTCCTTGCTTTCCCTCTGGGGAAATTGGATACTGCCTTACCCAAATGGCGGACATGTCTTTCTGCTGCTCTACTTCTATTGGTGGAATATTCAAACAACCAATTTTTCCCTCCCCCACCCACACATTTGGATTCATTTCATCTATGTCTCCCTTAGTTAAGACCATTATTTGTACTACCATTTTTCCTTCTTTTGGCAATACTCCAATTCCCAATTTGATTTGTAATTCATATCCTAATAAGTCACAACCTAACTTGGGGATGTAAATGAACTTAGCTCTCTTGAATTTCCTCTAATTTCTACATCTTCTATAATCTGGGCCTCCAATGGTTCTCCTTTGGCCCCTCGTACATTGCAGACCTTTTTACCTTTTTACCGACTGTGATTCCTGTTGGTATTTTAGTCACACATGACTTGTCTGCTCCGTTATCAACTAAAACTTCAAATTCATCATTCTGGAGACCAATTCAAAATTTACAAAGGGCTCTTCTCGATGATTCATTAAATTCCCCAGGGCATACTACCCTTGACACCCCTATTCCGCATATTTCTCGTCTCTTCTTAAGATGTACTCTAGAGTTTCTTGCTCCTAGGCTATGGCTTCATCTAATTGGACTTTCTTACAGTTTCTCTTTAGGTGTCCTTTCTCTCCACAGTAATAACAATATTTGTCACTGAGTAGAACCCTAGCCCCTTTTGGTCCAATAAAACCTTTGTCTCTTCTAAGTGGTTCTACTGGCCTGTATTTGTTGTCTCCCACACTTTCTCTGGCTATGGCTGCCATAATTTTAATTTTTATTTTTTGTCTTTTCTTCTTCTCTTCTTATATATACTCTTATGGCTTTTCACAGCAGTTAATTAATAATTTTTCCTGCCAGTCCTCTATTCTTTCTAACTTTCATCTGATATCTGGCCAGGATTTAGTTACAACTTGTATGTTGAGAAGGATCTGGCCTTTGGGGCTATCTAGGTCAACATTAGAGTAAATCTGGACATTTTGCTTTAGCCTATTAAGCCATGTTGCTGGGGTCTTATCTTTTTCCTGGGTGCCGTCAAACGCTAACCTGGTATTACTCCCTCTAGGGACTGATTCTTTCATCCCTCTGGTCATCAGGGATCTGTGATCTCTCATATTCCCACTCCCCTCTTCTTGATTAGGGTCCCAGTCAGGCTCCACTAAAGGCATTTTTTGTTACCTTGGGGCCCGGGTTGGTTTTCTCGCTCACAAATTTTCATTCCTGTAGTTCTTATTATTCGAGTCTCTTCTGGGGAAAATAGGATGTTTAAGATGTACAATTCTCCTCATGTCTAAATAATAGGGGCTAAAAATTGATCAATTTGATTTGCTATTCCTACTGGGTCTTCAACTAAATTTCCCAATTCTTTCTTAAATTTCCAACTTCGGATGCAATCAAGGGAGGGTTTACAAATCCAATCTCCTTGGCCACCCCACCCATGGGAACTTCTCTGAGGGGGAACAATTTTTCCACTTCACCCACTTTGGACCGGGTGTTACAACATCAGCTGTGGAGGCTGACTGGGTAACTTCACTCTTGGGCATGAGATTCTGAGATGTTTTTTGGCTTCTCGTTTGTGCTGGGAGAGGCAGAGCCGGAACCTGCTGGTGAATTAGGGGTGCATGAGATGGCAGAGGTAAGGGAACAGTAGTGAAGGGTAAAGAGAGTAAGGAGAGGGTAGAGGGGAAGGTGGTAGAGGTATAACTGGGTTAGGAGGTGGTAAAGGAATGACAGCTGGGAGAGGAGGAGGAATTGGGTCCACAGCAAGAGGAATTGGAGGAAGGATTTGAGGTACTGCAAGGGTAGGGTGAAGTAAGTGGTCAAGGGGGTCCCAGTTTTTGTTAGCCTTCCCAGCCTCTTCTTCTTCTTTTACTTTACTAGCTTGCTTTCCCTCTTTTAATTTATGGACTCTTGTATTTTCCTCCTCTGAGGTGTACTTTAGCCAACAGGTGACGTTCTGTATGTGATGGGCCTTTAGCAGGAATTTGGGGCAAAACAGAACATGCATCACGTTCGGATAGAGAGGCAGGTATTTCAGGATATGTTTCAGGATGTTGTTAGCTCATGCAGAATGAAAATTAGAGAGCTGAAAGCTTAAGACTTAACTAGGCCATGTCTGTTAAGGATAATAAAAATGTTTCTAAAAGCACATTAATGGCAAAACGAGGTACAAGGACAATCTCCATTCATTATTAGGGGAGATGTGGTTACCAAATATGAGGGAAAGGCTGAGGTACTTAACCCCTTCTGAGCCTCAGTTTTCAAGAATAAGTCAAGTTGTCCGCAAGAAAAGTCTTCTCCTGAGCTGGTGGATGGGGACAGGGAGCAGAACAGCCCCCCCCTGTAATCCAGAAGGAAGCAGCTGGGGACCTGCTGAGCCACTCAGATGCTCACAGGTGTCTCTGGAAGCAGATGGGATCCATCCCAGGGGGATGAGGGAGCTGTGGATGAGCTCCCCAGGCTGCTCTCCATCATTTACCATCAGAGCTGGCTCAGCAGGGAGGGCCCAGAGGACTGGAGGTGCCAGTGTGAGCCCATCGCCAAAAAGGGCTGGAAGGAGGAGCTGGGGAACTCCAGGCCTATCAGCCTGACCTGGGTGCCCGGCAAGGTTATGGAACAGATCACCTTGAGTGCCATCACAGGGCACCCACAGGATGGTCGAGAGATCAGCGCCAGCCAGTGTGGATTTCAATATCTGCATTGATGATCTGCATGAGGGGACTGAGTCCAGCATCAGCAAATTTGCAGATGACACCAAGGTGGGTGTGAGTGTGGATCTGCTGGAGGGTAGGAGGGCTCTGCAGAGGGACCTGGACAGGCTGGATCCAGGGCCCAAATCCAACAAGGTCAGGTTTAACAACTCGACGTTTCAGGTCCTGCACTTTGGCCACAACAACCCTTGCAGTGCTACAGGCTGCGGACAGAGTGGCTGGAGAGCAGCCAGGCAGAAAGGGACCTGCAGGGACTGATGGACAGCAGGCTGGGCATGAGCCAGCAGAGTGCCCAGGTGGGCAAGAAGGCCAATGGCTCCTGGCCTGGCTCAGGAATGGTGTGGCCAGCAGGGGCAGGGCAGGGATTCTTCCCCTGTGCTCAGCACTGGTGAGGCCACACCTCGAGTGCTGTGTCCAGTTCTGAGTCCCTCATATTTATGAAGGACATGGAAGGGCTGGAGCACGTCCAGAGAAGGGCAACAAGGCTGGGGAGGGGTCAGGAACACAAGTCCTGTGAGGAGCAGCTGAGGGAGCTGGGGTTGTTTATCAGGGAGAAGAGGAGGCTCAGGGAGACAAGGTGGTGTCAGGGCACAGGTTGGAATTGATGATCTCAAAGGTCTTTTCCACCCTTGCTGATTCTGGGATTCTCTGGAACCACCCTTGGAGCAGTTGCAGGAGGAGCCCTGGGCCTCCTCTTCAGAAGCTCCAGCAGCCCACGTCCCTCAGCTTCTGCTGCCAGCCCCAAAGCCCATCCTGTCAGTCCTGCAGAGCCTCTGCAGCTCCTCCTCACTGCCCAGAACAGGGAGCCCCAGAGCCAGACACAGCAGCCCAGATGTGCTCCCTTGGCCTGACGTGCCTCTGGCAAGGGAGCAGCACCAGGCACTGCAGGAGCCTGCAGACAATTCCTGCAGCACTTGTAGGATGATCCTGCTGCCCAAGGGACGTTCCCATGGGGCCAAGTCAGGAACTGCAATGGAGAGTGGGGCCAGAGAGGAAGGGGCAAACAGGGAGGGGCAGTTTGCAGGGGAGGGAACAGCAAAGGGCAATAGGAAGGAATCTGGATCAGGGACGAGGAAAGAAATCCAAGGTTAAGCCAAGGAAATGCTCAGGTCAGTTTGGGGGTGGCTGCCAGGCAGCCCTGGCTCTGAGCAACAGCGTCTGCAGTGGCACAGGAAACTCTCAGCTGATGGGAACAAACTTTCAGGCTGACTGCAGAGGCCAGGACAAAGCTGAGTGGTTTCCCTGGTGTCCCCCAGCCCTTGCTGGCCCCAGGGGCTGATGGCATTTGTGCCCCCTCAGGTTCATGTCCCCACACCAACAGCATGGGGGTGCTCCCCCTGCTGTGTGCAATGCAAACAGGGGCTGCTGAGCCAGTGCTGCCGTGTGTGTGCCTGCAAGGATGGGGCACCTGTGTGAGCTGGGGGAGAGGCCAGGGCTGCAGAGGGGGGATGTTGTTGGCAGCTCCATCAGGACGCTCTGGGACGCTGCCCTGGGCTGTGCAGTGCACTGGGGATGGATCAGCCCCTGCTCTGCTGCTCCTTCCCGTCTGCCCCAGGGCCCTTGCAGAGCCCCAGCCATGCTGTTTGCCCCCAGCCTGCCCATGGCCAGCCTGGGGCTGCTCACGGGGCTTTTCTGTGCTGAGCATTGGCCTGGGTGTGTTCTTGAGAGAGCCTGGGCAAGGAGCCTGGAGTCCCCAGGCCCTGGCCTGAGGCGTCAGCGCTGCCCCAGCAGTGCCCATGGCCTGTTCCTGCTGCAGCCACGGCACTGCCACCCCCATGGCTGTGCCCGGCCCTGAGAGCACTCAGGCCCTGCAGCAACACCAGGGCCACCAGGGCAGCGGGGCAGGGCCACAGCAGCATCACTGGCAACACCAAGTGCTGCTGCTGCTGGGCACAGCTGCTGGGCCAGCACTGATCTGCCCCCAGCTCTGCACACAGACATTGCTGCTGCAGCTCCAGAGAAGGCAACAAAAGGGCATCTCTGCAGAAAACTTTTCTGGGAGATCCTTTAGTTCTTTTAAAGCCACAGAGAGTGCAGCCCCTCATTGACACAGTCTCTGGTTACAGTCAAGGAATAGAGAAACAAAATGAGAAATGGTATAAAAAATGGCATTTCTTTGTAGACAATACGAAAAAGTTAAAAGAAAGAAACAGAACCTCCAGAAGGAAACCAACAAGAAGTATCAAAGATTAGTTTTATTACAAGCACTTTGCATAAATTACTCAGCAGTTTAATGTTCCTGAAAGCATGCAGTCATCAGTGTCCACACTGCAGCCTTGAGCTCCTGGTTCCTCAGGCTGTAGATGAGAGGGTTCAGGACTGGAGGCACCACCGAATACAGAACTGAAAGGGCCAGATCCAGGGATGGGGAGGAGATGGAGGGGGGCTTCAGGTAGGCAAATGTGGCTGTGCTGATGAACAGGGAGATCACAGCCAGGTGAGGGAGGCAGGTGGAAAAGGCTTTGTGCCGTCCCTGCTCAGAGGGGATCCTCAGCACAGCCCTGAAGATCTGCACATAGGAGAAAACCATGAACACAAAACAGCCAAAACTTAAACAGGCACCAACAGCAAGAAGTCCCAGTTCCCTGAGGTTTGAGTGTGAGCAGGAGAGCTTGAGGATCTGTGGGATTTCACAGAAGAACTGGCCCATAGCATTGCCCTTGCAGAGGGGCAGGGAAAATGTATTGGCTGTGTGCAGCAGAGCATTGAGAAAGGCACTGGCCCAGGCAGCTGCTGCCATGTGGGCACAAGCTCTGCTGCCCAGGAGGGTCCCGTAGTGCAGGGGTTTGCAGATGGACACGTAGCGGTCATAGCACATGATGGTCAGGAGGAAATGCTCTGCTGAGATGAAGAACACAAAGAAAAAGACCTGTGCAGCACATCCTGTGTAGGAGATGTTCCTGGTGTCCCAGAGGGAATTGTGCATGGCTTTGGGGACAGTGGTGCAGATGGAGCCCAGGTCGCTGAGCGCCAGGTTGAGCAGGAAGAAGAACATGGGCGTGTGCAGGTGGTGGCCGCAGGCTACGGCGCTGATGATGAGGCCGTTGCCCAGGAGGGCAGCCAGGGAGATGCCCAGCAAGAGGCAGAAGTGCAGGAGCTGCAGCTGCCGCGTGTCTGCCAATGCCAGCAGGAGGAAGTGCCTGATGGAGCTGCTGTTGGATACTTGCTGTGCCTTGGCATGGGAATCTGTAAAAAAAGTAATCATGGAATAGTTGGGTTTAGGAGAGGACTTCAAATATCCCAGCACAGCGTGGGGGCACTTTCCCCCCACTGCCTGCCCAGGGCTCTGCTGCCTGGAGTTGTCCCTGCCAGCAGCTGCTTCCCTGTGCCCAGGGCTGGGCCCTGCCAGAGCTGCCAGAGCCCAGCCCAGCTCTGGGGGCTTAGCTCTGCCCTGCAGACCCCTCCCATCTCTAGCACTGCCCAGGGGCAGCTCTGGCTCTGCAGGCTCTGATGGTAACATCACAGGAACCCTGAGGAGACTGGGAAAGCAACACTAATGCTGCCTCTAAGGGGCCCTGCAAGGATTTCTGTCACTGCCTGGTTTATTAACATCTGAAAGTATTTTGGGGTTTTTTTGGGTTTTTTTTTCTCAACCTGAACCTTGAGATGAATATCTATCTGCACTTTCCTATCCAGGCAACCCAGAACAGTATATTCAAAAAGCAGGAAATTCCCTTTCATGCAGCCCCTGTCTTGCTGTGCTCCCTGTATAATCTATTTGTTCTGACATTAAATGCCATACTGGAAGCAGTCCTGAACAATGCAGCATCCACCCCACACAAGGAGAAAACTTCCAAGCCTGACCAGCTGTCTCCTGCCCCTATATCTTGTCCCCCAGCGCTGGGAGCAACTGCCAGGGCTGGCTGAGAGCTGTCTCTGGCAGGCAGCAGAGTCCCTGCCCCAGCACAGTGCCCTGGGCTGCAGGACCCTGCTCTGCAGGACAGCCCTGGGCACCCCTGGCTGCTCTGCACAAGAGACAGAGAATGTACTCACAGAGTCTGTAGGCATTGGGATGTTCCAGCTTTAGGAGATGGCTCCAGGAGCTGCAGCTGCATTGTCCTGCAGTCAGAGGTTCCTGTGCCAAGGGCTGGCAGTGATTCTGCCCCAGGCACTTCTCAGCACCTTCCCAGCCCTGACTGATTGAAGCTCTCTGTGCCTCTGTGCTGTGCCCCGGGTGGCTGCAGGCAGTGCCCCAGCCCTGCTGGGCTGGCAGAAGAGCTGCTCATCGAGAGAAATGTGCTTTTGAAGCTCTTCTTGGTTACCAGGAGTTGCCTCTGTGCCAGGAGCCCAGCCCAGCTCAGCAGCACAGACACAGCACAAGGACTTTAATGAACCTCTGGGGCATTGTGCTCAGGCCCTGAACATCGGTCCCTGAGAGGGAGCTGAAGAAACCTCTCCAGAACTCTAAGGCAGAATCCAACTCCAAAGTTTCTTGGACTTTTAATGGGTCCCACTGAGGAGTACAACTGAGAAAGTGTCCCCAGGCCCCAGGCAGAGCAGAGAACTGCAGGCAGTGATGACAGGTGGGGACAAAGAGAAGCCAAGTCTTGGTGCCCTGGGGCACAGCAGGGTCTGTGCCACCAAGGGCTGTGAGGAGACACCTTGTCCTGAGGCACTGGGGCCTCCTGGCACAGCCCCAGCCAGGCTGGGCACTGTCAGCCCCTTGTCCTGCCTTCAGCATCCCCCCCTAGCCTGCATCCCAGTGGCCTCAAGGATCTGCTGGAAGGAGTCCCTGGGGAGCCTTGCTCAGCAATGGCCCTGGGGAATCCTTAATGCTCCCTGTAGGGACTGCAGGTTTTTTAAAAACTTTGGGTTTGGCTTTTGCCTTGGAGTCTCTGAGAGGTTTGTGCAATCATGGCCTCCAATTATCTGCAGTAATTATTCCCTGGAGAGGCTTTCTCAGTAACAACACTCAGAGGGGCTCATTAATACTTCAGGGTACTTCAGTTATTTTAAGGTACTTGGTGTTTCCCTTTTGATACACACTGTGTGAGAGGTTTTACAATCATGGCCCCAATTATCTGCTTTAACGAGTCCCTTGAGAGCTTTGTACTGACACTCAGTGGGGCTCATTAATGCCTTGAGATACTCAAGGTTTTTAAGGTACTTTATGGATTTAAGTTTACTTTTAGGTACTTTTAAGGAATTTCCTTCCAAAATTGAGTGTCTGAGAGGTTTTTGTGCCATCCGGACCTCCAGTTCTCTCCTCCAAGGAGTCCAGGAGGAGCCTGTGTTGGGTATCTTCCCTCTTTCTGTTTTACAACAAAGATGGAACTGAAAGAATTTTGTAAGACTTTCTAAAAGCATCCAAACAAACATGAGACAATTAACAATACAACAATAACTAGGAAAATTAAATGTCCTGTTTTAGATAGACATCATCCAACTCTTTTATCCCTTGGATTGGAAGAGTTTATTGAACTAGTCTTTGTTTTCCACTTGAAGCTTCTTGAACTCTTCATTCAGTACTTGAATGCTCTTGTGGATTGACTCACTGTGGCTGGAGAGGTTCATGCAACACATGCCCTCAGAGTCTACACAGCCATGCCCATGTGCCCAGAATAAAAATTCTATCGCTGTTCTGCAAGGTGGCATGTCTGATGGTCTCTATGTCTGAGAGCAGGCCACTCAGTGTGAGGGAGTAGCATTGGTTTGCTTACTTAACAGGCACCCAAGATGGTCTGATTGTCCTAAAGCTTTAGCTGTAGGCACCCAAGGTAGTCCAAATTGGGGGTGCTACCATCCAATACCTGGATTAAAGCTTGCAAAGCCATCTCTTTGATATCATCCAATACTTCTCTGAGGATACCTGCTGCTTGATCATCTGGTAGGCTGTGTTGTCCTTCTCCAGCTAGATGGTTGATTGTCAATTCCGCCCTTGCCTCATTATTAGCATACTCATTGCTATTAGCATAATAAACACTTCCATCCCTCTTCCCACAGGGTGTATTCTGTAAATGACAACAACATAATATATTTTAAATCATAGGGGCCAGAATTTTGAAGCACCCGTGGGGTTCACATTGGTGACCTGAGCCATACGTGCTGCCGGAAGCCTGGAAAGCTGCAAGAGCGCTCACGAAAGAGGTATGAAAAGGCAAGCAGCATATAAGTTATCCGCCACGTATCTAGAATGGCGAGGGATAAAGGGGATAGATTTGTTATTAGCCTACGGATACGCCGAAGAAACTTTCCTTAACCCACATGAACTTTCAGAATGGAGAAAATCTGGGGATATACTGTGGGAAGCCGTGTTAGAAGATGATAAGTCAGCAAAGAAACCGAGCAAGCCTAGGCGGGGTATACACAATACACTTCAGCATGTCTCTGAGTGCACAGCAGCAGCCGTGGCTCAGGGCGGCTGCAGGGCTGTGCCGCTCCGAACTCGGCATGGGCGCAGCGGCGGCAGCGACGGCAGCCACAGGGGGTTCGCCCCCTCCGACACAAGCGCCGCGGGACCGGAGCACTTCTTCCAGCGGGAGCACTCTCCCTCCACCCCGCAGCTGGCAAAAGCTTCAGTGTGAGACCTAACAGCATAATAAATGTGACTCTTGTCAACAAAAGAAAGATTCCTACTGCAATTAAGAGACCAGTGAAAATAAACAAACGACACCAAGGACCGTTGCGGCAGCGTTTCTCACCCAAGTTAAAAAGACTTTTTGTTCTTCCTAGCAGAGACTGTAAAAGAGACTTTAACATCAGAAGCCCAAATAACTCAGTCAGTGAAACATCAGACTCTAAAATTATATTTTGAAAAATTTAAAATTGTCAAAGATGTGTTAAAGTGATTGTAGAAGTAAGAGGTAATGAGTGTGTTTTTTGTATTTTTTAAGCTTGGTTTAGATGTGATAGATGTAAAAGCAAGCACTGAATTCAAAAGAATTTTTTCACAGGTATACCTTGAACAAATTTCTTATGTTTAAATGCATTCAAGTATAAAAATGCTGCAGCAAACATGTGAAGAAAGTTGTTTTAGCTTGGTATTTTAGAATCAGGCCTGTAAGTAAGTTATAGTAAATGCTATATTCTATTTCTATAGTAAGTTTTATCTGTTGTTAAGTAGTTAAAGTTAAATTATCTATTAAGTGCTATTAAGTTTAAGTAAAGCTAGATTCTGTTTAAATTATATTAGGATTAAGTTATTTAGAATTTAAAGTCAGTTAAGTTTTGTAAAAGCTTTGTTAGATTTAAGTGATTTTACATGTAAGTTCTGTTGATTTAAAAATCTGTTAAGTTTAAGTAAAGGTAAGTTTAAGTAATGTTAAGTACTATTAAGTTTAAGTATTTTAAGTTTAGGTGTTATTAAGTTTAAGTAACGTTAGATAGATTTATCTTTTTATGATAAGCGTTTATTTTATGACTTGTGTGCAAAGTGTTGTTGTGAACATCAGAGAAACTCTAGTTGAAAGAGACAATCAGAAACATATGTGAGTAAAGCTGTTCCTGTTTGAAGTATATCTGCTGTTTGAGAATAGAAAGCCAACGACGCAGATGAAATCTGTGCACATGTTACTCCTTTAGCTTACTTTTGTAGGTTGTATTAGCACACCTGAGTTTTGTTTGAGCCTTGTACCATATAGAATCCCTTGTGTATCTATCGTATAGTATATCCTATAAATAGTGACAGCCTTTTCGGTTTGTTTCCCTAGCTTAGATCCCTTATAAGAGAGAAACCTTGCTAGCTGAGAATACTGTTTAGCTGTTAGAATTGCTGATTTTTGTGTTGTAAAGAGTGTGACACAGTTAGCCCATAGAATTTTGCTTTTCATAAAAAATAAAAACAGGGGAGATGTTGGGAATTTAGCTGCTAGAGACTGGAAAAGTACAAAGCCGTGGCTAATTCCAAGTCCTGCACCTGTGAGATAGCGTGTCCTTGGGCCTAGCTGCAGTAGGATAACAAATAGTGAAAGAGACATGAGAAAAGAGAGATGTAACCCCTAAAGAATGAGGAAGAGTTCATGGTATAGTTTAACCAATAGATTGCTTGGCTTACAGAATATTCATAAGCTTATTATTTGCTGTATAAGTGTTTGATGCTGTGATAAATAGGTATGATTTGTGCTGATAAAAATTGAAACAGTAATCAATATTGATACAGTAATTAATATTTGAGAATAATAAAATAGTTAATAGCTAAAAATTGTTATGCCAAAGAAGAGAGGGAAAGGAGGGGCTCCACCCACCCCCCCCTTCCCAGCAGATGTTCACAAGGACAGGAGGAAAGAAGCTGAAGATACAGTTGCTAAAAATGACCAAGAACCTGGTTGGGTCCAAGAAAATGCTAATTATAAGGGACTTATTGCCTTGATATGTAGATGCAGTGATACGTTAGTCTTGGCTTACATTGTACTGGCTTGGTGCGCATGTGTAACCCAAAGGTGAATTAAAGGACAACGAAGAAGACTACAGGGCCTTCATCATTGACAACCCTCAAAGACTTGTGCGACCACCAAACCGAGTGGTGGCGCATGCGTGATAAAGGTGGTAATGAAGGCGGAGACAGAAAAGTGACGAACCGAAAATAGGAGGAGATAGCATAACAGGGGTGACTTTCACTTGGCAAGCTTGTACGTGAAGTGGCAAGGGTCATTGAACCCTGCCCTCCGTACCCCGCGGTTGTTTTTGCTTATGCGCTATTATTTGAACCAAATTATCCCTTGTATATATATTTTCTAAACTATTTAATTAAAATTGTTACTACTTTTAATACTGTTTGGCCTTTTTATGATGGGATAATTGGGCAAACATAACAATGCTTTCTTTAATAAATTGGACCTGTGATGAACCACCTGGTGTCCTGGTCCCCTTCCTACGACATGGGCCCTGCCAAGCTGTCCCTGCCTCACGCTGGCCTCGCTTCCCCTGGCACAAGTGCCGGGCCTGAAGGAGCTGCCCGGTGCTCCAGCCTGCCGAGCAGCCCGGCTCCCTGCCCCGGTGCCCAGAGTGCTGCACACACTGCTGGCCTTTGCCAGGAGGTGCAGGGCAGCTGGCAGAAGAGGAGGAATCCTCAGCCAGCCCAGTGGCCCGCGGCTGCCCTTGGCCTTTCTCTGCTCCTGGGCACACTCTAGATGGCCAATGCCTCCAGGCCGGGCTGTGCCCAGCACGGCTGCGCTTCCCCTCGGCAGCAGCCAGCTGCCACCTGGGCTCTGAGAGCGGAGGATTCGCCCGCTCCCAGCAAGAGGCACCCAGGGCCCGGCTGCTGCCTCTTGCAGCTCCAAGGGCCTCCTTCCAGCCTGCCTCTGCCGGGGCTCAGGCTGCTCCGGCCTCTGCCGGGGCTCTGCTGGGGCTCCAGCCTGGGCAAGGCCGGGCCCGCTCTCACCTCACAGGCGCTGACAGCTCTGCCCCACAGGAGACCTTCCCGAGCACCCTCTCTGATCTTTCTGCTTTCTCACTTGAGCAAGGCTTTCCTCCAGACAAAGAGATGATTGCATTTAGGGATCCAAATCCAAGTGGCAGGAGCCCAAATGCTCTCCAGTCACAGCTGAAGGCCTGCATCTGCACAGGGTGTTTGGGCTGCCTCATTCTTCTTTTGGTTTTGCCTTCAAATGCCATTGCCCTTTCTGCCTCAAACAGAAGTACTAAAGCTGGCCAAAAACAGACCAGTGGGCCATATTCCAAAGGCAGTGTGGTCTGGAGAGGATGAATGAAGAACATCCTTCCCCACTTTCACACCATGCCAAAGACACTGTGTCACCTTTAAGAAACAACAGACAATTCAGAAAGAATTTTTGAGCTTATTCGCAGAGTGAGAAGGAAGGGAATTGTCAAGGTGACGTGTGGTTTTAGAAACTTTATTCATTTCCAATCCTACTCTGCAGTCCTATTAGACAATCCTACTCTAACTCTAACTCTAACCCTAACCCTAACCCTAACCTGAACCCTAATCCTAATCCTAATCCTAATCCTAATCCTAATCCTAATCCTAATCCTAATCCTAATCCTAATCCTAACCTACAATCCTAGTCTAAACTGGTTGAGGAATAAATGGTCCTGATGTGATTGTCACGTTCTTGTCTCCCTCCTCTTCTTCACTGAAACAATCAGCGGCACCAGGCTGGACGCAGGCTCAGCAAATGTTACAAATGGATGCTGCCCAAAGGGAAAAAAAACAAATCAACAAAAAACAATGGACCATGACTTTCCAAGCTCAGTGCTTCCAAGGATTCCTCTGGCTCCTAGAAGGATACAGGAAGAGGACCAATGGGACCATCTACACCTCCAACTTTATGTGCAGGACTTTGCCTTCACAGGCAAACCTGGCCCAGAATCCCACTCATCCATTTTTTCAGGTGTCCTCAACTTGCTGAGATTTTTGCCCTGCCAGTGCTCTAGAAATGGTGCTTTCTTTGTCCTTGGAGTTTCAACTTTTCAGGAAACTCCAAAGCCTCACACTGGTCCCTCTCTTTGAAAGACAGGCACTGTGCTGATTCCCGCAGGGAGACAGAGCAGTGTCTATCATTCCATGCCCTGCCCCTCGTGTGCTGGATGGCACCTTCCTTCCCAGCAGGGCCAGCCCAGTGGCACTGGGCCCTGCAGTTCCCTCTCTGCCACACAGCCTGGCAGTAACACTGGTACAGTTCCCGTCTGCTTGAGCGTGCCAGGCAGCAGATGGGGCTGGGACAAGTCCCTCCCAGCTGTCCCTGTTTGCATGGCAGAAACCTCTGAGGGTGGGCTGGGGGGCACAAACCAGGGCCCCTCAGAGGCTCACAGTGAGCCCCCCACAGCCCCTCCTGCCCACAGCCAAATCTCTGACCCCTAGGCTGGGACTGGCTTCCTTGGGCTCCTCCACCACCATTTCATGTCTCGGTACCCTGCATTGCTCTACTTCAATTCTTTTGCCATTAGATAAAACTGAACACCACACCAAATTACAAAAGAGGGTGACAGAAACAGCCAGAGGACCTCTCTGACTCAGGAAATGCAGAGGGAGCTGGAGTTATTCAGTTTTGTGAAGAACAGGCCCCAGGGAGACTTTATTGCCACTTTCCAAGACTTCAGAGTGGCTTTGAAGAAAGTGGGGGACATCTTTTTTAACAGGGCCAGTTACAAAAGGATGGGGGTGAATATTTTTTAACACAAATAGGATCTAATCAGAACTTGTTTACTCCGAGCATGGTGCGACCCTGGCACAGCTTGCCCCAAGAGCTTGTAGGAGCCCCATCCCTGCAACCATTCCAGCTCCGGTGGCAAAGGGCTCTGAGCAACCTGATCTCTTTAAAGATGCCCCTGCTCATTGCAGGACACTTGCACCAGAGGACCTTTACAGGACCCTGCCAGCCCAGCCCAGTCTAGGATTCCTCACCATTTTCATTTGAAGAGCAGCAAGAGTGGAGGTGAGGAGGAAGTGGGCTCATCTGATGCCTTGGACTTGAGTGGAGGAGGAGCCCATCCCTCAGAGCCTGTTTCACCTGCAGCCCCTTCACATTTTACCTGCAGGAGCTCCTTGGCAGACCAGCGCCGCGCCTCATCTCTCTGCAGGCAGCAGCTCAGGAAGTCACGCAGGCAGGATGAAAATAGGTTGGGCTGCTTCAGCTTTTGTCTTCCTCCTGTGGCTATCAGGAGTTGGGGCTGGGGACAAAGGAGACACCAGGCTCCACCTGCTTCTTTCCCATCTGTCACTGCTCTCCCAGATCCCATTGATTAAGCTCCACTCTGCAGTGGCAGTTTCTGCCCTGGCAGAGACCCAGAGATGACTTTTCTTTACCAACCAAAACCACAAACCCCGATGCAACCACAGACTCTCCAGCATCCCACAGATCTTGCCTTGGTAGCTGATTTCATTGACTGACCTAGTTAGTGGGAACTACATCAGCACAAGCACTTTTCCTTCCCTGAGGATTCATACCAGCTTGAGAGGCTTTTTGGAAGAAGGACTTTGCTATACTAACTCTACTCTATCCAAGGGTTAGTATATGAAAAGTATCTCTGCAGTGCTTCTTGTCCCTTAAGCACAGCTGCCATAAAACAAAACGAATCAATCTTTTTGCTTTGTTCTTGAAAAGAATGGGAATTGGAAGGAAAGAAAGGAAATCCACCACGTATTCCTCAGGTAAGGAAACAAATCTTTGGAATCTCATCTTCAACACAGACACATTAAGATCCATGCACAAATGTACTGGCATGAAAACGCCTGCTTGGACACACAGGAGCCATCTGCAGCTCTGTCTCTCAGCAGTCTGAAAATTTCTGCTTTCCTTACATGGAAAAGAAAAACTTTTCATGGTCAAATCAGAAGGAGAGGTTCCATCCCTATGATCACCCTCTGCTCAGTTGGCTACTCAAGTCAATGCATGAATGGTAGGCCCATCCCAGAAAGTGCCAGGAAACAAATGGGGGGTTCTGACAGGCTCTCCACATCACCAGGCTCTGGCTTGGTGACGGGCAGAATGTGGCTTGGGCTAGGAGAGAAACACGGTCACTGAGTGTTTCAGCAGCACTGCCCAAGAAGCAGAAGAGACTCTGTGGCCTTTACACCCTCATGGCCAGGTTTCAGGCATGTTTCCCAGTGAGAAGAAACTGCACAGGGGTTTAAGTTCCTCTCTAAAAACCAATGCCTTAGCAATTTTCTCGTGTTTGGGCTTCTTTTCTTCATTTCTGGAAATGTAACACCACTTCTGAGAGGCTTGCCTTGTGTTTGAGGGGCATCTTCACAGACAGACAAGTGGGAACAACTTGAAACCCAAAGCAAATGTTGCCTGAGAAGAGCTGGGGAGTGTTTGCCTGTGGTGAGGCTTGAGCTGTCTGGCAGTCCCCTTCCATGATGTGCAGAAACATCCAGCTGCTCCCCAGAACTCAGTCCCTCTGGGCACGCAGGCCTCTGGAAACACCTGACGATTCCAGCCTTTCTCCTGCTCAAGAGCATCTAACCTAAGCTGAGCTCCAGTTTCTTCTGTAAGGCCAAGGATGCTCACTTCCATGCAGCTGACAGTGTCCATGGAGCTCAGCAGGTCTTTCTCATACTCCTCAGGCCAAGGAATTACAGTGTAGATTGGCAAGACATCAGCTGATCATTATCTAGTGTGGTTCATGTGGAACCAAGCTCTAACCCGCTAACAAGTCAGAGGGAGAGAGCTCATTCTGCTTTTGCAAGATGGTATTTAGAAACATAAGACACCGACTTGGAACTATTCAAACCTCAACTTGCAGAATCCATCTCAAATAGACAAAAATAACAATGGCAAGAGGCCTTGGAGTCTCCATAAAAATGCCCACCACTGTCATGATAACTCTGTGCTCGTGGCGCTGAAATAGATGGTGACCAAAGAGACTTTGCTATTATCCTCTTTAACCCAAAGGAGAATTTCAAAGCCAGAAATGGCAATCTACTCCCCTTGTGTACAAATAATTGATGCGGCTTTCTGTCCTTTTCCCACATCACCAGAGGTGACAAAGAGGGTTTTATCCTGACTCTCAGCTGAGCTCAGCCACTGGCCATGGTGGGGAGCTGGAGCCCTCCCTGTCATTAGAACTGTGCAGGCCAGGGATGGCCCTGCTCCTATGGTAAAGAAACACAGCACCGGTGTCAACTGCCCACAGTGGATCCCTGCCCAGGCACCTGCCTGCAAGCTCATCAACTTGTTAAAGTACCAAGAAACAGCCAAGGGTTTGGCAAACAATTCTAACTGCAGTCAGAGAAAAACACATCCTACACTTATCCAGGCCACCCACACACATGACTGAACAATGTACAGATGACTTGAAAGCCTGAAAGTTTCAACGACCACAGGATTTGGAAAAGATGCTACAGAATGTAAGAGAAGAGCTGCGTTTAAAAAATGAAAAAGCAAGCAGAACTGCTTGGGCATTGCTTTGGTAGTAGGTTTTTTTCTCTTTTCCTTTTTTGTTTAGTTTTCTTTTTCCTTTTTTCCTATGTTTTCTATGAAATTTACACTGGAAAGGTCTAACCTCTATTTCTCAGGATATTTATCATATGTCTACCCTGTCCACTGAAAAATTCTTGTCCTTCAGAAACAGACTTCCAACATTGTTCAAAAAACAAGTGGGAAATGTCAGGCATGGCTGCAGGCCAAAATGGCAGGTTTCTGAACTGGTTAGGTTTCTGAACTGCCACTTCCCTTTCTGATACAACCAAAGCTACAGTAGATGCTGATGTGTTGCAGGGGCATTTTTAGAAGGGGACCTTGGTGGATGTGGTGCCGGAAGATGGCAATGGGATTTTGTCCAATGGCACACAGAACATGGGACAGGTGAGAAAGACAGTGGGATCAGTGAGTATTTGCACCTTACCAAGACAGGAGTTGCATTCCAGGAAGGAACTTCTTGTTCCACCATTTCAATGCCCACGATTCCCAAAGACCATATGTCCACTTTGGGGCCACATGGTTGGCCTGTCACCACTTCAGGCGCCAGCCACCCAGCAGCGCCGGCCACAGAGCTCCGTCTGCCCTGCTCAGGGCTGAGCTGAGCAAAGAGGCCAAAGTCAACTGTGGAGAAAACAACAAACCATGAAAGCCAGCTCCAGTTAGGAAACCAAGCAAAAGAATTCCCCACTCTCAGGCTAACAATGTGCTGTTGGATCTCCTGGAGAACGGTCCATGCTTGATTTCCTTGGGGCTTTAGCCAAGGGAGTATGGAATTGGCCACTTCCAAAAAATCCCAGGTTTCTTAACGCTGGGATTAACGCTCCTCACAGCAGTGGACTTCATTCCCTTGAAGCTTTAGATTGTAGCTCCCTCTGTCTGGAAGGGACACACACAGAGCAAGGCCACTCTTGACTGCTTGTGGCTCCCTATACCTCTGTGCCCATTCCAACTGTGCCCTCAGCTTGCAGCAGGGGTCCCTGCACTGCCACCAGCACCATTTCTGGGGAGCTGGCAGTCACTCCAAGCAGCCCCACAACCACATCCCTGGAATGCTGCACCTGACCAAGAATATACTGACCCAGCTTGACAGAGCCGTCAGTTCTGAGAAGGATGTTGCTGCTCTTCACATCTTGGTGGATGACGTGGTTTGAATGAAGAAAATCCAGTCCTTGCAGGCACTGAGAGAGAAAACAGAAAGAGGAGGGCAAAAATGAGTGATGTGATTTCATCACACAAGTAAGGAAACAAAGAATCTAAAAGATTCCCTCTCCAGGGGAATGGGGAGTAAGGGCAGAACAGTAATGGCCACTGAGAGGAAGAGCTTGCTGCTCCAACACTTGCAGAGCAGGACCTTTCTGAGGAAAGGCACGTCAGCTTTTGAAAGAGCAACAGCACCTGCTGGTGTAGGCTGTCCCCTGCAAACCAGCCAGGATGACTCCTGCTGCAGTGGACATGCTTTTTCCATGCAGAGGACAAAGGAGGGGTTTTGAAAGGAAAAGTCCCTCCCTTTGGTGTTTAGTGGATCACTTTTGGGTGGGAGGCTGCATGGAAAAGATTTTCTTGCTGGCCTCAGCACAGGCGTGTAAGTATCACACCTGTCACTTTGTGGAAGCAAAGAGCATTTTGGCTGCACTACTATCCTTTTCAGCTGAGGACTGTGAGAAATGAGTCTTTTTTCTTTGCTGGTCATTTCATATCCTGCCACCAGCTCCTTTGCTTTTACTGGCAAGGAAGGCAGTGAAGACAGACTCCAGGCAAATGTTTAGAGAGGCAAGGTAGAGAACAGCAAATAAAAATACAACTACAAATACAAGAGACAGAGTGAGAATACTACAGCAGGAGATAAGAGTACTGGCACAGAGTACAGGGAGTGAAGGGGCACTGGCAGGCCTTTCACTTGAGATGCTTTTACTTGCCCATAGAATAGCAGCAACACAGAAACAAAGCTTGGCACGGGAAATCACTCCAGCTCTGAGCCCCCGTTTCCCAGACAATCCTGCCCAAGCCCCTGGAAACACAGATGGGATTGCTGACCTCCCGACTGATGGCTGCCATCTCATCTTCCGACAGGTAGGTCTGGCTGATGACATTGCTCAGAGTGCCTCCATCCATGTACTCCATAACCAGGGACAGTTCCTCACCCACAAGGTAGCTGAAAGAAGGAAACAAGGGCATGGAGATGAATGTACATGGCTAGGTTGCTGTTTGGAAAAGAAGGGTTGATTCTTCTTTTCAGGTCCCTTTGAGACAAAGACAAAAAAAAGGAAGAGACATTCCCTCTTGGCTGTGCATTGTTTGCCATCTGTGCAGTCTCAAGGAGAAAGGCACAGCTGCAAAAAAGGAGATGTCTTAGATGGGCAGTAAGCAAAATGTGCAGTTTAGAAACAGCCCAGGTAAAAAACCTGTCATGCATGGTGTTTCTAGAAAAAAGCACCTAATCTTCCTGGCATGCATAGCAATGAAAACCAGTGGCAACAATCCAAGGGAAATCCTTGTTAGTTTACCTGGACATAAGAAGACACTTGAAAAAAATCAAGCTCTAAAATGAAGTGGTGGCTGTGAATATAGAGATCATTGATTTAGTAAGACACAAATCATCCGGGTTTTTGAACAATTTTCAGATACCATGTGCCAGCAAAGACTCATGCAGACAAAATGCAATCTCTTCCCATCCACTGGAGATGAAAAGAGCAATAATAATTAGGCAATAATTGCAGCTCTATTTTCTGCCACTGACCAAAGTGGGATTTTACCTTGCATGTTTGCAATATGTAAACAAACATTCATGGGACAAAAGCACAACTCACCTGTCTAAACAGTTGACCAGGTTGGGATTTCTATTCACCTTCATGACCATGAGTTTGTTGACTTTTAGTTCCTCCTTCCTCAGTCCTTGAAGCTGTATTTTCTTGATGGCCACCTAAAATGACATTGAAAATCAGTAATTTGAGAGGTTGGTGGCACGAGACCACAAGGCACGTGGAGCGAGTGATTTTGCAATGACACAGCTGAGCTGTGCCAAACTGCCTTGTGATTAGGCAGTGCAGTAATCAGGAACTGACATTCCAACAGCCCATTTCTCTGCTCCCTTGGGAGCCAGTTACAGGACACATGGGGTCACTGACATTTTGCCTTGACCACTTGGTAACAGTGGTGTCTCAGTTATCACCCACAAACCTCTGACCACACTCTCTGCTGCTTGGTTTGGGATTCAGAAGAAGTAATCCATGCCTTAATACTCTGTGGATACATCTTGTGATATGGGCAGGGCTTAGGGCTTTCAGGGACGCCTTGCAGATCTCTCCCTATGTGCAGTTCCCAAGTGCAGCCCTGCAGGTGGCTAAGGATCTGCCAGTAACTTTCAGATGGATTTGCTGGCAGCCAGAAATGAGAATTCAGGACTCTGAAGCTGTAGCCCCAAAGAGCAGTGAGGTGCTCGAAGGCACCACCTTTGTTTTAGCAATGGAGAGCGAGTGAGCGCGTCCTTCTCTGAAAGGAACCGCTGCCCTCCGTGCCTTCCTTCTGGCAGCTGAGGAGGACAAAGTCCCAAATGTGTTTTGTGGGCTGGCACCAGTCTGTGCTTCTTGTGCCTTTTCAGCACAGCTCTGCCCAAAGCTCCAGCCACAGCTCACACCAGAGGGGAAAGCCCTCGAGTGCAGCAGAGTCTGCAGGGGCTGTTGACATTTACCTCTCCTCCTGTGGCAGTGTCGAGCGCTCTATAAACGTCTCCAAAACTCCTAGAAACAAAACAGAAGCAAAGAAAGGAGAAGCCATTTAGACTTTGCAGTGAAAGCCAGCCCACACAGGAGATCTCTGCTGTAAATGCCTGCAGGACACTGGAAGCATGAAGATGTCTTTGACAATGCCTTCTGAGCACACCTAGAAATTCTGATCAGCACTGACAATCTAAGCCCAGTTCCTGAACACATTTGCAGTTTGTCTGACTTCACACTTGATACCTATTCCACCAGCAAAACACCTGATGCATAGTTTTGTACCATTAACATTGCTTGGACTCACCCACTGCCAATATTTTCCAGTTCAATGTATTTTAGAATAGGACTTTCCATCTTCACCATTCTCCCTGAGGGAAACAAAATGCAAGATGTTCACTTTAAAGCAGAGATCCCACCTTCTAGGAGATACAAAAGGCAGCCCCACTGTCTGGAGCTCTGAGCCTCCCTTGGTGGACAGCTGGCTAACAACAACAGGAACAGCAACTGGAACACCAAGAAAAGAACAGCAGGCCCACAGCACAAGTGGCTGTCACAGAGACTGATTTCCAGCATCCTTTGAAGTGAGAGACCTCTTGACAGCAGACACACAGGGAAGCACAGGGAGATACATTCAGAGGAGACTGAGACCAGAAGAGAATACCTACCTAGGCAAGTAAGTTTGTCATCTAGAAACATTAAGGAGAGCTGGAACTAACAGTGCCTTTTTTTTCTTGGGAATAAACACTGTGAGATTTAGAAAAGGTTTCCTACTTGCTAAGATTAAATGCACCTGGACATGTAGAATCAATTCCTCTGAACAGATGTCAAGTCCAGAACAGGAGGAATATTGCCAAGTGTTCCCATCTTTTCCACCTTGCAGCAGTTTGCCAGAAGAATGACTCTGCGTTTGTAAACCAGAGCAGCTCATGCTAGAACCAATCCCCACGGGGCTTTCAGCATCAGGACCCTCACCCTTTATGAGCAGGCTGAGCTCAAAGACGCCCTTGCCCGTGCCCCACGTGAAGAACCGCGCCGCTTCTCTTCACCCTGACAGCGCAGATCAGTCGCTCCCATTGCACTCGCCCTCTCTGCACTGCACACGTCCCCATCTTCCCAACCCGGCACGGCGGGCACGGGCACAGAGGACAGCAGTGCTCCCCAGGCGTCCCTGTGACACAGAGAGCTGCCCAGAGGAGATGCTGACCCTCTGGTGAGTCCAAGCTGTGCGAGGCAGAAGCCGGACCAGAGAAGGGGCTGCGGCCTCAGGCAGCTCCGCGCTGCAGCAGCCGGGCAGCAGCGGGACCCTCCCAGCCAAGGAAGGCTCCAGCCTCTGCATTCCCACAGCCCTCAGGGGCAGGGCAGCAACCACGACAAGGCTGGCAAAGCCCAAGCATGAGCACTGACAGGCACTGATGGGAGGAAGCCAGAGTGAGCCTGAGCCCCAGACAAGCTGTTGCCCCCATTCAGGACACAACAGGATGGGCTTTGAGATCAGCCACACCCAGGCACAGATCAGTGCCCTTTTTGTCCCAACTGGTGATGGTAGACACAGAATCCACTGGGCTGTGTTCTCAACCCTACCAGATCTTATCTGAGAGCACAGCACTGGCAGCTGTTAAGGGCAAGAAGCAGATTCATTGGGTTGTGCTGCAGAATCACAAAGGGCTTGATGTGTTCTCCTAGAGACTTGTCTCAGCAGGGCTTCTGCCAGTGGCTAGGCCTCAAGCAGTCACAGCCTTCTGCTGATCCAGGAACAATCCCTGCTTCTGCCTTCGGGAGAGAGAAGGGAAGCCCAGGAAAACTCCAGCCAGTCTAAGCTGCCCTCAGAGGCAGCAGGAACACCCAGAGCTCTCTCTTGCTGCCTCAGAGCAATGCCAGCACTTCTGTGACACTAAACTGAGCCGAACCCTTTGGTACAGCTATGCTGACACGTGCACACAACTCACTGTCCCTCAGATAAGAAAGATACCAGACGTACTCTGTTGCTCCAGGGAGTCACCCGCCATCTCCTGTTGCTGAGCAGCAGCTGGGTCAGCACGGGAGGTGAACCAAGGGCTCAGGCTCCACTTCTTCAGCTGGAGAGCAAAGGCTCCTTGGGATGGCACTGCTGCTTCTGCAGCAGCTTCAGTGTCAGAGTCGGTGTAGATCTGAGACAAGAAATGAGTTGATGTCAGGAAGGTGTGGCAGAGATTTCCCTGAAATGCAAGAGAGATTGCCATTTGAAATGCAAGCCCTTAGGAAGCTGCTGTCAGCCACATGCAGAGCTCTTCAACTGGGTTGCTTTGGATGTCCACTTGTGAAACCAAATGGTCAAAACCAAAGGCTGGTTTTACTCGAGTTCATAGCCAGTTTCTTGTTCTAAAGGATGACTGCAGCAATGACCGCTCCACTTCTCCCAAAGACTCCTTTCCCCCTCCTAGGTCTGCAGATACATTTGCAGCTCCTCATTCTAATGTTCTACCTCCTGCCATGAAATTCTCTATTTCTGCACCTTCCTCGGGACGTGCTTATCCTGCAGCATCTCTGGATGGGTCAGTTCCTGGGCCTCATGCCAGCCTCGGGGCTCTTGGTTGCCCGTCATTTGCTGGAACTCTCTGCAGGCTGCCAGGTAGGATGGCAACACTTCCACCTCAAGTCAAACAGAACAAAGCAGTCAGAGACTACAGCTTGTTCCTGTCAGCCAGGAGCCATCGACTGGGAAGAAAGGAAAGGACAGGAGCAGATTTGCAAGGGATACAGACAGCTTGTAGCTCGTATTCCAAATCTATGTGAGTGACCATGTTCACCTGCAAAAACACCTCAAGAAACAAGGTCACCTGGAAGAAGCCAGCAGGAGTTCATTCGGATGACTGCTGGCTAAATGGCCAAAGGAGTAATGCCACTGCCCAGAGCATCAGCTGAGATCCAGCAGAGCAGGAAGTGTCCCTGAGAGCAGCTCTGACAGAGGCCTCATCAGGATGGCACTCAGAGGCATCACCCACCCCTGCTGCTCTGCACTGGAAAGGCAGGGCAGGCAGAAACCACCCCTTGGGTGACTGCAGTGCCTAGTGCTATTTCAGCCACTTGCTTTTCTAGAGCCTTTTGCTCCTGAAGGAGGTGATTCATTTTCTCTTTGATGATTTTAATTTTTTCATCTAGCCTCTTCTTCCTTGCCTTTATCCTAGTCTCAGTTTCTTGCAGCTGTGCCTCCATCTGTTCGTCAATTTTCTGCAAACAACAATGGAAAGGACTCTCTTCCATGAGTGGAGTGGCTGCCATTCCTTCATTCACCTGTTTTTGTTGATTGCCCCTCTGCATAGGGAGATTCTTCTCCTCTTGGATGTCTTCATTCCTCCTCTTCACTGCCATGATGGCACTCTGAGCTTCAGGCAGCTCTGCTTGTGGCTCTGCCTTGATGTTCTGTGCACACAAAAGCAGAGCAAGTGACTGAGAGCTGCCATCAAGCTCAGCTTTTCCCTCTTTTAGCCTCAAAATAACATTTATTCAGCCCCTTCTTTCTGCTTTTCCACTCAGCTCTGCTTCCACTGTAACCTTCCTGTCCTGGTGCTGATCTCTGCAGATTCCAAGGCTCTGTGCTTCCAGTGCCTGTTGGACTCCTGGCCTCCTCAGTCCAAAGAGCTCTGGTTTGTGCCCCTCTTCCTGCCCTTCCCTCTGTCACCTGGCCAGTCAGGCTTACCTGGCCATTCTCCTGTGGCTCTTCCACCTGTGGCCTGAGCTGCTCTTCCTGCTCTCGGGCTGGGAACAGCTCTCCCTGAGTCTGGCATGGCAGCTCAGATGAGGCAGTGTGCTCCTGCTCTTTCTCTAGAAGCACCTGCACAGAAAGAAAGAGAAGATGGGTTTCAGCTTCCCATACGCCCTTTGTGGGCCAAGACTCACAGACTGCTGGGCTCACACGTTCCCTAAGCACTGTGCTGCTGCTCTCCTGGGTCGTTCTCTGCCCGAGGGGAGGCACAGATTCCAAAGTGACCCTGGCCCTACAATCAGGGGCCATCTGGGACTGAAGCTCCAGCAGCCTCTCAGGCAGCTGACAGGGAAGGGGTGGCATTTCTCAAGGGTCTGGTGAGGGCCTCCCTCTGCTTCTGCTGTGTCCTGTTTGTCTTTCAGTAGTGACTGACTCCCCGCCCTGTCCCACAGCTCCATCCTGGCTCTGCAGGGGCTTCCTGGGTGAGCTCACTCCTTGTGAGAGACACTTCTGGAGTTCATGTTCTCTTCAGGCCTGCACCACCTTTGCGACTTCCTGACATCCACACTCTTGTTAGAAAACCGGGTCATTCAGGAGATAAGGATGCATGCAAAGATCTCTGATGGAAGTCAGAGAACCCCTATGGCCACCTCAGTATATGGAGGAGGACCAAGGTGTTTCTTTTCCCTCTTTTGTCAGCGGAGAATTCTGACCAGCACTAACAGAGTTTCTCATAAGGCCCCATTAACGAATGCACTTACACAGCCCTGGGGATGCCAGCGTAGGAAACCATGTGTCATGTAATGCAAACCATGTGTCATGTATGAGCAAAGTCACCAGACCCCAGCTACAGCATGGGATAGTTCTACTTCCTCAGGACATGCAAAAATTTAAAGAATAAAAAGAAGGCTTCAGGGCACAAGAGGCTGGAGGAGGAAAACATGAGGGGAAAAAACAACCATCTCTGGAGGGGGAAACATCTCTGCCTGCTCAGGATCAGTCAATGGAACTTGTCTCTACTTCTCTCCTGAAGGGATGCCTTTAGGTGAGCTTTGCATCTTCCACTGGTTTGGTGCTGAGCCAGGAAGATTCAATAGACAGATAGATAGACAGATCTCACTTTTTTAATCTCTCTTTACTGTGCTGGGGCATTTACATTCTTTGAATACAGAGAGATATAGTTCCTCTCTCTCTCCTAGGTTTTTTTTAAAGGAACGTAGTGAGAAACTTAGAGAAGAAAAGATAACAATTATCTCTACTGGATGTTCTTGTTGTTTAGTACATGTAGAATGTGTTATAGTGATTGTTTACTGAAAGTGATTTGTTAATTGGATTTTAGTGGTAGTTGTTTAGCTTGATTAGCTAATTAGATAAAATCTGTGTTGTGACTGTCTGGAGACAGTCACGAATTTTTCTTTTGTAGCTTTTTAGTATAGTATCTCTATAGTATAGTTTTAATATAGTACTAGTGTAATATAACATAGCTTAAGAAAGCATTTGTTTAACCTTCTAAATCATAGAGTCAAAGCACATTATTCACCACGTGGGGGTCACCCTGAATCAATCCTGTCCTTTCTGTCGCTGCACACATCAGCACTCGGTAGCAGTGCCCCGATCAGCAGCCATCCTGAACTTGCTCTCCTGTTGCTTCAGTAACCCACACTCTTGGGGAATCTGGAGCGTGTGGGTCCTTATGGAATGCAATCAGACCCAGAGCATTGCACTGGGAACTGCACTCTTTGTGCATCTGTCCTTGGGCAAGTTCTTCTCTTAGACTCGACCACACTGATGGGGCTAAAGTGGCTGGAATCCGAAATGCAGCCCAGCCCCTCCCAGCTCCTGTGATCTCTGAGCACCAGCTGGAATGCAAGGGCATTGATTTCCTGCTCAGTTCCCAAACACATCACACACTGATTCCCTGGGCTGCCAAAAGACACGGGAGTCATTAACCTGAAAGTGATGTGTTTCTGTCAGTGCTGGAAAAGGGCAGGAAAGATTGAGTAAAAGCTCCCTTGCTCCCTGGAGAAGGAGAAATTGCACAAGGCTTCTCCTTCTAGCAAACAAACAAATAAACAAAATATGCAAGTGTTACCTACTCCAGTGTCTAAAGCACTTGGATGCAGTGAAGAGATGTTTGGCAGGGAAACAACCCTTGTGCTGAGCATTGGCTCTATGGATCTAAGGCAGGGATCAATGGAAATCTGCCTGAAGGTCCCTCATGAGCCCCCATTGTCCAGGCTAAAGCTCCCTCAGCACCTCCTCCCTGGCCTTGTGCTGCACCCCTTGCCCAGCTCCCCTGTCCCTCTGTGCCCACGCTGCAGCCCCTCCATGACTTTCTGCTTCCCAGGGCCCACAGCTGCACACAGCACTCCAGCTGTGGCCGCAGCGCTGCCCAGCACAGGGCCACGCTCCCTGCCCTGCTCCTGCTGCCCCACTGCTGCTGGCACAGCCACCGTGCCCTTGGCCTTCTGGGCCCCCTGGCCCCACGCTGCCTCCTCTTCAGCTGCTCACGGCCGCCAGCCCTGCGTCCTTTGGGCCCACGCAGCTCCCCAGCCACAAAGGTGCCCATTGCACTTCAGATACAGCAGGCACCATTGCAAGATGGCCTTCCTGTTCTACAACAATATCTTCTAAGTAGATATCATAAAGTTTGATAGGAATAGAATTCTAAGGGACTCTGACTAAATTAAAATGGTCTAATTCAACTGTACAGGAAATTGCTCCTAAGTAAATATTCCACCCTATCTGTCGTCAGCAAGCAAGGTTCTCTCTTCAAAACTAGGTTTGTAGTTCTTCAAAGCTCTGATATAGAAATTTAAAATATCCATTTCGCACTTTGTTATTTTTCTTCAGGCACGAAAATGGATTTTCTTTCGGCCTTCCTAGCTGGCCCTCTATACTCTACTGCTACTGGCCCAGCTCACATCATGTTCTACAATTCTTAAACACCAGGAACTTGAAATGTTCCTTTCTCACTCACCTCAGGATCTTCAGCACTGCTGAATACACGCTTCAGGTGACCTGTAGTGGGAAGGGAAAATGAACCAGATGCTGTCAGAAAACTGCCTGGGCTGCTGAATCCCACAGAACAAGTCAACCCAAACAGAGATGATTTCCCGTTTCACAACATCCCTCCAGCAGACACATTTCATTCACACAGCCAGCAAGGAATCAGGACAATATTCTTGCTTGTGCGTACAAATTGGCCTGTTTTGCCAGTAAATGAATACAAATATGACCAAGAAAATGCAAATTGTTCTTTACCACTCAGTGCTCCTGTTCTACCAAAGACATAAAACAGCTTCTGAAATCCTCTCCTTGAGGTTCTTTTTTTTTTTTTTTTAATCAGTTGCATGCACCGGTTCTCATTAACTTGCTTGAAACAGTTGCTCAGAAAAGCTTCCCTAAAATCCCCCTGAGCTGTGGCAGACACTCACTGCTTTGGAGTTTGCATTTCCTTGCAAAGGGAATCACTATTTTAGTACTTTGAAAAAGGTCAAGTTAGACAGTCAAATCCTTTCATGACAAAATTTAAAAAGAAATAAGCCTTCTCTGAATTCTGGGAACAACTGCAGAATTTTTAGAAGGCCTTCCAAAAAGCTCTGCCAGTCTACAATCTCAAAGGTGTCTTGCTTGTCCCAGCAAACTGAGGAAATGGCAGACTCTGCTGCCACAGACTCTCCCCTGGAGGGAACGGAAGCCCTGCAGGTTCCCCTGCAAATGCTGCCCCTGTGGCTACAGACACCCCCTTTTTAGCTGAATGCCTTGACAGGAGCTTTACCAAACCACTGGCATCCTAATGCTCTTTCTCTTTCAAAATCAGAAACTCAGCCACCAGCAGGAAGACATACAAAAGCCAGGTTAGGGTACACCCTAACCTAAGTAGAATGGAAAACTCTACTTACGTGCAAAGTGTGTAACGTAATACGCGGAAAAACAAACACCATAAGCAGCAAAAGCTGCTGTGGCCAGATGGTGGATCATATTCCCAGAACTGTGCCAGTCTTCTCCAACACTAGAAAAACAAATGGCCTCTTAGAGTGCAACTACCCACTGACCAATGCTCCAGCCAGGAGGGTTCTCCTAATGTGAGCAAGGCTGCTCTGACACTCAGGCCTTCTGTGCACCAAGGCAACCTTCTGATGTCACCACAACGATGTGGCAACCATGCCGTGACATCACAAAGCAAAGTATGACAAAGAAAAGCATCACAAAGCATGTTGATCTGTGAATTTATGCAAAGCAATAATCAACCTTCCCTACAGCAAACACAAAAGAGCCTGGGAAGTTCTTCTCTGTCACAAAGCAGCACAAATTCCCCTCATGGGTAAAACCCTGTTGTTCAGGAATCCAATAGGAACTCCAAGGGTGCCTCAAGCACCTACAGCCTGTACCCCAGTTGAGCACTCAGATGGGACACAAGCAAGGGAAACCAGACCAAGACAATGGCCCACAGCATTGCACATGTGAGAAATGACCCTCACTTTTAACATTTTCAAGGTTTAGTAAACCTTAACAAAGGACTGAATAAGGAAAAATTGCAGCATTGGGAGTCTCTGTGACTAGCAGCCACGTTCTCATCTACAAAAAGGATGTTCTGCCTTTTATACCCTTAGCCCCTCCAAAAGTTTTGTCAGTCAACTCTTTCTCTGCTGTCCATTGGTGGAGATTACTTTCTTGCATCCTGACTGGAGGTCAGGTGTTGTTACACCCTGCCTGCTGGTCACAAGCCAGCCCTCCCCAAATGCCCTGACTACCAAGGCTGTTACAAGGGGGACTGGAAAGAGGACTATGGGAGGATATATTACAATACCATCACTACACATTTGAACATCCACATAACATCTGCTTCTTAATTGTCAGAGCCAACCATTGCATTACTCGTCCAGAACACACAGAACCAGGAGAGAAGCCACTGTTGGCATCACAGCTGAAATGTTTCCTAACAAATCTCCCCACATATTTGCACCTTTATTGGACATGCCCAGGGCTCCGGTGTGTGTACATCTCTGCCTTTCTTCCCCTTTGGCAGCAGTTGAAATGGCAGCATCTGCCCGCCAGCAGCAGCTGCTCCAACTGGGAACGCCACTGGCAGTGCTGATTTCCGGAGGCTTCTGGGAAGCCAAGGCAGGAGCGGGTTGAACGTTGCTGGCACTGCTGCTGCTCTGTGCCAGAGAGCCCCGGCTGGGCAGGGCATGGTGCCCACTGCGCTGCGGGCTCCTTCTCCTGCCACAGCTGGGCACACCTGGGAACAAGGCATGACAACCTGTGGGCAAGCCAAGGGGTGTCTGGGGCTGCACTGTTCTGCACACACCCAGCACACATGCAGCACAGAATTTTAACCCTCAAACAGGTAAACCAAAGGGAAACAACTGGAAAAGATTTCATTTCAACCATTCCTTATGCTTCAATAGAAATGACCAAAATGAACGTTACCGAGCAGGGCCCAATCCACACTGCCAGCTCAGTGTGAGAAAAGAGGCATTACTTTATTTCAGTGCTGGGTACGTGAGGAATCACTTCCCTGAAACATGCACACCCACGTGTTAGTATCCACAGAACTAAGACATTTCTTTCATTACTTTTATTCATTACTTTGCTCAAACTCACAGGCTAAACATTCTCACAAAGTGTTTGACATGTTTAAATCACTTCCCCAAAATTACTGACATTTAGAGTAGGGGTCACTTGAGGGTCTCTGGTGGTCATGGGGTGAACATCCCATTCCTCAAATTCTCCTTCCATGGTTAAGAGCCTTCTTCTGCTTGAATGCATTGCAGCTACCTCCTCAGTAGGCCCACTGTCTTTATTCTCAAGGCTAAGACATCCACTTGCACACATTAACCACTGCTGTGAGGGAAGGTACGACTAAGCACTGCCTGTTAAAGCTTAACAAATTCACAATTTGTTGCAGGTCAACACTTCCCCAATGTCTCTTGTTCCTTCTCTGGGAATCAAACACAAGCATTTTGTGATCCCTGAGCCCAAGGCCGCCTCCAACCCTCCTGTCACCCAGCAGCCCTTCTCTCCTCACAAACAGCAGGCCCAGCAGTGCCTTCCCTCACTGGCTCAGTCACCAGCTGTGTCAGGAGTTCTCTGTCACACACTGCAGGACCATCCTGGACTGTTTGCTCTCCGCTGCACTCTACTGCCAGCAGACATCCCCACCCTGCTCCATGCCCCTTGCAGAACCCTGCACCTGCTGTCCATGGGCACCTGGAAGGGGAGGCACTCACGGCAGAGATGCACCAGCTGCACTGGGCAGGAACCAAATCCTCTGGGGCACAGCTGCTGGCCTGGGTCTGGCACAGCTCTGCACACCCCACTCCTCACGGGCTCTGGGCTGGAAATGCAATTTCACTTTCTGCCCCATGGAGAAAGAGCAGGGCTGCACAAACAACGGCCAGCAGGCCACATCCCAAAGCACTGCAGCATGGAGCTGAGAAGGAAGAAGACCCTTCCCCAGTTCCTAACCACACCAAAACCACCATCATTGGGACTTTTAATCTGCTGAATGTAGAATTGATTCACAGGGTGACAAGGGAATCTTCCAATGGAGTTGAAGTTTGGTAGAGTTTTTATTCTGAGTCCTACTCAGACTGTTGATTTGAAAATTTATTTTAAAATATTTTTTAAAAGGCTGTGCAGTCATATGGTTTTGTTCTAATACAAAATGGCTGGATGAAATGTACTGGCATTTTAATTACATCCAAACTGATTAGTCTGTAAAAGCTTTCCTGCAGAATAGCCACTAAACAAGAAATGAAAATCTGTGGACTGTTGACTTTGCAAATTTCTACTAAACTTATCAGACAATGAGGCATTTTTAGGTAGATCATAGAGCTAATTAATTCCTATGGATAACTTGATTTGGATAAACCTGTTGATTTCAAATTAAAACTGCCAGCACGTACTAAGTGGAAATCTGAATACTCACTTCTATGAGCTCTGAATTATTAGATAGTCATTGTCTGCCATATTAACAAAAATTATCATTCTGGCTATTTTTTTTACTTACAGCCAGCTCTTCAACACTCTTTGTAACACCAGAAAGAGAGTTTGTAGCAATGTGAACCATGGGTTGGTAGAGCATTGCAGAAGGCTCCTATGTCAGCACTAATTGTTCACATTTACCATGGCATCCCTTCTTGCCTTTAATTCCAAGCTACAGCTCAGTTCCTGCAGTATAGATTCACACTTGTAGTCTGTATTTGCAGCTCGTTCTTACTTCCCTGTCCAGAAATAAATCATGCTTGGATCTCAAATCAAAATAAAATGAGGAGAGAGTCAGGTTCTGGATAGGTATAGCAAGAACTAAGAGATTTTTTTGCAAATATGTTGAAAAGTTGTTTATACATCCTGCAAAAACAGAAGATTAAAGACTTGCACTCTAACTTGCAAGCTGAGCTTTGCCTGTTCTCTCTGGACTGATTTCTTGAGGCCAGACACTGAACCTAATCAGTAAGAAAATCAAAACCACAGGAGTAGTTTGGAGAATATTGTAAATTATTCTGTCATGATGCTTTTTGCCTAAAAGTTCTGGCCATCATCCAATTGGAGTAATTAGAGGAGATCGAAGCCATCATACTGTGCCTGGGCACACAATTCCTTCCCAGGAGTAATCCATGAAGCAACGCTGACAAATCCACGCCAGCAGCTGCTGCCACACAGCCATGAAGCAGAGAATATGTATTTCTGCTACACTTGGACAGCTGAAGATGCCTCTGCTGAGCTAATTTTAGTGACTGCCCACCACAGATGAGACCTTGTGGTCAGTCTCCAGCAAGTCAGGGCAGTTAATATTCTGCCTAGATGAAGTAAGTCTAGGAATACATAGACCATGGAGCCTGAGGAAAGCCAGCAGCTGTGGGAAATTTAATTTGTTTCCGTATCTTTTTTTTTAGTCATTAATTACAATCAGTTATTTAAAGAATGGAAACTTTTGGCATATCATTGGCTGGAAGGTTGGTCAGTCTTCCATTCATGACTCCTCCGAAAGCATCACCCCAGTGTTTTTATCAGTAGCTCTTCCATCATCATGGCTCACACAGCATTTCCTGCAGCTCTTGCTGGAGCCAGGGGAAGGCACCAGGAGAAGGGGGAGAAAGCTGTGTGCAGAGACTGTGTCAGCTGAAGAGACATTTGTTTCCTCTGATTTGGCTGAATGGCTGCAGGAACCTTGCTGGCACTGCTGGCGGGGTGGCCTTTTGCAGGGCTGGGCAGAGTTTGGGGCCCAGGATCCCTCCTCTCGGTGGGACACCAGGGTGAGCAGCCCCTGTCCCAGGCAGGAGCAGAGGTTCTGTGGCTCTGCCCCGGGCACAGGGACCTGCCACTGCCATGAGCTCCGGCCACGGCTCCTCTGGGGCAGCTCCTGCTCTGCAGCGATGATGGGCGCAGCTGGGGGGGCTGCAATGGAGGGGGGCTTCCAGTGGGCTCTGCTGGTCTGCCACACTGGAGCCAGCAGAGCTTCTGGAAGGAGTCTCCTCTTGTGAGCTGCTGGAGCTGGAGCTGGCACTGGCCACAGAGCCGCTGTGTTCATCCCTGACAGGCCCAGAGCACAGCAGCCTCTGGGCCTCCTTGCTGCACGATGGCACTGAGGAGGCCATGGACCAGAGGTTCAGTATGGATGACTCAGTTTCCTGATAAACTGTGCTAAGAAAACCCTGCATCCCTCCTGCCAGATCTAAGACACTCCAAGAAATCTGTTGGCACATTGGGAACTCAGAATTGTTTGAATTTTGAACAGTTGTCCTGTGAGCGCTTTTGATGGTTTTTGTCATTTTGTGTTGATTCAGTTGATCCTTCAGAGAAGCTTTCCTAATAATATAAAACAGGAGGAATTGTGGAGACCCTGGGGGGGCATTCCCTCGTCTAGGGAGACACCAGAAGCTTCCCCCAAAAAGCTGTTAGACCCCATTGGCTCCTTCCCCTGTTCCTGTGTCTGTTCCTGTACTCCTGAGCTACACCTTCCCTATTCCCTGATTGGCCCCCTTATCTTTGTACTGCCCCGAGATCAGGGTCAGCCCCCAGGCCCCTGTGGAGACAAAGTGAGACCCTCTGTGTGTGAGTGCTGGGAGCTGAACATCTCCCTGCACAGCTGAATAAAACATCTGTGGAGATTATGCAAAGGTCCTTTTTGCTTCTTTACCCTGGACTATGCTAGCAGCAATTCAGACTGCTACAGAGGAGAAGCTGCAGTACTGGCACCAAGAGTTTGGCAACTTGACCATAGGCACAGAGGGCGTGCAGGATGCTGCTCCATGAATTCCTTAACCAGCCATCTCTGGTGCTGGCATATTCCCTCCAGCTTCTGGTGCAGCCAGGGCCACCTTTGGTCCAGTAGATGACATTGTTATTTGAAAAATTAGGCCACTCCTTGGGCAGGAGGCCATCCACAGGCTCTGATCCTGCAGCCCCTGCTCAGCTGGGGACAGTGTTCCCTGTGGGGAAGATGGAGCAGCCATCACAGGGTCTTGGGGGCTGCTTTCAGCAAGGTGGCCAGGCTCTCTCCCTGCTGGGCTCTAGCAATTGTTTGGGGGAGCTGATGGCAAATTGTATGTAGTCCTGTTCATCCTACTCAGAACACCTGACAGCTTCTATCACTCTTCTGCAGAGTGGGCTGGATTTCTCTTTGCCCACTGCAGGATGCAGCCCAGGCAGAACTGGTGGTGACAGTCGTTCTTAGTGCCCTGGCAGATGGGGCAGCTCCATTCTGTCCCCATGGCCATGTCTGTCTGTCCCAGCAGCAGGGAAGAGCTGAGGACCATGAGCTGCTCTCATCAGCAATCTTGCTTGGCCAGAGCCCAAGCTCCAGCCAGAGTGGTCCAGGCTCTGTCAGTGCCCAAACATAAGCAGAAAGGGATGTTGTATCACAATCCATTCCTTGGTGAAGGAGGTCCATAGCAGCCTCAAGAGGCACCTCAGACACTCAACAGTCAAGGCAGTAACATATGGACAGGACACAGATGGCAGTTCCTGGCTGGGAGAGCATTCGTAGGCATATCCAAGGACAAATTTCCCAGGAATTCTCCACAGCTCTGGGATCTGCCCACCAGCTCTGTCAGAAGCTTCAGCAGAACAACCAAAGTCCTAAAAAGCAGCTCCCAGACACTTTTCCTACCATCCTGCCCGAGTAGCCGGGTTGCTTGCTGCAAAACACTCTTTTTCTCCTCTTCCCCAATGCCCTGTGGACACTTGCGGCCAAAATAAAAAGCTCCTGGCCCTCTGTGTGATGTGATAACACAGTTTTTTATATTTCCATGCTGTGATGAAAGAAAGCTGTGCTGTGGGTCAGGAAAGGCCAGGACCCACTTGGCCTTCCTGCAGGCTGAGGTGGTCCCAGCAGATATCCTGCTGCTTTTTGGGGAATGTGTGAGGGGGAGTGGAGGGGGAGACAGAGAGGCCGAGATCACAGAGTGGAAACTCACCTCCAGAGTGGCAGTGCAGACTCTCCCTGCTGAATGCCTGCTGGGGCTGGCAAAGAAGGAAAATGCCCCAATAACAGCCAGTGTCACTGTGTCTCAGGGACAGGTACAGGGAGGTGACGATAAACAGCAGCATGGCCCCGTCGCACAGCTCCTAGGAAGCAGTGACAGAGGAGCCTCATGTGCCAGAGATTTCAGAAAGGCTGTCTTCTCAAATGGCCACTCTAAAACCCCTCTCTTTGCCTCTTGGGTTTGTGAATGCTTTTGACAGCCACAGCATCCTGGGGCAACGCGTTCCACGATTTCATTAAGCACTCCTTGAAAAGCACCTCCCATTGTTCAACTGAGCTGCCAGCCTGGTCATTTCAGAGGGTGCGGCCTTGGTGGAGAGAAAAATCAATCTTCTGCCTTTCAGGGAGCTGAAGGAGGAGGGACTCTTCACCATCAGACACCTGGCTGGGTCCCATTCAGAGGTCCTGCTTTGCAGACTTGGTGATGTTTGCTTGGCAGTTGCCAGCGAGGTGAGAACATTGTTCTGAATTGTCCCCCATACTTCATACACAGTGTGTAGAGTAGGTATGTGCTTGTTCATCTCCATGTGTGCTCAGGGTCTGCCTTCATTTCTGGTTTTAGACCTGATATTTCCAATGTCTGTCAGCTGTCTGTAGGATCTGTGGGCACATGCAGCTGTATTTACTGGCAGGTTGGGTATCTGACACTCATCTTTGAGTGTGGAGCCTTTATAATGCAATGTGCAAATGCAGAAACTGAGACACTAATGATGTTATTTGCCAGAGTCCCAGTCTCTGCCCAAGCTATAATTCAACGCTGCAAATTATTCTGTAGACCTGAGCCTGAGTTTTCTGTTTCCTGGCATAGTACTTGAGCTGCTGGTGTTGATTTTTTGAACAGGAGCATCTGACTCTTTTACCTTTATGACTTTTTCCTTCATGATTTGAAAGCAACTCTTTATTTATTTTCTAGTAAAAGGGCCTAAAAACAAAGATGTGGACATTTAAGAAGGATTAAATAGAACACTTAATGAAATTTTTATTTACGCCTGCAGTGAGCAGGTCTGAAGCCAGAAATTGGTGCCAGAGTAAGTGCCTTTCTGTGCTTGTGCTCTCCTGCTCTTCCTGTCCTTGTATGCTCCTCTGGACACAGTGGGATGTGTTGTCATTTCCTGGGACTTCTGTTGAAGGCAACTGGTTTTCTTTCCAAGGTGATTCTTATGTTTCCCCTCATGGCTTCCCCAGGTGACCAACCTCGGTTCCAAAGTGTCCTGCTCTGCCATTGTTACTCTGGGAGAGCTCTCTGTGACCTTGAAGAAGGACATGGACTCTGAGGTGGATGAGGTCGCTCGGGTCCTTCTCCAGATGGTGTCCAGCTCCCCAGTATTTGTTCAGAAAGCAGCCAGTCAGAGCCTGGGGATCCTGGTGGAGAATGTGACTCCTGCACGAGCAATGACTGCTCTCATGGACATGGGAGTCAAGTAGGTTCTTCTTCTTTTAGTGATGTTCTTCACCTTTGTGTGTGTGGGAGGGAGAAGGGATGAGACAGAGAATGGGAATGGTGGGAGGGAAGGGTCCTGTATCCTGCATCTTCTGTGAACTCAGTGACTTGATTCTCCAACCATCCTCACTTCTCCCCTCTTGTCACCTATTTCTGCCCTCCTGCAGCCCATTACTTCTCAGAATCGCAGAAGTGTAGAATGTGGGGAGTTGGAAGGGGCCCATCAGGACCATCGAGTCCAGCTCCTGGCCTTGCCCAGAACAGCCCAAGGGTCACACCAAGTGCCTGAGATTGTTGTCCAAATGCTCCTTCAACCCTGTCAGGCTTGGTGCTGTGACCACTGCCCTGGGGAGCCTGTTCCAGTGCCCAACGACCCTCTGGGTGAAAAACCCTTTTTCCTGATATCCAAACTAAAGCTCCTCTGACTCAGCTTCCTGCTGCTCCCTGGAGTTCTCCCAGTCTGTCAGATTTTCCTAGATGTGGTGACTGATGGGGAAGGGAAAGGGCCTGCAAAGGCCAAGGATAGAGCCTTGTGCTTTTGTGGGCAGAGGGACAATTGCAATTGCAGCTGTGAGCAGTGTTTGGTATTTCACAGTGCTAACCACAGAGGCCCTGGGAAAACCATGTCTCTCATGATGCCATTAACTTGAAAAATAAGGAGGGTCCTTGCCCCCATGGAGCACATGGGGGACAATCTGCTGGGTGTGGCACAGCCCGCACAGCAGGTGCAGCTCCTGCCAAAGGAGCCTTGTATGACTGCCCTGGCCTTAGAGCTCTACTTTCTATTCAAACTGATGTTTCATGTTAGCCTTGACATGATGAATCACTTTACAGGCACCTCCACAGGCTGACTGCCATGGGACAGTTGAAGCAAATGCTGCCTTAAATGTTGGTGCTGGGCCTGATAGTTCCCAAGAGACACTCTCTAGAATAGGACAGCCTGGCTAAACTGCCTGCCACCCTTTCCTCAGCTTTGCAATAGGGTAAAACATTCAGATGGATCCATTGCCAAGCCCCACAGGAGAAACAGGCTGCATTGCTGGATATTCTGCAACTTCATAGCCCACAACCTGTTCTCCCTGCATTTGTTGTTTTCCAAAGTTCTGTAGATTTGGGGATACATGGGTGAAAAGAGCCTCAGTCCTGCTGCAGGTCTCTGTGGTGTGCATCTGCCCCTGCTCTCTCCATTGCCCTTCCTGCTCATGGCATGGGGGGCCTGAAGCAGCTCCAGATTGAGGACAAGGTGAAGGCAATCGTGGCTCAGCCTCACACAGAGGTGAGGGGGGAGCTGGGCCAATCTCTGCCGGCAGGAAGGGTCTTGTGGCAGCCCAGAGAGGCTGTGCACATTGCCAGGGAACAGCTGTGCCCTGCACGTGCCCCTGCAGTGATCTGTGCTGCTGCCAGTGCCCCTGGAGCTGTGGGGCTGCTGAGCTGTGGGGCAGGCAGAGGAGCAGGAGGGTGCATGTGCAGCTGAGCCATTCCTGGGGAGCACAGGGCTCTGGGCTCCCTGCTGTCCCAGGGCAGCCCAGAGGCCAGGCTGTGCCTGTGCCAGCTCTGGGCAAGTGGCTCAGGGTTTGCCCTGGCCTGCCTCAGTGTCTGCCAGCAGGAGCATGTTTCCCTGTGCAGCTGTTTGGACATTTCCAGGAAATGTGTCCCATGAAATATGGAGCTTCAGATGCTTTAGGTTTGCATGGTGGCCTCTGTTAAACTTTGTGTCTCCGCTTTGCAGATCTGACTGGTTACAGTCTTACCGAGAAGTTTCCTTGGGACACTTCTCTCACCCACCAAGTCCTTGCCTCCCATCCAGAAGAGCTCTCTTTCCTCCAAGCTCAGGAAGAAGCTGACGCCTGTATGAAGAGTGTTTGAAGAATAGGATTGACGCGTTAGGCTTGATAGTTACAGATGTACATATGTTCTGATCTTTAGATGTAGTTTTGAACTAATGTGTTTTGATTCTGTCTTTAAGTTTTGATGACATATTTTTAATCGTATATATTTTATTTTGATGATGAAAAAAAAAAAATAAATAAACCAAGAGGAGAATGTCAGACCAGGACATGCCAGCCTAGAGATTATGGGAGTGCAGCTCACTCAATGTGCCAGTGTCTCACCACATCCTTTCCTCATTGGGCCTCTCCTCTTCCTCTTTGGCCATCTTTTCTTTGTGTCATTTGTGCTGCTGTTTTCAACTTGTCATTGTAACAGGGCCACACATTGACACGTTTGGGGGACAATGGATCCAAAAGATCCTGTCTAGTCAAAGGTTTTCTACCCAGGTGTGTTCTGTGCTCACCAAAGGCCTGAGCAAAGAAACCAAGAGAAGTGTGCCCAAATCCCAAAGCTTTGCTCCTTTGCAATCTCCCACAGATCTGGCTCACAGGTGTCTTCAATCACAATTCCATAGGTAAGAAGAGGTCATGGATTTCACTGGGAAAAGATGCACTGCTTTGGCAAAATCACCTGTATGTATATTTACCGGTGACAGCACTCCAGCTGTGTTGTTTGCCCCTTGTTTGCAGAAGGATGAGCACAATGGGAGGCCAATAACAAGTGACAAGGGTTCCTCAAATCTGCACTGCAGCCTGGGTGCCATTCAGCCCAGAGCTAGGGGATCATTTGTTCCCATGGAGCAGTGCTTGCCAGTGGAATGAATTCCTGCACAGCTGGAAGAAGCAATTCTGGATTCAGCTCCAGCTGTTGGTGGGCAGCATGATCATTGACAATGCTGCCCTTCCAGAAATTATTCTGCAGTTTCCTTTCATAGTCATTTGAAGCTTTGAAACTTCACATTTCAATTTGCTTTGCCTTAGGGAAAAACACTTCTGGGCCCGGTGCAAACTGTAACCTTTTCACAGCAAAGTCCTCGTGGTTGCCAGCTTCTGATTTTACACAATGTCACCTGGCTGCCTGTGTTTGCTTAGCTCTGGGTCTAGTCCCGGCCTAGTAAAGCCCAGGCAGGGTGGCACATTGCAGGGAAAATTGGTTCGTGAGCTTATGGGGTTGCCATCAGCAGCAGAGTGAATGTGCCCTTTGGGGATTCCTCTGGAGACAAAATTAGGGACCTACCCCATGCCACAATATTCTCTTAGATCTTTCTAAAATATCCTAGAAAAGGCTGTGAAACTTCACATCTCCTTGCACACCCACTGTTTGGAGAGGGGCGTTTTTGTCCCTCCTCAAAGTCATTGCTCTTGCAAATCAGAAGCATGAACATCCACCAACAGGAATGATGCATGGTCCTGCTGCTGCTGCTGCAGAGCTCTGGGAAGGTCAGACCTGGGTGTTACCAATATGAACACTTAGTTAGCATTTCATACTCCTTCAAGCTGTCCAGATCTCAGGGCTTTTTGTTTCAAAGCAGCCACTGCACCATCTCTAGGGATAAACAGGAAATGGGAAACAGCCACTGCCAGCCTTGCAAGGGTGTAGGGGAAAACCTGAGGTGTCTGCATCAAAAGATGAATGGGAAGAGTGTAATTGCTAAAGCAAATGCTCTGTTAGGACAGCAGGAGCAGTTCTTTACTGCATGCTTGCATGAAGATCATTTGGAATCTCCTTTTTGTATCTCATGCAGAAAAGGAGCTCTTAATAATACCACGCCACTTAAACCAGATTGGGATGCAGCTCTGTAGTGGTTCACAATGAAGCAGACGGCCTGCTGTGCTGCTGCCAGCCCTGCTGAGCCTGCGAGGGACCAGAGTGCATCCCATGCCTGTTTTACCTCCAAGCAGAGCTTGGTTTTCCTCATTAGTGTGGAGTAAATACAAGAGTAATAAAATGGACAATTAGACTGGCCACTTTGGAGGATATGCTCATGCTTTCACACATCAGTCCTGCACCTCATGCTCCCAAGCCTTGTTACTCATCATGAAGTATTTGAACAAAAAAACCTCTGCTCTCATGTTACATCTGAATAAAATTGCACAAGATCATCAAGAATTCTGCTGTCAGGAACAAGACAAGAGCCTTCTGACACTCACTTGCAGCTGTCCTGGATTGCTGCAGCCCTTTGTGAAAAGCTGCTGCAGACAAAGTGTTTGGAGTTGGTTTGGGCCTGTATGAAAGATCTGTGGAGCGGTGTGCAGGGCTCTCCTGGCAGGAAACTGTTTGTCCGAGCCCAGGGACACGGTGCCGGCAGGAGCGGAGCGGCCCCGCTCCCAGCCCGAGAGTCTGTGGGCTGAGCCACGCCGGGGAGAAAAGGCAGCGAGGGGCTCCAGCCCAGCTGCTTCACTGCCCTGCCCGCCCCATGGAGCTCTGCCATGGGAGAAAGCCGACACCGGACGAGCCCCCGAGCTTCCATCAGCTGCTGGAACTGCTCCGTGACAGCTCCTGTTCTTCCGAGAGAGACCCCAGCGCCTTCTTGTAACGCGTGTCATGGGGGGATTCTGTTTGTTAATAAACTGTTGGGGGTTTTCCACTTTCATCATCAGTAATAATTTCCTATTGCTGGAAAGGGGTTGTTGGAACCCTTTAGAGGAGATGACTTATTGCACAATATCCTGTTTGAAGTTGTCTCAAACTGTGTGAGACAGATGGCTTCACACAGGAGCATCCCCAAGGCTGCTGAGGGGAAGGCACAGAGGAGGACAAACCCAGTATTTCTGAGGGAAACTCCTTGACACCAAACCAACCTGAGCTGTCAAACAGCAGACCTGATGTTTCGAGACATGGGCCAAAGGGGAAACCTTTCAGTGTGTTTGGTCCAGGCTGGGCTATGCTCGAGGCAAAGGTGTGTCAGTGTGTTGGATAATACTCTTTTCTTGACCTAGAGATGGGGCAACTGAGAGGTGTTTTAAAAACTTTTATTCCATTTTCAGTCTTATGAGAAGGGTGAGACAATACAGATGTTATAATTCACGCCGTCACAATCAGAAGCCAACTATTTCCTAATTATAATACATTATAATTAGGTTTTTTGGTCTATCGGCCTTTTGCCATGCCACGTTGTGAATGCCTTAAAGCCAGTTATTAAAACTGCCCCTCGTGGGTCCCACTACAATGCATCTTTCATAGCTCTGTTTTTCCAAAATCTTATTTGCAAGGCCATCTTTTGCAACTTTCTTCCAGCTCCATTTCTCTCTCAACAATATCTGTCCTATTCCATGGCATTTTTAAGTTAGCATTTCTTGTCTCAAGGTTTATATACAGATTCATACTCTCTGGGCATTCTACTAGGCCCTAAAAGCTTTCTAGATATCCATTTCCCACATCAGTGCACTTGGCTCCTTCTCTCCTCATTGTGCCTGGCAAGCACAGGAGCCCAGAGCTCCTGCAGAACCCATCCCAGCACTCTCAGTGGGAGCAAACTTGTGTCCAGTCCCCACCTGGAGCTGCGGTGCCCAGCATTCCACCACACTGCAATGAGGAACTGTTCCTGCCCTTTCAGAAGGAGCTAAGGAGGTTTGGCCTTCAGACCAATTGTCTGCAGGCTCCTGCAGTGCCTGGTGCTGCTCCCTTGCCAGAGGCACCCCAGGCCAGGGGGGCACATCTGGGCTGCTGTGTCTGCCTCTGGGGCTCCCTGGTCTGGGCAGTGAGGAGGAGCTGCAGAGGCTCTGCAGGACTGACAGGATGGGCTTTGGGGCTGGCAGGAGAAGCTGAGGGACCTGGGCTGCTGGAGCTTCTGAAGAGGAGGCCCAGGGCTCCTGCAACTGCTCCAAGGGCGGCTTCAGAGAATCCCAGAATCAGCAAGGGCGGAACAGGCCATGGAGATCATCAAGTCCAACCTGTGTCCTGACAACGCCTTGCCTCCCCTGAGCCTCCTCGCCTCCAGGATAAACAACCCCAGCTCTCTCAGCCGCTCCCCACAGCTCTTGTGCTCCAGACCCTTCCCCAGCCTTGTTGCCCTTCTCTGGACACACTCCAGCTCCTCCATGTCCTTCCTGAATTGGGGGCACCAGAACTGCAAACAGCACTCGAGGTGCTGCCCAAGCAGCGCTGAGCACAGGAGAAGAATCCCTGCCCTGCTCCTGCTGGCCACACCATTCCTGATCCAGGCCAGGAGCCATTGGCCTGCTTGCCCACCCGGGCACACTGCTGCCTCATGTCCAGCCTGCTGTCCATCAGTTCCTGCAGGTCCCTTTCTGCCTGGCTGCTCTCCAGCCCCTCTGGCACCTTGTTGAGGGAGGCGGGCAGGGAGGGAACGGGTCCAGATCCCGTCCTTCCTGAAATGTGGTGTTTGCTGGCACTGCCAGTTCCCAGATTTTGATATTTCCCTATTCTGGCACAGCCCAAGTGTAGCCACTTGCTGGCAAAGAAAGTCAAAACCAAGCAAGGATCTGGTACCTACAGCAACCCTATCTTGGATTTGCTGACACCCCCAGTACCCAGATCGGGAATGTTTCAGATGCCTGCACAGCCTAACTCCAGCAATTTGCTGGCAGAGAAAATAAGCATCTGGCAATTTCTCAGTGCCGGCACATTCCACACCAAGATCTGGCAGTGCCCACATCTGGCAATTTCCCTCTTCTGGCACCACCCATATCCAGAATTTGCAGGCAAAGAAAGCTAAAACCTGGCAATTTCCCCTTGCCAGCACCGCCCAATCTGGAGTTTGCTGGCAGCAGGATCCCAAGAAAGATGGAAGGAAAGAAGGAAAGAAAAGAGGAAGGCAACCAGACCCAGTCCTTCCTGGAGCCTGGAGCCTGAAATGGGCTGTTTGCTGGCACTGCCAGTGCCCAGATCTGGAAATTTCCCTATTCTGGCACAGCCCAAGTGCAGCAATTTGCTGGCACAGAAACCCAAAACCTGTGGCAGCTTCCTGCTACTGGGTCTGGCACCGCCCCCACATCTTGTGTTTCCTGCACCAGAACCCAGATTTGGAGATTTCTCAGTGCCAGCAGAGCCCAAATCTGGCAGATTTCTGTCGTTGGCAATGACACCACCCAGATCTGGTGTTGGCTGGCAGTGCCAGCGCCCAGATCTGAAAACTTCCTGGTGCCGGCACTGCCCAAGTCCGGGGATTTGCTGGCACAGAAAGCCAAAATTTGGAAATCTGCAGGTTCTGGCACCAGCATCATCCAGCTCTGGTGTTTGCTGGGACTGCCAGGGCCCAGATTTGGAAATTTCCTGATGCCTTCACAGCCCAGGTCTAGCAATTTGGTTTTAGCTAGCTTAGGAAGAGAAGTTCCTTGGACTGTGGCTTTCCTTTTTCTTGGAACTGTTTAAACCTGCTCTGGACTGAAAACCCAGAAAAACACAGGCAGCAGCTCACACCTGTGGTCCACCAAGCTCTGGGACGCTGCATTCCAGCACCAGAGGGACTTAGAAGAGACTGAGTGAGCCAACTACAACCCACAAAAAGGACTTTCTGAATTTGCCATCTCTTCACCACTGTCAGAGGTTTGATTTAATATTATTCATTTTTCATGTTTGTGAATACTTTACTTGTTAAATAAACTGGGGTTTTTTTCACTTTTCTTGAGGGAAGTCTTTTCCTGAACTAGTAGGGGGAGGGGCCGCTTGAACTTTCTTTCTAGATGGACCCCTTTTGGAGATTTCCTCCCAAAATTTGCCCTAAGCCAGCACAAACAGTTACAATGAAAATTTCACCAGTGGCATCATTTCCTGGTGGCAAATCTTGTGACAGAAAATTGACCCTATTCTCCATGACAGATTCTTGGGAAGAGCAGACAGGAGAAGATTCCTGGAAAATTGAAACAGCTTTCCAGAAGTGAAATGAAAATGAAAGAAACAATCCAAGATGCTTTCCTCTATTTATTTCTATGCTCCCCTTTTCCATGTTGCACTACTTTTCCATCCCAGTAATTCCAGATGCACTGCACCTCTAAGATCGGTGACTTAGTGATTTTTAGACACTAAAATACCGTGAGCTACACAGTTTTCCTTCCCCTGTTTTTACAGGAAAGCAACACTGGAGGTGTCAGTGCAGTGCTGGGCTCAGGTAGGAATCCTACCCCAAGGGAAGGTGTCCCGACAGTGTTTGACGCTCAGCAAGGACAATGCACAGCAGCAAGCGAGGGCATCGCTGTGCCCGTGTGCAGGAGTCAGGGCTCTGCATCTGGGCTCAGCGCTGCAAAGTTCCCGTGTTTGGGCAGACGGAGGGGCTGTCCCCGGGGCGCGTGGGACTCGAACGTGGGGCTCGTGGGGCGAGCGGGGAACGGACACGGGGACGAACGGCCCCGGTGCTTCAGTTGCAGCGGCGGCAGCAGCGGCAGCAGCAGCAGCAGCAGCAGCGGCGACAGCAGCAAAAGCAGATAGACTAGAAAAATCGTTCTTTCTCTTTCTCTCGCTCTTTCTCTTTCTCTCCCTTTCCCGCTGTCGGGCACCCTTCTCTCGGGGTCCCTTGCCCGGCGTCCCTCTCCTCTCCCCGCCTCCCTCTCCCCTGCAGGGCCGGGCCATGCCCCCGGCCCGCCCCCGGCCCCGGGCGGGGCTGTCCAGTGCCCGGCCCCGGCCGTCCCGCCGCGGTCTCGCCTCCGCCCGGCTCTGGCCGTGCTGGCGGTGGCGCTGCTGGGCGGGCATCAGTGCCTGGGGCGGGGGCGGCATGGCCGCCCTTTGCCTCCGCCTGGCCCGAGCCCGGCCCCAGACCCGACGCAGGGTCCGGTCCCGACCCCGACCCCGGCCCCGGACCTGCCCCCGGCCCCGGCCCCGGCCCCGACCCCGGCCCCGGCCCCGGCTCCTCCCGGGGCCCGCGGGGGACACACGCGGCGCGGCCGCTCCCGCCGCCTCCGCTGCGGCTTCCCCGGCCCGAGCTCCGCCGCTCGGCAGCGCGGCCGCCGGCCCCGAGCCTCCCGTGCCGCGTTCCCGGGAGCGAACGCCTGGGCATGGCCGGCCCGGGGCGGGTGAGCGGCGCTCGGGGGTCGTTGCTGGCCCCGGGCCGAGCGCTGACAGCCGCGTCCCGCCCGCAGGGACGGCGCAGGAGGCCCTGCAGGAGCGGTACCGGCTGGGATCGCTGCTGGGGCGCGGCGGCTTCGGCAGAGTCTTCGCGGCCACGAGGCTCTCGGACGGCGCCCCGGTGAGCGGCGCGGCCGGCGGCGGGCGCAGGAGGAGGGGATGGAGGAGGAGGAGGGCGGAGGGCGGAGGATGGGGCTCGCAGTGCGGGCGGCGAGCTCACCCCGCTGCTGCCCTTGGCTTGCAGGTGGCCATCAAAAGGGTGCCACGGAACCGCGTCCGGCACTGGGGCGAGCTGGTGAGTGAGCGGGGCCAGCAGCCGGGGCTGCCGGCCGGGGATGAGCCGGGGCCCGGCGCGGTGGGAGCCGCCAGGACGCCCCGAGGGAGAGCGGGCGTGGGGCCAGCGCAGGGCGCAGAGCATCCCGGGCTGGCTGAGGGCTTCCCCAGGCCTGGCACGGCATCGGCTCCACTGATGGCATCATGCTCCTCCCGCAGCCCGACGGCGCCAGCGCACCCTTGGAGGTCGTGCTGCTGGCCAAGGTGTCCACTGGCTTCCCCGGTGTGGTCCAGCTGCTGGAGTGGCTCGAGCTCCCCAACTGCATCGTGATGGTGCTGGAGCGGCCAGAGCAGTGTCAGGACCTGCATCGTTTCATTCGGGCACGGCGGTTCCTGCCCGAGGAGGTGACGCGGGAGCTGTTCCGCCAGGTGCTGGAGGCCGTGCGGCGCTGCACCAGCTGCGGGGTCCTGCACAGGGACATCAAGCCAGAGAACATCCTGGTTGACCTGGACACCGGGCAGGCCAAACTGATTGACTTTGGCTGTGGCACCTACCTGCAGGACACAGTCTACACTCACTTTGCAGGTGAGCCTACACAGGGCTGTGCTCCCGGTGCTAACATCTCATGGCCCAACATCTCCCAGCCCAAGCTGGCTGTGGCAGCGGGAGTTCTCCCTTTTGCTGCCAGTCAGGGCACTGAGTCTTCAGCTGAGTTGCTTTAGAGCGGGGCTGGGTGGGCAGCCATCTTCCAGCCCTGCTGGCAGCCTTTGCCAGCCACTCTGCCCAGTGCAGCCAGCCCAACCAAAACCCCCGTGGGTGGGGGTAGCAGTGAGGGGGGCTGGAATCTGTGCCCCAGCCACTTTGGTGTGCAGACGAGAGGAAGAGCTTGGACTGCTCCACTCGCGCTGTTTGCCTTGGCTTCATAATATTTTGGGGGCAATGCAGGCAGGGAGGATAAGGGTGGGTTTTTTCCCCAGCATGGAGTGGGTTTTTCCTTTGCATGTCATGGTCGGGCCTATCAAGGGCTCCCCTCTTCCAGCACCAGAGGCTTCTTTTCCAACCCTAACTTTGTGCACAAGTCCCAGGTGCTGGCGAGAGGGCAGTGGTCACCCTGTGTGCAGGCGCAGGGATGCTGGGGCCAGGCTCTGGGAGCAGCAGCATCCCCCTGATGAACTCCATCTGTATTCCATAGGAACACTGTCGTACAGCCCCCCAGAATGGAATGACTTTGGCTGGTACCACGGTGAGCCAGCTACCATCTGGTCCCTGGGCATCCTGCTGCACCAGATGGTCTGCGGGGAGCACCCTTTCAGGAGGGGCCAGAACCTCAGCTGGGGCCAGCTCCCGCTGCCACAACGGCTCTCTCAAGGTGGATCCTCTTCTCTGGGCACGGGGGGAATGCCAGTGCTGGGAGACAGCAGCGGGGTCGTGGGCATCCCGCTCTGGGAGCTGCTGAGGAGGTGGCACATGTCCTGCTCTCCTCCAAAACAGGGAATTGATGGGAAAGTTTAGGCCCAGCTCTGAGCACATCCTGCATGGCCTGGGCATGGGAATAGTGAGGCAAAGCAGACAGGAGCCTTCTCTGTCTGACCATCAGTTTCTGCTTTCTCTCCCCAGAGTGCAAAGATCTGATCAGGTGGTGTTTATCCGTGAACTCCTTGGACAGACCCGCACTGGAAGACCTGTTCTGTCATCCTTGGGTGTGGGATATTCCTCTGCCATAGAAGAAGGGAGAGAGCCACAGGCACACTTTGATCCAGAGCCCTGGTAAGTTCCTGCTCTACATATGCCTTGGCAGTCAGAAGCAAAGGAACCCAGAGCTTTTTGTGCTGCCTGTGTCACTGCACCGGGGTCATGGGATGGGAACACACAGCCCTTGTGCTGGAGCTGAGCTGCTCTGCCCAGCACTGGTGGCCGCCATCCCAGCTGGTTTTGCTTGTCCTGGTTCCCTGACTGCTGGGGCCCTGGGCAGAGCCCTGAGAGCCTGGTCTGACCCCAGGGAAGGAGAAGGAGCCCCTGGAGAAGCTGTACCAGGTGGGGATGCTGCTGCTGCTGCTGCTGCTGCTGGAGACAGCGAGGGTGACATCAGGGATGACAAGCTCTTCCTCAACCTGGCCACAGGAGGCTGAAGGTGATGCACTTTGATTCTGGGACCTTCTTCAAAGCCAAACT